>NW_008710663.1:711953-852781 GCF_000327385.1 Lottia gigantea
TACTGGATGAATGTTTTCTGGTAGTTACATAGATAGATCTTGTCTGATTGTTTGCTGGATGAATGTTTTCTGGTGGTTACATAGATAGATCTTGTCTGATTGTTTACTGGATGAATGTTTTCTGGTAGTTACATAGATAGATCTTGTCTGATTGTTTACTGGATGAATGTTTTCTGGTAGTTACATAGATAGATCTTGTCTGATTGTTTACTGGATGAATGTTTTCTGGTGGTTACATAGATAGATCTTGTCTGATTGTTTACTGGATGAATGTTTTCTGGTAGTTACATAGATAGATCTTGTCTGATTGTTTGCTGGATGAATGTTTTCTGGTGGTTACATAGATAGATCTTGTCTGATTGTTTACTGGATGAATGTTTTCTGGTGGTTACATAGATAGATCTTATCTGATTGTTTGCTGGATGAATGTTTTCTGATGTTTAGATTCAAGCTATCTAATTGTTTGCTGAATAAATGTTTTCTGATGGTTAGATAGAAGCTATCTGACTGTTTGCTGGATGAATGTTTTGTGATGGTTAGATTGAAGCTATCTGATTGTTTGCTGGATGAATGTTTTGTGATGGTTAGATTGAAGCTATCTGATTGTTTGCTGGATGAATGTTTTCTAGTGTTTACATAGATAGATCTTGTCTGATTGTTTGTTGGATGACTGTTTTCTGGTGGTTACATAGATAGATCTTGTCTGTTTGTTTACTGGATGAATGTTTTCTGGTGGTTACAAAGATAGATCTTGTCTGATTGTTTACTGGATGAATGTTTTCTGGTGGTTACATAGATAGATCTTGTCTGATTGTTTACTGGATGAATGTTTTCTGGTGGTTACATAGATAGATCTTGTCTGATTGTTTACTGGATGAATGTTTTCTGGTAGTTACATAGATAGATCTTGTCTGATTGTTTGCTGGATGAATGTTTTCTGGTAGTTACATAGATAGATCTTGTCTGATTGTTTACTGGATGAATGTTTTCTGGTAGTTACATAGATAGATCTTGTCTGATTGTTTACTGGATGAGTGTTTTCTGGTGGTTACATAGATAGATCTTGTCTGATTGTTTCCTGGATGAATGTTTTCTGGTAGTTACATAGATAGATCTTGTCTGATTGTTTACTGGATGAATGTTTTCTGGTGGTTACATAGATAGATCTTGTCTGATTGTTTACTGGATGAATGTTTTCTGGTAGTTACATAGATAGATCTTGTCTGATTGTTTGCTGGATGAATGTTTTCTGGTGGTTACATAGATAGATCTTGTCTGATTGTTTACTGGATGAATGTTTTCTGGTGGTTACATAGATAGATCTTGTCTGATTGTTTACTGGATGAATGTTTTCTGGTGGTTACATAGATAGATCTTGTCTGATTGTTTGTTGGATGAATGTTTTCTGGTGGTTACATAGATAGATCTTGTCTGATTGTTTGCTGGATGAATGTTTTCTGGTAGTTACATAGATAGATCTTGTCTGATTGTTTACTGGATGAATGTTTTCTGGTGGTTACATAGATAGATCTTGTCTGATTGTTTACTGGATGAATGTTTTCTGGTGGTTACATAGATAGATCTTGTCTGATTGTTTGCTGGATGAATGTTTTCTGGTAGTTACATAGATAGATCTTGTCTGATTGTTTACTGGATGAATGTTTTCTGGTAGTTACATAGATAGATCTTGTCTGATTGTTTACTGGATGAATGTTTTCTGGTGGTTACATAGATAGATCTTGTCTGATTGTTTAGTGGATGAATGTTTTCTGGTAGTTACATAGATAGATCTTGTCTGATTGTTTACTGGATGAATGTTTTCTGGTGGTTACATAGATAGATCTTGTCTGATTGTTTGCTGGATGAATGTTTTCTGGTAGTTACATAGATAGATCTTGTCTGATTGTTTACTGGATGAATGTTTTCTGGTAGTTACATAGATAGATCTTGTCTGATTGTTTACTGGATGAATGTTTTCTGGTTGTTACATAGATAGATCTTATCTGATTGTTTGCTGGATGAATGTTTTCTGGTAGTTACATAGATAGATCTTGTCTGATTGTTTACTGGATGAATGTTTTCTGGTAGTTACATAGATAGATCTTGTCTGTTAGTTTATTAGATGAATGTTTTCTGGTAGTTACATAGATAGATCTTATCTGATTGTTTGCTGGATGACTGTTTTCTGGTGGGTACGTAGAAAGATCTTATCTGATTGTTTACTGGGTGAATGTTTTCTGGTGGTTACATAGATAGATCTTGTCTGTTTGTTTACTGGATGAATGTTTTCTGGTGGTTACATTGAAAGATCTTATCTCACTGTTTGCTGGATGAAAGGTTTCCTGGTGGTTACATAGAAGGATCTTATCTCACTGTTTGCTGGATGACTGTTTTCTGGTGGTTAGATATAGATCTTATCTGATTGTATGTTAGATAAATGTTGGATGAATGTTTTCTGATGGTTAGATTGATAGATCTTATCTGATTGTAGGTAGGGTAGGTTGAGGTTAATTTATTATAATTTATCAGTTTGTTCTATTTTTTATAATTATATATTCATTTTAATTAGAAGACATTCCATTTTTATAAATGATGTATTGTTTGTATATATTATTATTTTATTGTGTATTAATTCTGCGCATTGTTTTGCAGGGTTTTTTATGATTACAAATATTAAAAGTAAACATCGAACCCGAGCCTTATTTTTGGGGGAAAAGGAGATCTCTTTTTCTCCAGTCACCGGCTACATTTGTCATCTAGAAGTTGAATGTTGATGATTGTTATCTAGAAGTTAGAACTAATCTGATGGTTTGTAGGATGATTGTTATCTAAAAGTTAGAATTAATCTGATGGTTTGTAGGATGATTGTCATCTAGAAGTTAGAACTAATCTGATGGTTTGTAGGATGATTGTTATATAGAAGTTAGAACTAATCTGATGGTTTGTAGGATGATTGTTATCTAGAAGTTAGAATTAATCTGATGGTTTGTAGGATGATTGTCATCTAGAAGTTAGAACTAATCTGATGGTTTGTAGGATGATTGTTATCTAGAAGTTAGAACTAATCTGATGGTTTGTAGGATGATTGTTATCTAGAAGTTAGAACTAATCTGATGGTTTGTAGGATGATTGTTATATAGAAGTTAGAACTAATCTGAGTTTGTAGGATGATTGTTATATAGAAGTTAGAACTAATCTGATGGTTTGTAGGATGATTGTCATCTAGAAGTTAGAACTAATCAGATGGTTTGTAGGATGATTGTCATCTAGAAGTTAGAACTAATCTGATGGTTTGTAGGATGATTGTTATATAGAAATTAGAACTAATCTGATGGTTTGTAGGATGATTGTCATCTAGAAGTTAGAACTAATCTGATGGTTTGTAGGATGATTGTCATCTAGAAGTTAGAACTAATCTGATGGTTTGTAGGATGATTGTTATCTAGAAGTTAGAACTAATTTGATGGTTTGTAGGATGATTGTTATATAGAAGTTAGAACTAATCTGATGGTTTGTTGGATGATTGTCATCTAGAAGTTAGAACTAATCTGATGGTTTGTAGGATGATTGTTATATAGAAGTTAGAACTAATCTGATGGTTTGTAGGATGATTGTCATCTAGAAGTTAGAACTAATCTGATGGTTTGTAGGATGATTGTCATCTAGAAGTTAGAACTAATCTGATGGTTTGTAGGATGATTGTTATCTAGAAGTTAGAACTAATCTGATGGTTTGTAGGATGATTGTCATCTAGAAGTTAGAACTAATCTGATGGTTTGTAGGATGATTATCATCTAGAAGTTAGAACTAATCTGATGGTTTGTAGGATGATTGTCATCTAGAAGTTAGAACTAATCTGATGGTTTGTTGGATGATTGTTATCTAGAAGTTAGAATTAATCTGATGGTTTGTAGGATGATTGTTATCTAGAAGTTAGAACTAATCTGATGGTTTGTAGGATGATTGTCATCTAGAAGTTAGAACTAATCTGATGGTTTGTAGGATGATTGTTATATAGAAGTTAGAACTAATATGATGGTTTATAGGGTGGTTATCACTTATCATTTAATGTGATGGTTTGTAGGATGATTGTTATATAGAAGTTAGAACTAATATGATGGTTTATAGGGTGGTTATCACTTATCATTTAATGTGATGGTTTGTAGGATGATTGTTATATAGAAGTTAGAACTAATATGATGGTTTATAGGGTGGTTATCACTTATCATTTAATGTGATGGTTTGTAAAATGGGTTATTTTAGAAAGATCTCAATTGATCCTACATAAAATATTTAACATTTGATTTGATGAGATCGAATTCAATGGTAAATGAAATGAAATGAATGGAGTTTTACGTCCTACGAATTCAATGGTAGTCATTGGGTACAATCATTATTGTTTGTAGGATGGTTGTCATGTTTTGGTTAAATCTTATGTGATATTGTGTAGGATGCTGGTCATTTGGTAGATATACCTTATCTAATCGTTTGTAAGTTGGTTGTTATCTGCAAGTTAGATCATATTCGATGGTTTGTTGGATGATCGTCTTTTAGATGGTAGATCTCTTGAAAAGTGCTTATTGAAGGGTTTTAATTTGGTGTTTAATCTTGTAGGTTGTTCGTCGTATGGTTTCCTTTGGTCTGTGGATTGTGGTTAGATCTTATCTACTGGTTTGTAAGATGATTGTCAACTAGAAGTTAGATCATCTGTAGCATCGTTTGTAAGATGATTGTCAACTAGAAGTTAGATCATCTGTAGCATCGTTTCTTTGAGAAATCTTACCTGATGGTTTTTATCAGAATTTGATGATTGGCAGAATGGTTGTCGGAGACCGTTTCAAATAATTGGTTGTTTGCGGGATATTATTTTACTTCTTATTTTGTTAATGGTATAGAACTCTCACGGTGTTATGTTATTTGTTAGTTTGGTTGACATATATTTCATTATCTCACCTGACGGTGGTTACCTACAGATAACATCTGGATTATTTACTCGATAGATGCCGTCTGATGAATACGTTCAGAGAATCTCCCTGATAATTCTTTGATAGATTTCACGTGATCGTCTGTAAGATATCAACTTCATGTTATATATTGTGTCGGTACTGAATTACCGTTATCAGGTCGATGGTTTATACTCGTTGTTAAATATAAAATATTTCTTCTGAATATTTCCATTGCATTACTTTGCTGAAAAAGCACACAAGAAACGATTTTAACATCAGATACTATTTATAACTACAGATGGATGGATCGTTTATATTATGTGCAAGCAAACAGGTTCTAATTTCTGATCTAAATGTAGATCGTCATACAATGTATATTCACAATTATCAATATTTTGTAAGGCAGAAAATTTGTTTTCTGCAATTGTCAACAATTTTACGCTCTTTAAATTGTCAGGATGTCACATCAATATGTCACGTGATACGTTGATTGATGGTAGCCGAGTTAGTTGATTTAATCAAGCACCATGGCAAGTATATCGTATTATAGTTATTTTCCCCTTAGGTGACAAAAAGCCGTGCTTAATTGAAACCGAACATAATAATTTAAATGTCACTGATTTTCCTACTTCTGAAAAAAAAATGTGGGGTTCCTCAATAAAAGGATAGAAATCCTTATCTAGGTTTCTGGTTCATGAATCATTGTGCAAAAAGCATATTTTAAGAAAAACCATGGCCCATGACGAGTTTATTCACTTGAAAGAAAATCGACAATGTTGTCCAATAGGGTGAAAGAAAAGCCAGCTTTATACAGATCTTTCTCTAAGGCTTAGCCTAGTCATCCAAGCTGAGATTAACTTGTCGTTCTTCATAAAATTCCTCACTGTTACCATGTCGAGTCTTCCTGCAGAGTAATAAAAACCCTGTCGTGGAAGGACGTGAACCCCTGTTAAAGTTGAAATTTCTGGACGTTTATGTTAGATTTGTTATATTTTCTGGCAATCTTTCAACTCTTTCAGCGCAAATGGCTCCTTTAATACATCTAAAATCAAAATAGGTAGCATGTGGTTTTAGGATTAGTCAAACTTACATGCAGTACCAGATGACAGATGGACCACGGAAGTCGATACACCCGTTCAATGGTTCCTACAGACATGTTGTCTAAGTTTTAACGGCATTTAGGAGCCAAACTGACACTTTGAAGGTGCGTCTAAGTCGACTTCCAAAAAAATACTCCCGACGTATAGCAGCACGTAAATTTACACAAGCAAACCTAATTCATCCTTGACAAAGAAACAAGCTGTGGAAATCATAACAGGTATAACAGCTTGACAGCTTGATTCAGATTGAATAACAATTTCAAATTAACAAAATTCAGATAAACAATTTCATATCAAAAACAATATTCAGATAGACAAACAACTTCATATCATAAGCTTGAGAAAGACAACATCATATCAACAACTTGATTCAGATAGACAAACAGCTTCATATCATCAGCTTGATTCAGATAGACAAACAGTTTCATATAAACAACGAGATTCAGATAAACAATAAATTTCATATCGTCAGCTTGATTCAGATAGAAAGATAAGCTTCATATCATCAGCTTGATTCAAATAGAAAGACAGCTTCAGATCAGCAGCTTGATTATATCAATTATATCAACAAGATTCAGATAGACAGACAACTTCAGATCAGCAGCTTGATTCACACAGACAAACAATTTCATATCATTAGCTTGATTCAGATAGAAAGACATATTCACACCAGCAGCAGATTCAGATAGACAAACGAAAAACAGCTAGATTTGGACGAACATTTTCGTGTCAACTAGAAGTTATCAACATCATCAACAGAAAGATTCAAACATCCATATATATTGACATACATGTTTATGTAAAATAATGCTTACACGAATGATTAGACAAACAGACATCGTGTTAAATCTGGTAAGCAATTCTATAATTGGTTTAGGAAGAACTTCTGAGGATAAAAAAAAAACAGTCGAGAGGAGGTATTTTAGTGTTGTCAATAACTCTGAACAAGGGTTAAATATGGTCATATTGATTTCAGCTGACAACTTAACACTTCCTTATGATGCATGACAGAAAACCGATATTGTCATATCATAGACAGGCAAAATTGTCATGAAATGAATCTATCTATATTGGGCTGTCAATTTTTCAATCCCCTTACCCAAGGGCAATATGAAGTCAATAACAGATTACCTATGCCAAGGTTGAATTGTAACTGAGCAGAACTGTGCCAGAATTAGCAAATAAAATAAAGTCCGATGACAATCATGTAATGACAATCTGAAAATTGTGATATATTGCATTGTATTGTCTCCGGCCTGACTATCTTTGGGGGAGGGGGATATTTAGTGCAGCAGCACGTTTTTATCAACCCTTAAACAATTTTATAAGTCAATAACTGAACACCTGTACTGGGGTTTACTTGTTACTGGGCTGCAAATGATTTGGCAATTAAATCAAGCCTATGGGACAATCATAATGACAATATGTACATTGAAATTTATTTCGATGCATTTGTTTGCATTTGCTTATCTTGGTGAAAAATATTTAGTGCAGCTCCATGAACTACCTTGCAATTTTTTGCGGAAATTCTGTTTAAGTCAAAATTCAGATGGAAATAGAAAGATTGACTGTTGTTCATTATTTATGAAAACGTGATCAGATTCTACAAATCTCTACAGTAAACTTTGTCTGTCACTGTCATTTCTTGTTAAGAACATTACTTGCTACATATTAGATTGGAAGATGTTATATGATATGAAGATTGGCCCAGAGGCATCAATAGATGGCATATTTGATACAATACTGGTCACCCTATATAATCAATAAATATGTCAACTTAGCTTTCATTGAGAATTTCTGAGACAGTTTATCGATGTGAATGAAAACACTAAATTTATAATTAAGGTCTTCCTTCAAAGCTTATGAGTCCAAGATTTTATCAGGCTTCGTCTGTCTCTTTTTAGTCCTTACACAAAATCTAGCTTTCTTCGAAAAAAAACTACCAGTTTCATTTGTCGTCAGTTGATGTCATTCAGGTTAGTAACCTTAAAGGGACAGATGTGCCATTTTTTTTTTTTGACCAATCATACTTTAGTCTCAGAAACTGGATTTTTTTAGCTAGCTAATCAGTAATGGTGTTCACAGCTCACCGTCAAAATTTGGGCCTTTAAATCCATGTGTCCAGAATTATCGACTCGTCATTTTAAGATACTCTGTGATATATAGAAAAGACATATATAGAAATAGTGAGTAAATGAGATATTTTTGAAGGAAATATTCGATTTTCGTACATTTCTAGTACTTCTGACGAATATCTACATACCCCCTCCCCGTCATGGCGCATACTTCCCATTAAAGATATGCCATAATCTCTTTTACATCGGCCTCCGAAGTCATTTTTATATGCCCACATGAAATGGGGTGCGTATATTGCCGTCACCCATGTCCGTCGGTCCGTCAAACAATTGCTCGTAAACACTTTACAAGACACAATTCTTGACGAATTTTGACAAAACTTGGTATGAGTGTTCGTAATCACCCAAGGATAAACCCTATTGAAAATCAGAAGAATCGAAAAATATTTAATATAAGTTATTGCCCTTGTTCTTGAAAACGCGTTCAATTTTTAGCTCGTAAACACTCTAGAAGACACAATTCTTGATGGACTTTGACGAAACTTGGCATAAGGGTTTGTTATCAACCAAGGATAAACCCTATTGAAAATCAGAAATATCGAAAAATATTTAGTATGAGTTATTGCCCTTGTTCTTAAAAACACGTTCAATTTTTAGCTCGTAAACACTTTAGAAGGCACAATTCTTGATGGATTTTGACGAAACTTGATGTGTGTGTTCGTAATCACCCAAGGATGAACCCTATTGAAAATCATAAGAATCGAAAAATATTTAGTACTCGATCTATTTTAGCTCGTAATCATTCTAGAAGGCACAATTCTTGAGGGATATTGATGGTGTGAATGTTCGTACTCAACCAATGATGAACCCTATTGAAAATCAGAAGAATTTAAAAATATAAAAAGTGTGAGTTATTGCCTTTGTTCTTGAAAACGATTTAAAATTTAGCTCTTAAACACTAAAAGGCATGATTCTTGCTGGATTTTGACAAAACTTGGTTTTATTATTCATTCCAGCGCTGAAGATTGAATATTTGCCTTCTAGAGTTTTCACGAGCTAAAAATTGAACACGTTTTCAAGAACAAGGGAAAAAACTCATACTCCATATTATTCAGTATCGCTCTAAAGAGTTCAAAAGAAGTGTTGAATTTTTCATTCTGGTGATTGTTACTGTACTGCTAAATATTTTTATTCAAAATCAAAGATGCCAGTGGGCGTATATTACCTTGGCAAGCTATCTTTTATGTTAGAACTTGCATTGACGAATCAACAGGTAAATATGACCCGAATAAACAATTCTCTAAATTCTTTCTTTCAACTCCCTGGAAGGTATACATCCACCATAGTAGCTCTTCAGTCCCGAAGATTCAATAACTCGGAGCTTCAAACATGGCCGCCTAATATCATATATCCCGCAGATACGTTATACAGTAAGAAAAAAAAGAGATATATGAGAATGTCGACACCCTGTCGTCTACTATCGATCACTACAATTACTTCGTTGCCTCCAGACTCTTTTAATGAATTGTAAGTCCTTCGTCGAAATTCTTATAATAATACCAATCTATAATCATATACTAATCATTTAATTCTCCTGTAATTTGCAAAATCATGCATGTACAGGGACACCTTCCACAAATTGTGAATATGCTCAACAAATTGTGCCCCAATGTTAGGTAAATATGATCAATAACTTGCTCCAATGTTAGGTGAATATGATCAAAAACTTGCTCCAATGTTAGGTGAATATGATCAAAAACTTGCCCCAATGTTGGGTGAGTATGTCCAACAACTTGCTCCGATGTTAGGTAAATATGATCAACAACTTGCTTCAATATTAAGTGAATATGAGCAACAACTTGCTCTAATGTAAGGTGAATATGATCAACAACTTGCTCCAATGTTAGGTAAATATGATCAACAACTTGCTCCAATGTTAGGTAAATATGATCAACAACTTGCTCCAATGTAAGGTAAATATAATCAACAACTTGCCCCAATGTAAGGTAAATATAATCAACAACTTGCCCCAATGTAAGGTAAATATGATCAACAACTTGCTCCAATGTTAGGTAAATATGATCAACAACTTGCTCTAATGTAAGGTTAATATGATCAACAACTTGTTCCGATGTTAGGTAAATATAATCAACAACTTGCCCCAATGTTAGGTAAATATGATCAACAACTTGCTCCAATGTAAGGTAAATATGATCAACAACTTGCCCCAATGTAAGGTAAATATGATCAACAACTTGCTCCGATGTTAGGTAAATATGATCAACAACTTGCTCCAATGTAAGGTAAATATAATCAACAACTTGCTCCAATGTAAGGTAAATATGATCAACAACTTGCTCCAATGTAAGGTAAATATGATCAACAACTTGCTCCAATGTAAGGTAAATATGATCAACAACTTGCTCCAATGTAAGGTAAATATAATCAACAACTTGCTCCAATGTTAGGTAAATATAATCAACAACTTGCTCCAATGTAAGGTAAATATAATCAACAACTTGCTCCAATGTAAGGTAAATATAATCAACAACTTGCTCCAATGTTAGGTAAATATAATCAACAACTTGCTCCAATGTAAGGTAAATATAATCAACAACTTGCTCCAATGTTAGGTAAATATAATCAACAACTTGCTCCAATGTAAGGTAAACATGATCAACAACTTGCTCCAATGTAAGGTAAATATAATCAACAACTTGCTCCAATGTTAGGTAAATATGATGATAAATTTACCCCAATCTTTGGTGAATATGATGAACAATTTACCCCAATCCTTGGTGAATATTTTGAACAATTTACCCCAATCTTTGGTGAATATTTTGAACAACTTACCCCAATCTTTAGTGAATATGTTGAACAATTTACCCCAATCTTTTGTGAATATGTTGAACAATTTGTATCCATCTTTGGTGAATATGATGAACAATTTACCCCAATCTTTGGTGAATATTTTGAACAATTTACCCCAATCTTTGGTGAATATTTTGAACAACTTACCCCAAGTGAATATGTTGAACAATTTACCCCAATCTTTTGTGAATATGTTGAACAATTGGTATCCATCTTTTGGTGAATATCATGAACAATTTACCCCAATCTTTGTTGAATATGTTGAACAATTTACCCCAATCTTTGGTGAATATTTTGAACAATTTGTATCCATCTTTGGTGAATATGATGAGCAATTTGTATCCATCTTTGGTGAATATGATGAACAATTTACCCCAATCTTTGGTGAATATTTGAACAATTTACCCCAATCTTGAGTGAATTTGTTGAACAATTTACCCCAATCTTTAGTGAATTTGTTGAACAATTTGTATCCATCTTTGGTGAATATGATGAACAATTTACCCCAATCTTTGTTGAATATGTTGAACAATTTACCCCAATCTTTGTTGAACAATTTACCCCAATCTTTGGTGAATATGTTGAACAATTTAACACAATCTTTGGTGAATATGAATAACAATGTGTAAATATATCTGGTAAATATATCGAACCTACTGTTGTTGGAAGAGCGGGAACTAGTAACAGCAACTCTATTCTGTTATGTATTCTTTATGTTTTTAATCACATCACGTCTTTGTCAAGAATCATTTTTCAGTTTAATTAGGAATATGAATTGTAGAAGATTTTTTAAAATAATATGTCCGATAGTTATATCAAATTCTATAATCGATAATCTAACAAGGAAATGTAACCACAATAAATATTGTTATTGTTATTTTATGTGGTATATGAGATGTGATTCAATAACAAGAGAAATGTGTCGAGTTACTGAGAGAAATTATTGGTCGAATCATCTGAAACTATGTTTAGCTTCCAAATAAATAACATCCGTGTATCGTTTACGTTTCCACATCAAACAGGAATCACATCTTCATGGGTTAGCATAACGTTTGTTTTGTTGAAAGCGGATTTGTTTTATACAGGATCCAAACTACATATATATCCCATCCCTAATTGCAATTTGACTAAAACATTTCATTGAACATGAAATTTTACAGCATATTTAACTTCAGATTAATTTGAAAAGGTCCTCAAAATGCCGCAATAACTCCAAAAATTAAAATTTAATTTCTGACCGATGGAACTTCGGGGCAAACAAGGGCACTGTAAGCCATTGTCGTCTTTTCTATGGGAATTTGTGTAATATTGGTATCCAGTACAGGATATCTAATCCAACATAGGGTGTGATGACATTCTAAATAGATGTTGTGCAAGACATCAAACATTGAAAGTCTAGAAACAACTTCATTGGTAGCCTACTGGAAACATTACTTACCCTACACGTTTGAACACTAGGGGCATGGTTTGTTAACACCCAATTCAGTTATACCATTTTGAAAAAATGAGGAACATATTTTCAGTACAGCAGGGGGTCTGTGAAGGAACTATTATTTAATTTATAAAAACATGTCACGTACATATAGTATGTATTATAGTGATATTTCTGTTTGCAGTATGACGTTGTCAGGTACCTGAAGGCGGTGTTTATTTAAGGTGGAATAATCGCGCTTTAGGAATCAATACAAGCAGAGAAATGTGATACAGCTTAAAAAGTATGAGATTGGAAGAAGTCACGACTAAAATTGACCGTTACTGTTACAGCCAGAAATACGATTCGTGTAATTAAAGTCGTGTATAGTTGACTTAATGGAAGATGATAGACAATCATTATACTGCAATCTACAAAGGTTGAGTTCGATAGGAAATCGTTGGTAACAATACAAGATAACAATTAGTTGGACAAAAACACTGATTACATCACCATATCACAATATAACATCGTGGCTCTTTACAAGATCGACTTTTTCAAACCCGAAGTGAGTTCATGGTAGTTTTCATGCTCTAAAACAGGCATCTGGATTCTACATCTGTATCCGAATTACAGAAATGGTATGCTTATCCGAATCCAGCAAAAATTGTTTACAAAAATCTTCGTTTTTAAAGCTTGCTGATGACAAGAAGCCTCAAACCGGAAGTGAAACCAAATTAAGTTTATCTTTCTAAATACAGAATGCTAACCACAATGTTATAATATATTTCTCTTCTGTTCATATTTAACTTTTGAAACCTACATCACAAGTGATGTCTTAATGGAGAGGATCTATCAAGATCCGACTACCATCATCACATACTTATTTTTTACTTCTTAGGTGTGACTATTTATTTGTGATCATGTCACCGTCCCGCCTCAAAAAAATCTGGAAACTATATGAATGTCATTCAAGGTGAAAAATTTGGGGCATTTTGATATAGGCTGTGTTCTAAAAGTTTTGTTTTTCACTTCTCAGTTGTGACTATGTATTTGTGACCATATTTCACTGTAACGCTTCTGAAAATTTGGAAACTAATGCTTGTGAATGTCATTCCAGTGACAAAATTCAACCATTCTTCTTTTGCGTTTATGAGTTTAATGGGTATGGGTTCTTGTTTCTAATCGTTTGATTCTGGTGCATTAAGCACTTAAGGCATAATGGAGAAATATATGTTAGTGACACAAATTGGAGGCGCCTGATATGAAAAAAGTTCCGAGTTCTAATGGATAATCAATCCGTTTGCTACCTGCTCTGCATGTTAATCTAAAGAGTTGGCCAATGTTCTAGCTAGAATTCCATACATTGCAATACCGCATTATACTGCATTTTGAGCTCAATTCTGTACAGAAAAGAGCAGCGTTATATCTCCATTGAACATGGCTATTTATTATATAGGCTCCCCGATATTAGTTCTATAAATTGCTTGTAAACTGTGAACAATATTGGGTAAAAGTGATGAAAAATAGACATAAATTGTTGATCACATTACGCTATGCCGTTAACTAACCGTTACCATGCAATTAACTCAATTGTGTTCACTAATCACGCTATTGTGAACAGGACAAGTACAAATGAACGTATGAACAGTAATCTATATTATTAGATCATCAGGTTTCAGTGTTGTTAATTAACAGCAATAAAATAATGTGAACTAAATAAAAGTGTTATCAATAAAAAACATCACAAATTATGAACACGTTGTCGTTTCTTCAACAACTCTCTTTAACATAGTTAACATGTAACACGTGTAGCACACAATACATCTCTTACAATCATCTCCCTGACCAACCCTCACGTCTTTCAACCTTCCATGATTTGGCTTGTAATTGGAACCACAAATCTAGTTCTTGATCTCGTCAGGCATAGAAAGTGTCGGAAGCGATTTGTAGCTTAAGCACAATAGAAGTGCTTGATTGAAGTAGGCGTACATTTGTAATAGTCACTCAAGTCAGCGATAAACAGTAATTGTGGGTTTTTAGTGATTAATTACTTCAGTGCTGCTAAAATCACCGTCCTCTCATTTATATCTCTTTCGACTATATACAAGTCGAAATGAAATCGATGGCTATATCCACTGTTCTTCACTACAAATTACAGTTTTGGCACGACTGAATTTTGTACTGTGTTAGTTCAATAAATTTATCAGAAGTTGTGGCGAAAACAGAGAGGGTTACGTATTTATACCAAACCTACATTTACCAATCGGTGCATAATCAGTACAATATTTATGCGAGAATCTACAAGTGGCTCGCGCCACGCGGGGCTGATGATTCCTGCCAAAATGAGCTAATTCGCTGTGGGCATGCGTAGAAAGATCTTTACTGTTAAATTCGCAACATGGCGGCTATCAGGTCAGCTTCTAGCAGACGAGTGTTTCCATCTTTTAATGCCGTGATTTTAATTCTAAGAAGATTTCGTGGATAAACGGATAACGATTATGCCAAGAGTGAAATATTCGGATGTTGGTTGGAAATAGCGGCTTCTTTTAATAAACTTTTTATACTGTTTTAAATGTTTTCCGTATTTAGCAGCCGTGATTCTTTCTTCGGAAAATTCTTGGAGTGTTGTAATTCCTTAAGAAAAATTCTTGCGAAAAATTGGATAATGTTATTGAATCGCACGGGTATTGAGCTCGGATAAATATATGAATATCCGCAGTTTTATAGCGGATTTTTTCATGATTGTTCCAAAGTCTATGCCCCTTGTAAATCTAAATGAACTATGCGTATGCTTTGCCGCAATGGGGCCCGGCTATTTGAGATTCCATTGGAAGTCCTCTTTAAGCACTGGCACAAGGCCTTTTTCTATTTGATAATCGCAGCTTTTTGGGCTGCGGATGGATTAGTGTCATGTACCCCTCTAGCATCTTCTACTAATCCCCTGGCTTATTCTTTTGCAAGTTTCATTGATAATTCTTCAAAGCAGTGCCTTTATTTAACGAAAAATCAAAGTATGAAATTATGTGCTGCGCAAGTGTCTGATAGACGCGAGAAAACTCGAAAATTCAGATTAAAATTCTGTTCTTCATATAATTTATATAATTTAATAAGTGCTTCCGATATGGCTAGTCGCTTACAAGGTCCCATACAGGAATGTTCGGGCTATTTAAATCATTTAGTGGACTTGGACGAGGATATTTACCAAAAGTATACTGGATTTGAGGAATTACTCGATAGGTTTGATTGCACCGTGGAATTCTCTGTTCATTGGACATGTTCTCATTGCAAGGTAAGTGACCTGTAGAATATTTTTTTTTATCAAGATTGAACAGTATGTTGAGAAATTTGTTCCTAGTCGAACACTTGAGTAGGTCTTTAAAGCTCACGGCACGCGTCGGTAGTGTGCTTATTAGAAAAGCGCGTGTATCGGTGCAGTTAATAAATGAATAGTTTTGGTCACTAGTTATATCCGTCGTGATTTTGACATAATGCAATTTGGATTCAGATAGGAATTTCCGCTACAAGTATCTGATTGTCTTGAAATTTCTAGAATACTGTCAGGTGGTCGTGACACTTGTAAACGATGCAAGTATCACTGACTCGTTGTCTCGCTCTTCTGAAGATCGACGAGAAACTGTCATACGCACGGGCAGTGATTCTTTTGAAAAGAAAACCTCTCAGATCAATAATGTATTCATGGCCTTCTCCCCGCCGTATAGTAAGTTGGATGTAATAAGAATTCTACAAGAAGCATGGATTAGCCTACAACCACTGGATTAATAAAGATCCGACCAAACAAATCTAATTCAAAGTCCATACAGAAATAAATCTGTAGAGAATCTTTTATAATTTATAGATACTTAGTGATGTCATCTTGAATTCTTCCATTGCCAATCAGGAACTGACCATGTCCGAATATATATGTCGTTACTACCACCATCCAAAATAAATACTTTTCCCACAATCATTTTTTTTTACAGACTTCATGCGGCTTTTTTCTGCATGAACAACCATTAACAGCAAACATTTTTTAATGTTTTTTTAACAGGAATCTTGTTGTAACAATCAACAAGTTTTTTACCATTGTATTTTTAGCATCACAGATCATTAAAACGGAGCAATATACTTCTATTCTAATTACATAATGATTCATTATCATCAGCTGGAGCTGCATTAGGACCATCAAGCTATCAACATATAGCAGTACTGTATAGAAACAATAATAATATTGGTAAACAGAACATATACCCACAGGAAATATAACTCGTATTCTCTCATATACTCAGGGCATTATCATTTATAATGCACACCTAGAGAGGTCAAAGGAGTCAGATCTTACATAATATTATATCATTTGTGATACCAAGTTAGAAAACTAATGAATTGTGCCATAAGCCATGAGATACGGCAGCTGTTACTTTTTCTAACCTTATCTCTCCAAGTTTTATTATAATTTAACAATACATTCATCAACATGACTTTATATATTAAAAACTGTACATATTGTATACGATGGTAATAGTGTGATTTTATCTTATTTTATGGTACAATATAACTATAGATTAGCTATAATATGTTTAATGGACATGTAAAACCCACAACATTTGTAATCATTCTGCTATACTGGTTAATATGTAGTGAGTTAATTCTATTTATGCACAAACACAACATTCCTGTCTTAATCACCACCAGTTATGGAACATATTTCGTTTATAACAAATCATGGAAGCCAGACATTACTAAGGTATTAGTTACAGTAGAAAATAAAAGTAGATTGATCTTGTAGTTAGTCATTTTGAAGGTGCATAAATATTGTTGACATAATAGTATAGCAAATAATAGCATTTGCACCTAAGGCTACTGATAATACATAGGAAATCAATCCATTTTATCACCAATTCTGGTGTACATGATGAAGATGATTTTTTAAGAACCCTTTTTTAAGATAATCCAGTCAACACAACACACTACATTTGATGCAAATTCAGCAAAATTTCATGGACAAATGTATTTATTCATACCTTCACAGAAACAGATTGCAACTTTACTGCAGCCTCAGCTTGTATGAAAGCTGTAAAGCGCAAGAGTGTAAACAAATACAATGAAGTGAAACGATTCAAAATCAAAACATGAGATGTATCGCATGTACATGTGCCTATCTAAACTTTATTTGGAATATGTTACATTATATATAAAGATAATATATAATTTTGATTAAGAAGATGTTACAGTCTATATAAAGATAATATATAATTTTGATTAAGAAGATGTTACAGTCTATATAAATATATAATAGTGATATGGAAGATGTTACAGTATATATAAAGATATTATATAATGTTGATTTAGAAGATGTAACAGTATATATAAAGATAATATATAATGTTGATTTAGAAGATGTTACAGTCTATATAAAGATAATATATAATTTTGATTAAGAAGATGTTACAGTCTATATAAAGATAATATATAATTTTGATTAAGAAGATGTTACAGTCTATATAAAGATAATATATAATAGTGATATGGAAGATGTTACAGTATATATAAAGATATTATATAATGTTGATTTAGAAGATGTAACAGTATATATAAAGATAATATATAATGTTGATTTGGAAGATGTTACAGTCTATATAAAGATAATATATAATAGTGATATGGAAGATGTTACAGTATATATAAAGATATTATATAATGTTGATTTAGAAGATGTTACAGTATATATAAAGATAATATATAATGTTGATTTGGAAGATGTTACAATCTATATAAAGATATTATATAATGTTGATTTAGAAGATGTTACAGTCTATATAAAGATAATATATAATAGTTATATGGAAGATGTTACAGTATATATAAAGATATTATATAATTTTGATTAAGAAGATGTTACAGTCTATATAAAGATAATATATAATAGTGATATGGAAGATGTTACAGTCTATATAAAGATATTATATAATGTTGATTTAGAAGATGTTACAGTCTATATAAAGATAATATATAATAGTGATATGGAAGATGTTACAGTATATATAAAGATATTATATAATGTTGATTTAGAAGATGTAACAGTATATATAAAGATAATATATAATGTTGATTTAGAAGATGTTACAGTCTATATAAAGATAATATATAATAGTGATATGGAAGATGTTACAGTATATATAAAGATAATATATAATGTTGATTTGGAAGATGTTAGAATATTGACTTTAGGATATTGACTTGATCTATTTACTTTAGTCTTTTTCAATTACCCATATTAAATATTATACTATTAATATACTAGGATTTATTGAACTAGCTAATATTAATCATATAGATATAGAAGGAAAATGGTGGCATGTAAAAACAAAATGGTGGTTATAATTTCCTTTCGTGTTCCATAAATAAACTCTAGGCTCTCTTATTGAATTATTAATTGAGGAGGTTTGATTTCTTTGATGTAATGCCATTGAAAGTATATTATGATAAGACTGGATAGACAATTTTAAATTAAATTCTTTAGATTTATACTTTTCTTTCCAGTGATTGTTTACATAACTTGATATGAGGTTTTCAGGAATCAATGTAATTTGTTGAAACATGATTGAAAAGCAAGTCATTGAGAATATTGTTTGTTGAGAGATTCAGCCCTGCTAGTTGATCTTTAAATTTATCAAAAAAAAGCTCGGAATATACAGTGTAATTACTGTGACATTATACATTGTCATAAAGACATTGTTCTAATTTAACAATCCATAAAACATGAAGATATAATATAAATGGTACTTGATGTTCTTAAAGTAGAATGAAGTGACATGATTGGGCCATGTCATGCAGTGTGCAATGAGAGAAGTTTTTGTAAAGACAGGTTTTTTTGTCAACCTCTCTGAGGGGTGGATAGACGAGATACAGTGTACTGTGTGGGATAAAGTAGAAATCTTCATCCATTGTATTCTAGGTTTTAGGCTATATCACTGAAAAGTATATCTTGACCTTCAAGTTGCCTCGCTGAGCCACTATAGCTCCCACTTGAAAATGGTTTGCAAGCAATTGGTTTGTTATGAAGCTACTAGGACTTGGTATTAGCAAGGCTGTTACCTGACCTAACCTACTTTCTCATTAAGACCCTTTCCGTGCATTTTACTCCATTATCTCCATGAAGATAAGATCTAATTAAACTTTAAAGGTGACTGCACATCTGAAATGCGAAGGAGTGACAGCACTGCTAGAACAGGCTGTATGACTTTATAGTATAAACAGAAACAACAGACAGCAATCACAGAGTTGAGATCAAATATTAAATATTTATATTGATAATTAGACAGAAAAGAAAAGATTGACTTAGTGAGACTGTTAAATACCTCTATTTCCCTTGATCTTATTATTATCTTATTAATAATATATATCTTATTATACTCTTATTGTTAATCAAACTCCATAGTTATCACATTTCATCTTATCTGATACTACTAGATTGTTTATCATATTACTAGAAATAGATGGTGGAGATAACACTGGATTTACACCAGCATATTTTATGAACTTTGAGATCTAAAAAAAACACAAAACACTTTATGAATGAAGATTTCTACTTTATTTAACAATGCAACGTTTGGTTCTCTGGTCTTCCTCAAGCTTATAGCAATTGTTATTCATGAAGTGTTTTTGTTAAGCATTGTTGATTACCAATTGCCATTTAAAAAAATATTTGGAAATTTATGTTAATTTTCAAGGTCACTTTATATATCATTATAAAAGGTTTATTGAGTTGGTTTGAAAATCCTGATAAGGCTTCTGAAGTGAATAAGAAAAGGTTCCGCATCGAAAGATTTCCCCACTATACTTGAATGAGTCTTGTTTCTGAGATTCTTCCTAATGATGTGCATTACAAAATGCACTCACTGTGGACGCAGTGCATGGGAAAAAACAGACACTAGAATGTATCCTTCTTTTCCATCTTAAATGGTATAAGATAATTATTGGACTTGACTCATGTCCTTTTTATTGATTTTGTTGACTTGAGGACTAAGGTTGCAAATTGGATGGATACATTTTCTCCTTGTGATACAAGTACCAAGATTAGCTTCTACAGATTAGCATGATGAGGGAAAGGTTGT
Organism: Lottia gigantea; assembly: GCF_000327385.1. Taxonomy (NCBI): domain Eukaryota; kingdom Metazoa; phylum Mollusca; class Gastropoda; family Lottiidae; genus Lottia; species Lottia gigantea. The sequence goes on from NW_008710663.1 coordinate 732,474, forward strand.
ATTGATCATTAAAAAACTAGACTAGTTTAGTACTGTCCAGTCTAGTTTAATATATATTTCTATATGATAGTAACATGATACTCTTCTATATAGATACATACTGATAAATACATATTTAAAATTATTGCACTTGATCTCATCAAAACAACACATGGTATATATTAAATATTGAAGAGAAAGGACTGCTGGTCAAATTAGTACTCATGAGTAGTTTACCATTAATTTATCTTCAATTTTATTACCAGTTTCTCCATCTTTATTACATTTTTTATCATAAATTTGACTTTTCTATTTTCACAAAACTATATAAAACTATTGATTTTCTCAAGAGTGAAAATGAAGTTGGCAGACATGAATGAAGTACAGGATGTACACCTGTTTGTGGTTTGTCTGCTGTTCATAATAGGTTGATACCATGAATTTTCTCAAATATAGTTGACTATAATAACCCCTTTTACATAAGATCGCTATAATGGGTTCCTGTCTCAGTTCGGACCATGGGTGCTATGAAATGTAAATGTACTGTAACCGCAAGTGGTCTGAGAAAGGTTCTAAAATTTTCTTAGCTTGCTTATCATCTAAGAGAAATTGAAATTTTTCTTAAAATCCACCTGGATGTACACAGCAATGGCACTGAATAATGACAAAAGTCTGCAGGAAACAGATAAGGTATTATCAGACGGGTTACTGTTACATTACCAAGACCCTTCTGAGACTGATTCCAAGATCGCCACCTGTTTACATGACACAAAAATTCATCCATGCCATTCTCAGAATGAATAATAATTGCTATGTTAAAAAGGGTTAATGACATGTTAGGTTTACAATTAGCTGTAAAGATTGCACAATAACACAGAAGATGTCTCCTTGGTTAATTTCGGGAGTAGTTGAATTGCTTGGAAATGCTTCTATCAATTTAAATGAATATCTTAATAAAGTTTAATGTTGAACAACATGGTACTGTAATGTTTGTGAGACTGTGAGAATTTTTTTTTCAAAATCTGATGATTGTCTTAAGCATCCAAGGACAAGTTTATTTTTAAGGATCAAGATGACGCCAACAGGTGTTTCTGCTGTGAGATAGAACAGGAAATGAACAATTTGTAGAAATTATCAAGTTGTCTATTGTGTATTGTAGTTTTTTATAATGTTATTTACAGAACAGCTGCTCAAATACATTATCTTTCACTTTTTTAGCTTTGACCTTAATTTGAGCTAATGGCAGTGATTTTAGACTTTCTGTTTCATCAGTCTTGCACTCAGTTTTCTGCTGTAATTAAGCAGTTTTAATCAAACTTTTTATCTGTACTGTACTATTTGGACAGATAGTAATGAACTTTCTTGCATATTAAGACATTATCTAGAATTTTGACTAACTTTGAGACAACATAATAATTATCATGACATTATAATATAACTTACACAATGAATATCATTTTTATTTAAAAAGCAAAGATATTGCAGATGGCAGTTTTCAATATTGCAGAAATTAACAATTCTAATACCAAGAATTTGTATATTCAATGATGGTTTAAAGATTGCCAGGTTTTGTATAATCAGTGTGTTCAAATGTCATGAAATCCCTTAATCCCATAATGAACATCTGATAATAATTATTTCTTTCTCTTCTGACCTTTTATTTCAATTTTTATTTTGCTAGGTAAAAAGTTTTGAAATGATGAAAGCATACTGTCATTAAGGTCTTTTCTAAAAATTCAATGAAGTAAGCTAACTAGTCAAATAATTAAGGTGTTTTGCAAAAGAAAAGCATCATCTTACAAAATTTACCATAAATATGATTGATTATGATACATGCATGCTATCAGCTTGTCACTTAAATTCTGACCTATTGATAATTGTGAAATGTTGGATTTTAACTGTGTAGAGTTGAAATTAAGCTCATTTTGGTGCTGAAGCAAATTATTTAGATAGATATAAACCAGTTTGTACATATATGACAGGAATCTTTGTCTGTGGACATGTCTTAAAGGGAATGTAAAGAGGTTTTCTATAAATTTTAATGTGTACTTGGGACACTGATAGCATCAATTTGCACCATTCAAATTTTCTATGAGAAGTCTGTGGTTCCTGCAATTCCACTAAAACTAAGTGTTTGATGACATCACTTATTGCAAAATATGTTTTATCACGTTGTGATTAGTGACCTCTTCAAACACTTTAGTAGAATTGCAGGAACCACATAAAAAATTTAGAAAACCTTTTCACAATCCCTTTAATAGAGTCAGCATTTCTGTCGATTATGAATTGTTGTATTCTCACAGTATCATTCACAACTTCCTTGATCCTTTAATCATATCTTGTCATATTATGTGCATTGTACCAGAAGTATAGAATGATATGTTATGGTTATCATACATATATATTATCTGATTATTCATACATCACTGCCATTTTCCAATCTTCAACTTGTGGCATTGAAGAAACTGTAGTACTAAGATTTGGAATGCCTAGAATCAACAAATTTAGAAAGCTTATCTTAGAAATACATGAAATATTTGGCTCCTCTTAACCAAACATTTTAAATCAACACAATTTCTTAGTTTTAAGTCATTATTCCCTTACTTTAGCATTGCCAAAATACAATATCAAGTTTCTGAAATTAACTTCATAGTGAGCAAATTATTTCTATTTGACCTAAATGAAGTACAAGTAAATTCTTTATGAATGAACGAGTACCAATAAGACTTGCAGATGTTCTATATTCACATTATTCCTTTTGGAAAGCATTTCAACCAAAATTCCCCTTGTCAGTGATGCAGGTCAGAGGGGCTGACTGGTAAAAAGCATTTAGTTGTTCAGATGGGACAAAATTTCCCTCATGGCTTTGCCCATTATCATTAGCCCAATTAGATGCAGAAGAGAAGGCTGAAAAACTTCATACATTTCATCTAATTTTTGTGTACTTGTCAGCAAATTTATTTTGGTTCCTAAGAATGCATTCTGCATGGGATTATATTAATAACTACTTTGAAATCACCAAAGTTGTCCCATGTGACACAGATATAAGTACCACTACCATGATCTAGAGTTAGGTTTAGTTTGGACAGGGAAAAGAGATCACTATATTTACATCCAGTTGGTTACCATTGGAATAATTTATACATGTATTTACATTGATATTTGTATTAGTAATTGAACAGCTTGGACACATGTACATCACACATTCAGATCAGTTGATGTTTTTACCAGTGTATATTATAAATTGTTCATGGTATTATGGTTTATATATTACATTTATATACTGCTGGTCATATGTGACTAATTGGTCTAATGTGGTTTTTAATATTTAGAGCATAGATAATTTTATTCCTTGAAATGAATAAAATTATCAAATTGGAGTCAGCTAAAATTGAATAGGTACGAATAATGGTCATAAGTTTTGAACTACTCAACTCTCATGAGACTGAATTGTGAGATGCATTCTGAACTTATGGTCATTTTTCATTATTCGGTACCATATGTAAAGTTCTAGTAATTTCTATGGTGTAGCGCTGGGTATCGTCAATCATGCCACAATACGATACATATTGCGATATGAGGTAATGGGATAAAAATTGACATTTTATCTTCAAAGTTTCTATATAGATATTAATGCATAACTTTATAACTGTGATATTTGGTAATATTGTTAATAGAAGTCTCCTTTTTTTTATGGTAGAAAAGTATCGTCAAGTATCGATACACAGCGTTGTGATAGGATACGAGTATCATGGCATGACATATCGTAATATATCGTGCCATCATTACTATGGTGTGGGAATAAACAAAATTTTGTACGGGGATTAATTCTTGGCATGAATTATGCAGGTTAATCTATATACTTGTACTACTTGGTTGAATAGAATAACCACTTATTCATGCAATAATGATCAAAGTTACGTACACTGAATCATGACATCTCTCATGTATATTGTAACAAAGCGAATGTCATTTAACATTTTAACCAACTGTGCTACAGCCAGTCTGAAAATGAATATTTACTGATATTACTGTAATAATATACTGTTTATAATTTTGATTCTATGAATCAATATGATTAAATGTCATCGCCAGCCTGGAATCCAGTGGCATGCAATTAATGATTGGATTCCTTCATATTCTATTGGCTTACAGATAGAGATCTATTTAAGTTCCTGTATCTTAATTTAGTTTTTACTCCTATATTAGGAAAGGCCTGACCTTTCAGTGTTATTTTGTTAAAACAAACTGCCAGGAGGCAAAACATATTTATATAGACCAATTCAACATATATAATGGTACTTTGATATATTTATATATCAATAAAAGCACAGTTGCATAAACTTTAAAGTACATGTACTTATATATACATATAGTACTTATAATTTGATAATTACATGTAGTACTTATACATACATATAGTACTTAAAGATACATGTAATAATTATAGATACAAATAGTACTTATAAATACATAATATAATACTTATAAATACATATATTTCTTATAACTACAAATAGCACTTATAAATACATAATATACTACTTAAAAAATACATAAAGTACTTATAAAAAATGAAATTTGAAAGTATCCACATTTGCTTTCTAGCATTCCGAATATTTTATCAATTTTTGTATTTCTGAGTCTTTCCATGGATACTGTACAATGACAAAGATTTATTGCTGCTCCAAGGCTTGACCAGGATATCTTTTTATAAAACCAGACGTAACTATTGTGAATAGTGAGGCAAATGGTCTTAGCAATAATGACATACTTGTCTGCCTGGTCATGTACATTTTATAGCTTCACATTAAATTCAGTTATGCCATTGAAGAACCCTTTCTATCAGGAAGATGAAATCACAGGGGATATGATCACAGTTTTTCAGTCTTTAGGAAAACTGCGTTTGCAATTTTGATTATGTAAAAAACTGTTCATGGTGACATGTTAATCTTGCACACTCCCACTTCCAATAAAATGTTGGGGTTGCACACAGACAAATTTTTGAGACTATTTCATTCATAGGTTTTCCAATCTCATCAGATTCTTGTCAAATTCTATATGTCTGCCTCTGATAGATGGAAAAATGGCGGCAAAAAATCAATAGCAAACTATACCAGAAAGCTGACAATTTTGTTTTATGTTGTACAAAAGTGAATTATCTAGAGTAGTGAAGAAGAGAGGTTTTAATGGTAGACACCCACACTGTGTTGTAAATACTAAATACAAACACATACAGAGACTTCATTTAAACTTATTTAATATGTAATATGATTTATAGGTATTAGTCAGGCAATATATACATTCACTTTACAACACATAACACAAATATTATTGGCAAAATGTGACAAACTTTCATTTAGACTTGTTTTTACCAGCCTGAAGTCAAACATATTTTATTGAATTTCTCTCTTTAATGGCTTTCTGCTTCTGTTTAATTAGAAATATATGCAGGCATTGGGTCAGTGTAACCTTTTAGTAGCAAAATGTCAAGAAGACAAAAAATTCTATTTATGCTTTGCAACGACAAGTTCTTCTGAACCAAATCATGAGGTATAAAAGTTGTTAAAAGACTTTTGCAAATGCTTGAGTATTATGTTGTGGAAGCAAAGGTTTAATTTTTGAAAAACTCCTATACCATACTAGTATATACAAACAGTGGGATTTTTTGAGAAAAAAAAATTGTTTTGTTAGAAAAGCATTGACTATTGTTCTACTTTCCATTTAGTTTTCAAGATTAATTTATAAACTTACTTTTAAAATGTAAAAATTTTGCAAATCAGTTCATCTGACATTTCAGCTTTGTAAAAAACTTAATATAAATTGCTACATTTGGTCTTGTATTGTACTATCCTGTTTATACAAAGCTTGCTGATATTTAACAAAATCAATTGATGTACCTCCACAGTTTTGTTTTACAATAATTGAACGTGAAAACATTAAAGATTTCTCATTGAGTAAGTGATGGTAGTCCATGTTTGGGTTTGATCAATTTAGAAAGAAATTAGGTTCACAGGAACACTGTGTATTCACCTCCTATATAATCAATATACAGCATCATTAGCACACCAATTTTCATATTATCTATCCATAGAGCACGACAATTTCTCATAAATTACATCCAATCCGTCAATGCACACAGAAAAGTCGCCTTTAACTATAATTTGACTTATTTGTTGAAGATTTTTTCTTGTTGAGAAACTCATTTATTTTATCCTGCATTTGGACTATTAATCATTTTTTACTTGAATACAAGAAATGTAAAATGTAGTTGATTAGAAACTGCAATTGTAACTACAGTGTCAAATTAGATTTACTTTTTGATGTTTACCCCAAGGATAAATTCTGAAGAATGTTTCACTGTTTCTCTTTAATGTTGAAACTGAAATTAAATTCTTGTGAATAACTGTTTATAACCTACAAATATAGCTGATAATATCTATTATTTTCATGGTCTGCCATTTTGTTACAAATGTTCATGAACACTCCTTGAAAGCATAAAAGCTTGTTCTACTGTCCTGATAAGTTTCTCTTTATAATACATAGTATTCCTTATTCCCTTTTCTCAGTTAATGTACATTTACATATAATTTATTTATTTGTTTAAAATCATTTAAAACATTACATAACCTTGATCAAATATCTAACAATATAAGTAATACCAACACACCAAGCTGGTCTTAAGTAAATTTATAAAAGTGGAACAAAACTCATCAAAATTTTGGTTTTGTGGTCTTGGCACCACCTGCACAAAATTTAGCTATAACCAACTTCAAGCTGTTATATTATATATACTGATATTCATTATGATTTATATCAAATGTCTAAATGGACATTTAAATACAATAATTTTTACTCCATAATATCATATACATATACAAGTTTACATATACAAGTTTGATTGTATATGATTATGAACTAATGAGATTTTTATTCATCATTTTCTAATGGAAAAACTATGATAACCAACCCAAAACAAAATACTTTCATTAAAGGTCATGATTCACCATTTTTGCCATTAATTTCTGTCTTTTAAATGCGGATATAATTCTGTACGCACATGGATTTGAAGGTTGGAATTTTGACGGTGAGCTGTGAACATTATTACTCATTAGCTGAGCTAAAATAATTCTGTTTCTGAGATTAAAGTATAATTGGTCAAACGGATGGCAACATGTCCCTTTAACTATTGATACAGACTATAATTTATATATACATGTATACATATATCATTTTTGAAAAACGATTGCATGGATCATAGATTTACATTCATGTATTTTTGAGTTGAATGATATAAGTTCAATCACATTCAAAAGAAACATCCAAAAAACTAAATATTTTGGATAAAGACAGATAAGTAGGCACTGTATATGGACACATACAGAAAGTCGAGTGGTTTTGTCCGACATGAACAAAATACAAATCCAGTCTGATTTTCTATACTTAGAATAATAAGTATCTTGTGACTATATGAAGATAAAAAGTGTGTCATATTGAGAAGGAAGTACGATTATAAGAATCTGTAGGCGTTTTATTATAATTATTTACTAGTCTAGTTTTAACTGAGTTATTATAAGAATATTATTAACATATCAAGCATATACTACAGACATGACTTTCTATAAAGATTTTTTTCATGAAAACATGATGAGGGAATTATTTATGGGCCATTATTTACTCTCTTTAAGTCTTGTGAGATCGGTAGTCTGATCTGTGATGGGGTCAAGGACAGTTATTGGTATAATATTATAATGTATAAAGTAAGATTTATGGTGTCTTTTATCTTTTAGTAGTTGGAAGTACTTTGATTCCAAGACTACAAGACTTTTGGAGTACTATATAAGTACTATATAAATACATCAATACTTTGTAAAAGAACATTTCTTTGGAATCACTGGACTCTTTGTGAAGAATTGAATGCAATTAAAGTTTAAGTCCTATTTTTTGGCTTATAACTGAACTAGTAAAAATGAGCAAGACCATTCATTATGCCAGGAGTGAAATTTTGCCAGTACAGTGGCAGTAGCCTACCCTCTTTCAATTTCTACTGTTGATGGAGTTTTTAATGTTCACAATTAGACTTTTATTACCTAAAATAATGATAGTTCACTGTTGCTCTTTCATTTTAAAAGAGTCTTGTTCCTCTATGTATAGGTCCTTCTATGCAGGCTCTGATGGTGCTACAAAATTTGGGTTAATGTAAGTGTAAATATATATACAGTAAATAATTATGTACCAAAAAAAATAGGAAAAGATATAAGAATGTAAGGGATATGTCAAAGATTGATCATCAATATAAATAATCTCTACCAAATTAACATAATCAATCAGAAAAATTATCTTACTTCTGCTCTATATATTGTGCTCATTTTTTTGCAAAAAAACCATTTTTCATTTCTGATAGCTTTCAAATTGAAAATAGATTAGCTTAATCTACAAGATTTGTACCATCAATTTTTCCCTCTACATCTTTTTTTTTCTCTCCTACAATTGCACAAATTTGATTGAAAATGAAGATTTTTTGTGAAGAATCAAGGATTTTGTGAAGAATCAAATGTTTCATGAAGAATCAAGAAGTTGTACACCACATGAAATAAGAGGATATTGAAGTGAACTTTGATCGGTTACCACCTACTCGCTTAGCCAGCCTATCTTCCTATTGATTAAGATATAAATCATGCTTGGCTATATATGTCTGAAAATTGGAATTCTCTTATTAATGAAAGAGATGGTGGCTGAGAAAGAATTTGTATTTGTCTGAAGGAAGATAATTATAAAGTTTGTATATTTATGAAAATATATGAGATAAAGTGTGATAAGGAATTATTTATGATGATGAATATGTCATGATATGTATATTTACCAGTATTAACTATCAATTGACTAAACCCACATACAAAAACCTCTTTTACTCAACCAGACGGCAATTTTTTCTCCAAAAACATCTGCAAATATTAGAATAGATTTAATTGATTTTAGATTGCTGTGGATTTGTTTTTCATCAAGTTTAAATGCATCATTGATTTCTTCAAGGAGCCATACCAAAAAAAATGTTTCAGAAAACATGTCTTCAAGTCTTTTACCTTTAGAAGTTCAATTCCGTGCTCAAAATGAAAAACAGCACCTTGTACTGAACCAGATGTTGTTCAATTGCTAAAATAGTAGGAATCTGATTAATGAAAATTTAAAAACTTTGAGGATTTCAATATCACTTTAATAGAATTAAGCAATGACAGTAAACATTTTGATAGTCTAGTTGATAATCACAGTTGCATAGTGGCATTTAGAGCCTAGAACAGTAAGTTCTTCTGCAGTCTAGACAAACCACACAAATTGTAGTTGATGGAATTGACTGAAATAGACTACAGTTCCAAACAACTGTAGGGCTGGTAGACCTAACCACTGAGAATATGACCCATGATTCGAAGCTTTTATTCTTAGTAACAAACTATATTTATTTGTTTATTGCAAATCAAATCTATATTTGATACAAATCAAATGATTTCAGTTTTAAATCCTTCTTTTCTAAACCTTGTCTTGAACTATTGAATAAGGGAAACATTGCTGCACTTTTCATTTAGTTATCAGTTCATTTAGTTTGAACTGATAATAAAATAACATACCCTAATTTCAATCCCTATAAATCACATTTAATATTGAGATTTTCATATAATACTTCACTGTCCATTAAAAATAATCCTATACAATGTTCTATCTAGGCTAATAAATCAGGATAGTCCAAATTAGAATTTAATTTGCTTGATATTGAGTAGGAATTGTAGGTGGATAGTGAACTATTTGCTAGATATTGAGTAGGAATTGTAGGTGGATAGTGAACTATTTACTAGATATTGAGTAGGAATTGTAGGTGGATAGTGAACTATTTGCTAGATATTGAGTAGGAATTGTAGGTGGATAGTGAACTATTCGCTAGATATTGAGTAGGAATTGTAGGTGGATAGTGAACTATTCGCTAGATATTGAGTAGGAATTGTAGGTGGATAGTGAACTATTTGCTAGATATTGAGTAGGAATTGTAGGTGGATAGTGAACTATTTGCTAGATATTGAGGAGGAATTGTAGGTGGATAGTGAACTATTTGCTAGATATTGAGTAGGAATTGTAGGTGGATAGTGAACTATTTGCTAGATATTGAGGAGGAATTGTAGGTGGATAGTCAACTATTTGCTAGATATTGAGTAGGAATTGTAGGTGGATAGTGAACTATTTGCTAGATATTGAGGAGGAATTGTAGGTGGGTAGTGAACTATTAATGTTTGTCTATTATTGTGAAATATTCACTAAGGTCAAGTTTCTGATTTGAAATATCATATTTTCTCTTTTTCATTTATTTGAATTCTAGATCTTACATTTTTTCTGACACATTTTGAAAATGTATTTAATTTCATTTTCTATGGTTGATGATTAGTGTCTCTCTTATTTATCTGAAAGAATAAGGGTCAAAAGGGTTCATTCCATGTGTGCTACTGAGATGACTAAGTTAACCTTGGTGTCCTCACTGGAACCAACTTTAGATTTTATAAACTTCAGTTGAGCTATAAGCAATCAAGACTTCATTTGGAGTGGAAAATAAATTTCTCACTAAAGTATGAGCTAACCTTAAAAACAATCTGATATCCTTGTTAATGTTGGTATTGTGTTGTTACTCCAGAAAATTAAAATTGCTGATGTCACTACAGCAAATTACATTTGATAATGAAAAAAAAAACCAAAACACTCATGATATATTGATGATAAGATGATTTATATAATCAAGCTGGTCCTACCAGTAAACAAGTGAAATATGCATGTCCAGCACTGATAATTTATAGTAACTATCTTTTAAATATAAACTAGTATATACATATAATAAGTGGTTATACTAGTGAAGTAACCAGTCAATAACAATATTAACTAATTACTATCAGACTATATTAGTTAAGATAACCAAGAGACTAGTTAATTCACTGTATACTGTCACAAGGGTACCATTGATCATATTTTATATAATATTAAATTATACATAATATATGTTTAAAAGTCTGTTTGAATTACAGCGTAAAGTTAAACATATTGTATATTTCATTGATAATAGACACTAGTTAATTACTATATAGAAATTTGGCCTGAAAAATATCTGTACCAGGGAGATGATAATAGGCTTTATTTCCAGCCTAAATATCTGAGAATATTGAGACTGTACCAGATATTTCTTTAAAATAAGTTTGACTTCTATGATTAAGTATAGACTTTGTGGATTGAAAGTGAAAGAGTAGTCTGAAACACTCTTCACCTTTGGAGATGCAAACAGTCCCTGAATAATTTAGCCTTATGTTAAATGACTTACATACAATCTGGTAAGCATCAAAAATATCTTTGAGGGACTTGAAAGAGTCAGCAAGTCATGGACTATCTGTTAACTACCTAGTTTAAACAGGATCATAGCCCAAGGTTATTCTATCTGCAGATTGTACTGTATACAAAGGAAGTCCATGGAGAGATATAGATATAATAGTTGATATTTGAGTTCTACTATTATATGAAATAGAAAATTCCCATGATAATTAGACTAGATTTTCTACATGTTTAATCAATTAGTTCTACTGTCTGATTTACTTTTAGTTTTATTATCATATTGTTTATCAACTTATTATTTCCTCTACTTTTAAACTAATATGTTTATTAGCATAGGTTGGAGGTGCTTGCTCTTTGACTTTGAATTATAACAAAGAGAAAGAAATGAATGGAGTTTTTCCTCTCACCTGATTGGGTTTCAGAATACAAGCAATACCATGCAGTGTTCAATGAGAGAAATTTTTTCAGGACAGTGACAATAACCTACTCTTTTTCAACTCATAAAAGAATTGCTAACATAGACAATGTAATTTGTTCAAGGTATGATTTTTACACTCAGGCAAAGTGGTTTTTATTGAATTTGATGAAAAATGTTGTTAAAACTTAGACAAAGAATGATGTTAACTAATATTACTAAAATATTCAGTTCGGTCATTTACCTTTTTAAAACTTGACGGTAGCTTTAAAGATTCTTTTCAGATTTCATTAAAAATGTAACCTGAATGACACAAAGACATTGAAGATATTTAATATTGATGACTATGTAGTTGATATAGATCATATATTGACTAGAATAGATACTATTATTGTATTAGTATTTTATTAGACTGATTGACATACCTCATTTGATTTATCTGTAATATATCCTCTTTATAACTATATTAATTACACTCTTTATTAATTAAATAAATGCTAGGAAATAAATAAGAGAAAAAGTCAATAGGCTAGTGTCAATATAGTAGACGTTTGTGTATCTAAAGAACTGTTACATTAGGCCATAAAAATCAATTCCATTTTTCTGGGACATCCTGGAACTGATGCCAGACTTTGATGCCACTGAAATAAATGAGTATGGTTACATGGTTGGTAGCTCATGTTGTAGCTAGATATGGAACACAGTTTATGGTCTCTGCTCCTTGCACGCAATGCAAAACACTTAAAAAAATTTAACTTCATCATTTGGTGAACTATTGCAATTATAGATATACCATAAAAATTGATTGGTTTATGTTGCTTGATATTTACGTATCATGAGGTTGAATTCTCAAGTAGATATCAAAAATATAATTTTTGTTACTAGGTGAGGGGAGCAGAGCATGGTGTTGGATTTTTCTATGTTCATTACATAAATTATCAGGAAAGATGAACAGAAAATTTGTCTTGGACAGTTGCATACTTCTGCTGTCCTAGCAACACAATTTTCAATGCAGAATAGCTGATGGCATCCATCTTAATATACAGATTTAGGTGCAGAACATACAATATACCAAGTTAAACCAATGCCTGGTGTGCTACAAGCTGAACACCCATGTCCAAAATCACCACGAGACTGACAAACAGCATGGTGGACTAAACCAGAGATTAATATTTCTGGCCTTGTATATTATTGATTGAAAGTATTAGATAGACAAGTATAATGTTTAGATCAACATGTTACCTTGTTATATTTAACTATATATTGTTTTATCTCTTGATATATGACCAGTCAATACAATCTAGATCTATCATCATATACTCTGATTCTTTTCATTTATTACGAAATCTTAGATACTCTTTCCTATCTAATCCTGTTAACCTACTTGTAAGGAGAGACCAGGAAAGATTATCTTAAAAACTCTTTCCTATCTAATCCTGTTAACCTACTTGTAAGGAGAGACCAGGAAAGATTATCTTAAAAACTCTTTCCTATCTAATCCTGTTAACCTACTTGTAAGAGAGACCAGGAAAGATTATCTTTAAAACTCTTTCCTATCTAATCCTGTTAACCTACTTGTAAGAAGAGACCAGGAAAGATTATCTTAAAAACTCTTTCCTATCTAATCCTGTTAACCTACTTGTAAGAAGAGACCAGGAAAGATTATCTTAAAGACTCTTTCCTATCTAATCCTGTTGACCTACTTGTCAGGAAAGATTATCTTAAATACTCTTTCCTATCTAATCATATTGACCTACTTATCAGGAAAGACCAGGAAATAGCATTCATTATGTCTTACACTTTTACTTTGGATTCCAAACAGGATTGAATTTATGTTTTACTACAATAAAGTCTGTGGCTAGTAAAGCAGTACCTGATCATTTTTACTGGAACACCTGATGTCAATCTTAATCAAGTATTAACTGGCACTGAAGAAAAGAAAAGATCATAGACGATCATTAACAAAACTTTTTGCAAATAATGTATTGAGAAGACGTATCTGGAATGAGTCATACTGTTGTCCATTGTGGAATGATATTCAGGAAATCCATAAAATATTTGTCAAAGATTATAGATAGAAAGGAACGATACCGACATTTGTCTATGTGGTCTACTCTGAGAATTTGTTTCAATAGCCCAATATACAATCCATTTCTCTTCTTTGTGAGCTTATAAAGATGTGGCTATTTGAACATCCCTTGCAGGTACAGACCATTAGAATTGAATATATGACAGAATGAGTAAATGCCTTCTAGTCTGGGTCAGAGTATATAACTTGATTTTAACTTTGTTAGTTTCTCTGAAATTTCTCTCGCATCAAAGATCAACTCCCACCTTTTAAAATGTAAGATGTCAGGGGAAACCAATTATATTGGTTAAAATGTGATAAAGGCCTAATTCCCTCATGTATCCAAATAGTCATCCTTCAGATGTAGGATACATAATAAGGAGAACCATGTTATCAGCATTTAAATAATTTATACTTTACTGAACTCTTATGTACTTAAAGGGATTGTAAAATGTTTTCTAATTTTTGTAGGTGTATCCCGGACACTGCTGGCATCGATTTGCACCATTCCAACTTTCGGACAGATGTCTGTGGTTTCTGCAATCCTACTTAAAGTAAGATTGTGATGATGTCACTAATCTGCTTTACCACAAAGAGTCTTTTGCGATTAGTGAAGCAAGCACTTAGTTTTAATGGAATTGCAGGAACTGATGATATCAATGTCCCTGATTCACATGGAAAATTTAGAAAACCTTTGTTATGGTTAATGTTTTAAGAGAAAAAAAACCCTATTCCTGAATAGTAGGCATTTTAAAAAAGTACTATAATTGTCAAGTACATGTTAACTAGTTATGTTAACATGTTATAATTATCAAAAAGATATTAAATAAGCTTGATTTATTTTGTAATGACTCCTACTAATGATTGTAGTATAAAAAAATCCTCATTTATTATTTACTGTTTTCTCTGCAACATATTGCACATCTTTTATCCTTGTTTATGATAGACAATCTATACATACACAAAGAACTTAGTTATTGACCCAAGGCTTTGTATGTTTTCTCACCATCTTTACCATAATATAACAGGTTTGAAAAGAAAAATCTGGAATCCATTTTTGTTTTGCTTGTCTCAGGTATCTGGTTCATTTTAAGGCCAGTTCTGACTAATGAGATATAATGGTAATAGATGGAATTTCATTGTAATCATTCTGCTATTTAATTATACTTCATGATTTATTTCAAGAATCCTGCATTTCTACCAGTAGCATTACAGGACAGAAACAAAACACTTAAAGAAACAGTTTCTAAGATTTTTTGAGTGGCAATGCCTGTCCCTCTCTGAAGTCTCTGTCATCCAATCAATGTGTGCTCAAAATTTCATCTTTTTCTTTGCTAATTTCATATTCTTAATGCTTCAGATAAAGTATCTTTTCATCTGAGGCCTTTGTTTGTGGATAACCTTGTAGTGTCAGCTTTCCAAGTTAACTACTGTTGATTCAAGATGGCTACTGGAAGACTATATGTTAATCAGTATTGATAAATTTGTCTGGGTAATATTTATATAGCCAGAAACAACCTACTATTACCATTTATTTCACTCCTGTAAATTATTATGTTTTCTAACCAGAGGTCAATTGGTCAAGTCTAAACACTCAGCTCTGGTCAGTTAGAGTTGTAAATATTCATTAACTGGAATTGCCTGAAACATAGTCAATGATGGCTGAGAAGATAATTTGACAGCTAAAAAATACTGGTCTATTTTCAGATTGCCTGTTGTTCAGTAACAAAATGATGTTCCTTCACATTCCATTTATTACCATATCAAAATATATTTACTAACTATGAAAAGATAAACAAACTAACTTAACAAATAACCAGGGAACCCCTGACTCTTTCTCAGTTATTAAAACCTGACTCTTTCTCAGTTATTAAAACCTGACTCTTTCTAAGTTATTAAAACCTGACTCTTTCTCAGTTATTAAAACCTGACTCTCTCTCAGTTATTAAAAGGACAGGTGTGCCATTCTTTTTAACCAATCATATTATAGTCTCTTAGTTAAGTCAATCAGTAATAGTGTTCAAAGCATACTGTTAAAATTTGAGCCTTCAAATGCATGTTTGTCAAGAATTATCTGCGTTTGAATATTAAAATAACGATTCGTCAAGATAAGATACTCTGTGATACATAGAAAAGACATATATAGAAATTGTAGGTCAAATTCCTCGTTTGAGATATTTTTGAAGAAATTGTGCGAAATTCGTACATTTCTAGTACTTCTGAAGACTATTTATATATTTTCAAAATTCAAAATTTTAACTAATTTGAGAATGACTATTAAATCTTTGCATAACATTATAAAATTGTTCATAAAATTAAATCATACCAAATTATCAAACCAATATGCATATTAACATCAAGTGTTTGCGAGAAAAATATGCCCCACTCACCTTTACTAGTATTAACATATTTTCATTATAAAAAGGATAATTGCAATCTTGCTGATGTTGGTAAATTAAATATCCTTCATCTTATGATGTTTAAATGTCAAGAAAAGAAAAATTCAGATCTCTAATCAAAACTTACCAATGAACAATTATCTCGGCCTTGACCTTTATCTGGTATCTTTAAAGAAAATGTCAAGCACAACATTAAATCACCTCAGCTGTACAAGCTTGTTTCAGTCTTATCCAATCTTCCTGATAAATGTTGGTGTATAACATCCACAAGACTACAACAGAATTACTTAAATGTAAGTAATTTCTTCAGGTTGACCTGATCAATCTAGCCTAACAAAATATTTGTGCTGATTCAAAACATGACATGACCATAGAAAACCCAGAGAATTAGGTTTGGCACATCTTTACAATGTCAAGCTATTACAAACTTCATATTTATACCTTGACTGCAATAGCCACTTTTCTTGTATTACGGATGTTTGTAATTGAAGTGATTAGATTGTATTGTACGCTAGCGTCTACAGTCAAGCAGAGGCCTCAACAGAAAGTCTGTAAACACAAAGCCATAATGTTTACAGTATATCTGTCAATGGCTCTGATTGGCAGTATTAGCTGGTCTACAATCCAATCAATCGCTACATTCTGTGATATAAGAATAGAGCCGTCAAGAACAATCAAGGTATAAGTATGGAGTTTCTAAAAGCTTGATATTGCGAAGATGAGTTTGGCACTACCTTAATGTATTTGTATATCATTAATTATTGTTCTTACTAGTTAAAATACAGATAATTATTGATTTTACCTATCCTTTAATTCCATCTCTGATTTTATTTTAAAAGATTTATCCCTGCTAGATTTTGATAAAAAGGATTTTTTCTATGTATGTGTATACAAAAGTTTTTTTGCTGTTCAGAATGGCAAATGTACAACAAAAATGGAGACTGATTTAGATCCAGCATAAAATACACATGATCATTAGTGTGTTAAGACATGATCATGAATATATTTCATTGCCATTTTTGAGGTTGATTTTGGTCTTGAATATATGTATATATACTTCTGAAATACTAAAAATGTATGAATATCACTTAATTCCTACATAAATACCTCAAACTAGGCAATTCACTTTCTATTTCTATGTCTTTTCCATATATGGCAGAGATTTAAGAGAAGATGAATTGTATTTTTAACATGGATAATTCTGAAGACACATGGATTTAAAGGCTCAAATTTCAATGGTGAGCTGTGTACACTATTACTCATTACCTTAACTTAGCTAAAACATTCTTGTTTCTGTGGCTAAAATGTTGAAAATGTCTCTTGAAATAGATTGGTACATTTCATGCTTAACATTGTGAAATGTTCTACATAAAATGAAATTATACATGGTAAACTCAATGAGTCCATGCTTTTTAATGTTTCTTATTAGTGAATTAGAGTGTGGTATGGCTCCTTTAAATCGTATGAACAAATAGCTGATTATTTATTTAAACATTCATTAAGTTGAATTCATTTAATCATACTTCATTATTCTCTCTCTTTACTACAAAATCCTGTTTCCACACTAAAAGATAAAAATTATTTCAAGTATTGATTTAATAACTAACATGGTTTTGCTCAATAAAGTGGAACGAAGTCATCAAGTCTTAATAAGTGGAACTAGAGATTAACTTTCAATTACTGTAATGGTAAGGTGGTGTTAAAGTTAATCACTAATTGAACACAGATAACATTTATATCAAAACACAAATTGGCCACAAATTGACTTGATGTCTGACATTTTATGCACAAGTTTCTCTTCTTGAAAAGTAAGGAGCCTGTTCACTAACCTGGTGATACTTGGTTACTATTCTGATGTTACATGCTCACCAAGTGGGTGATGTTTACTTACTAACTTGGTGATTCTTGCTCACAAACCTGGTAAAACTTGCCCATTTACCTGGTGGAACCTGTTAACTAACCTGGAAATTTTTGCTCTCTTACCAGGTGGTACTTGCACACTAATCAACATGGTAGAACCTGTTCACGAACCAGGTTGTACTTGTTCACTAACCTAGTTGTACTTGTTCACTAACCTGGTTGTACTGGCTCACAAACATGGTGATACCTGTTCACTAATATGATGACACTTGCTGTCTAACCTGGTGTTTCTTGCTCACTATCCTGGTGGTACATGCTCTCTAACATGGTGATACTTGTTCACTAACCTTGTAGTTCACTAAATTGGTGGTTCTCTAACCTGTTATTGCTCAGACCTGATAATACTTATTCCAAAAGATGGTGGTAACCTGAAAATCTGTCGGTGGTATATATTCAAATTTCAAAACCACAAATGTATGTTCAGTCAACATTTGTATCAAATATTATTACAAGTGCTTTACTGCCCGCACATGTTTACAAAGATAATAACATTACTTTCTATTTGGAATATTTTCATAATCATTTACAATCAGATTCTAGATCAGTGAACAATGAATAATATATTCACCTAGACTCTTGCAAACATTATGCTAGTGTATTTGCAGACAAATTTTAATATGTGGGTTGGAATATTTGGTTTACATTTAATCTAATGAAACCTTTGTGGATTCCTTTTCATGAAAAGTATTTTTAGTTCTGCTCATATTATGTTTACATCTTTTAGTTATTTTTTTTGTGTATAGTAATATTAGTAAGCTGTTTTTAGTGTGTAAATTGGTGAATGTATTCTGAATGACTTCATAACAATTATCAGGTAGTAAGTAGTTTTCAATATGGAGGTAGAAAAGGTATGTTTATGTATAACACAGATGATGTTCTCAGTTTTCAACATAAAACCATGCTACATCAACAGTTGTAAATAACGCCCAGTTTAGTGTTAATATTATCGTGAGGTAAAGAAGATGATTTTAACACAAACACTAGAGTTCATTGTAACCTTCTAGATACCATTTCAAAACATATTAGAAAATCAGCTTGGCGTGTGTTTTAGTGATTGAGGGGAGATATCCTTAGTGGTTTCTTCAATAACCTGTTGCACTGCTTATTAAAATTAGATTACAAATTTTGAACTAAGCAAAGCAATGAGGCTGTACAATGCTCTGTTTTGGTTTTCACTATCCCACAATTAGTAATGTTATCAAGAAACATGTCCAACATGACACACTTTGATTTTTGAAGAATATCATTAGCACAAGACAATTGTTAGATGATAATAAAGACAAAAAAATACCAGAAAAAAAAGAAAATTTTAATTTGTTTATGGAGCAGCCCTCAGCAATATCTTAATTCCTATATGAAGACCTCACACCTGATATCAAGCAAGAGTTATACATCATAAAGTGTGCTTGAATGGATAATGTTACTTTGATATGGCAAGTGTGAGGCTATTTAACATAATTTTTCACAGTTAGATTTATAAGACATCAATTCAAAATTTTTGGCTTTTTTCATCATCAACTTGTGTGAAAATCAAAAAGAACTTTAAAATATCCCTCAGGCCAAATTCATAGCTGGATAGTTCTGATCAGACATAATTGAAAGCCAAATCAACTACCATGGTATGTAGCTTTGACTCTACTTCCTGCATCTTCTTATGGCTTCTTAATGATATTCAAGAAAATCTTAGCAGAAAATCAATGAATTCAGTCTACTATATCTATATATCATTGACTTTGATCTTCTCTAAAACCAAGATGGTGGTTGACAGACTAGAAAGTTTTCAGTGGGTAGATTGAATACCATTCCTGATATTATTTAGACTAGTTTTCAAAATTAAATCAAATAAATAGAATTAAATAATACATGGGATTTGGGAATTTAGAATATGTATAAAGATTTTATTTACAAATTTATGGATATATGTATGTAATTGCTGATTCATCACATGATTTCCCTGCCTTGTTTTTACATACCATAATGAGGACCATAGTTGCTCTTGTACTGTTTTTTTTTCATTTACTCATTTTCAGATAATGTTTCGAAGATAACATCTCAGACATAATGATCGAAGTCTGTTGGCACTAATATTATGTTTATAATATATTGAATATATGTAGGGTCTTCATTATGACCTGAAATTGTGATGGGTGAATAATTCGAGGGTACATTCCATTTCAAAGTAGGCCTACACTCACTTGATTCATGCTTTAAAACGAGGGTGTGCAAACTATCAAGAAAAAACTGTCTTTGTATTTGAATAAAACTGAAAAACTGCTGTCCAACACAGTTACAATCATTGGTCGCCATTATTAATCAATTATTTAGCCAATAATTTGATGGAATTCTAAGAACTTGTGTTGTCTGTTAGAATAATCAGAAGTAGTTAGAAGGTTGAAGAAAAACAGGTATTGAATGTATTAGGTAGAATAACAATGTTATATGATTGAATGTGAGGGCACACCTTGATATTATATCAGTAAATACACAATAGTTCAGAGTTTTTATCACAATATAAATGTTAGTTTTAGAACTGGATATCATACATCTTACTGTATTTAAAGAAAACATTCCTTCAATCCTACTTGCCAATTCTTCAAGTGGGGAATTTTAATTAGGTATAGTGTATGCTCACTTTTAAAAGTAGGTTATACTTGAGAAAAAGTAGGTAATGATTTATATCAAAACTTCATTCATATTGATTCCAGATGAAGATAATGAAGACAGGCAATACCTGCAATGTATGGTACTAAGAAAGCAGCAATAGTCTGCTCTTCATTTTTCAACTGCCAAGGAACCTTAGATATACACAGGACCTTATTGAATTGCCCCATTTGAAAAATTTTATGTTAACCCCAAATGACCTGCATCACTAACAGGGGAAACTAGATTTATACATTTAGAAAAAATCTGCAATAATGTAGAAGTGGCTAAGATTTAAGTAGACAATCTGAAAGTACCTAATCTTCACTTGAACAATTGTTAGCTGCATTTTGTTTATCAGGCAAAACAGAAACTACAACATCTTATGTTACCTATTGTTGAATAACAAAATATAGGTACATTTGAGCTTTCTAAGCTCTGTACAGATAAAGTTAGTTTAAGGTGATCTTACACCATATTGATTACCAGTTGTGTATGGTTGTAAACATTGAAAATGGGGATGAGTTTCTAATGCAACTACAACTCAGTTGCACAATAGTAGGTTATGGGAAACTTCTGACTGCAACTATACACAACTGGTGATCACTATCGTGTGAGGGCAATATCACATCCGGTAATGATTCTGTCAGCAGTCACTTCTTGAGTTTCCTTTCTGCTACAATTGAAATATAGTTAATAAGATCATGTCATCATAATAAAATATAATAAATATGATAATGAAATATCACAATTATAAACCAAATGTCATATTTATTTTAAAAATTGACAGTTTTATAACTTCTTCCTGTTTTAAAGTACACAATGATTCAATCTAGTGGGTACTGTTACACAAATATAAATTTAGAATTCCATATACAACCAGTTATCAAAGATGGCTGAAAGCAGGTGGTTGAAAGAATAAAATGACAATGGTGTGCCTTACAATAGCACAGTGCTTTACTGATGTCTCTTTTCATAAACAATAAAAATTTCTCTTCTGTTACTGAATCTCCTCTGAAGATTGTGCAGGAGGTATTAAAGTATATTTTACTAGAACCAGCCCCTTAGATATTGAATCATCATTTAACTGCTCATCATTGACTGTTAAGTCATCCATTTTGTTTATTTATACCCCTGTAGATGGAACAGGTGTTATTAAAGTAAATAATTACTAGAACCAATCCCTTTAGTACTTTTATTTGAGTAAATTATTATGAAAACAAATTCATTGGGTACTGAATCAAATTGCTCATCCTGAAAAGTTAAGTCATCCATTTTGTTTATGTATAAACAAATTGTTAAAATTGTCTGCTGTGAAAACAAATCTCTCTTGTAGATTGAGAGGGTGTTATTAAAGTATGTTATCATTAGAACCAATCCCTTTAATACTGAATCAGTCTGTTAATCCTGGAAAGTTAAGTCATCTGTTTTGTCTATGCATAAGCATTAAAGGTTACAATTACCTAGTTCTCTTTTGCAGATTAAGGTATTTCTAAAGTATATCATTACTAGAACCAATCCCTTTGACACTGAATCAGACAGTTAGTCATCCATTTTCTTTCTGACAATTTCTATATCCAGGATATCTTTATAGATCAAATCTTGAGTCAATACCAGAGGTTGAGTTGTAAGGTCCAAGAGGGAAGGCATTACCACAAAATTAAATTAAGCTTCATGTAATCATTCTACACTAGACCAAGTAAACCAAATGGCCTATTTTATTTGGCAAAGTTCCATAGAAACAGTGTACGGTAGTTGAAACTTGATAAAAATCAGCAAAACTCCTGATAATTCAAAGAAAACAATTGAATTCTTGGAATTACAGGGTTAAATACCAAACATTGGTAAATATCTGTCTTTCTACTGATTACCATTGATAGATTGTTGATGTTTAGAGTCCATCTTTTGTCTGTATTTACATTACTCACAGTCTGTTCAAGATATACATTCAAGCTGGTAACTTGAGGTTCAAATTTGACTTGCGAGCTGATGATTTTAGGTTCACATTTGACATGCTAGCTGATGATTTGAGGTTCAAATTTGACTTGCAAGAAGATGATTTGATCTAGAATTTGCTAGCAAATTAATTGATGACTTGAGGTTCAAAATTGACCTGCTAGCTGATTATTTGAAGATCAAATTTGACTTGTATGCTATGATTTGAGGTAGAATTTGCAAGAAAACTTATGATTTGAGGTGAAATTTGATAGGAAGCTGAAAAATGGACATTGCTTTTGAATTGAGGTTCAAATTTGACATGCTGGCTGATGATTTGAGGTTCACTTCCTTCCACTAACCAAAAGCTTGCTGATTATTTGAGGTCCAAACTTCTATGGACTAAGCATTTGTGGTTATGGAGTCTTTGTAATCTGATTTTTGTGAAATCATTTTTGTTGTTTTGCATTAAAAATGGAATGGTGAGTGTCACAAACATTTAACTTTGACAAATAAAAAAAAAATATATAAAAAAGCAGAAGCTACAGTAAAATTGTTTATTAATGCTAATCAAGTATCATAAGATAACTAGCTAGAAAGAAATGAGTCTTCAACGTCACTTAGGTACAAACAACCATAAGATTTATAATTCTTGGACATAGTTATGTTTCCATGGCAATAGTTTTCATTAACAGTGTGATATCTTTAATGTTACAAATAGCACAAATCCTTCCAAGTCAAGATGCCTTCTATATTTGATTTCCATTCTCTTTCAGACTTTAGTTCATTGTTCTTGAAACTTATTAATTACTTTACTCTAGGTTATTATGATATACGTCTAATTGAACATGTACATGACCAAGTGTTTCATGATGAAAACATTGTTGTACTGTTTTGTCTGAACAATGCATCACTTTCTATTCTTTCCTGTATAATGCTAGAGGCATACGAGCGTATTTTTTTGCCCGATCATAGCTATTAAAATCACCAGCAAATATTCATGCCAGATCACAAAGGGGCACACATGGCGAATACTGTCACTCGGTGACATGAGCAGGATCAAGAGCGTACCTTTTCAGTGATTCGCAATCGGGCAATAAAATGCTCTTGTTTGCCTCCATTTATAAGATATGTAAATACATAACAATTTCATATGACTTTGAAAATCTTTACATTTTGATGAAATAAAAATGACCCTGAATTTGTTTCTAAATGATCAAACTCTTTTTTATGACAGGTCCTCTGACCTGAATCACTGAGGGTACAAAATTTGAAGGTGCTATTTGGAATTATTCTGGTAAATGGTCTATTGATAGAGATATTAAAGAATATGAAACTGGTATACTATTTGACAATTATATACAGTATAAAAGTAACAATGATTGTTAAAGAGTATAAGCGAAGTCTGCTTAAGGTCATATTATTGATTTTGATGAGATTTTTTTTTAATGTAAGGGTAAAACATAAAACATCAATAATGATAAGGCATGTGGGATATAAATTAGTCTTGAACAGCCAGTGTGAAATATTACTACTATAAACTTTGTCTAGCCAATTAAACTACTAACATCTGGTCGTAATATTTAATTTTTAACAGTCTGGAATGTAGCCTTTATTGTCAGACTTTTACATCAAATATCCATGTATACCATGGATGTTCTATTGTTCATCTCGGAAGTCTTGACATATTTGTACTTGATATTATGGTTGTGATACAAAATACACTGTGGGCAACAGAATTGCATATCTGTGAGTGAATGCATGCAATCAACTGATTCTGAAGCTCAAGGCTGAAACTTCATTCTCAATAAATTCAGCAGGATACAGAATTTTGAAGTGAGAAAAATTATAAAGAAAGAACAATTTTTCAACTTAGGTTTACAAGAATTATTTCTACCAGCAGTTCTTGGCCAAAATTCTTGGCATTGGTACGTACTGTACTGATAACCACTTTGTGTAATCCACATCTTGGTATTTGAAGACCTCAAATGTATACTCAAATTGACAACAAAATCATTAAGTAATGAGTACAATAGCCAACCTTCATCAAGATAAAAAGTCAGTCTATGGAAAAAAGCTCTTCATTTTTAAAGGCACAAATGGATGACTTGTATGCTGAATACTTGTTTACATGTTCTCATAAACACAAGTTTACAGCCCAGACATTCTACCAATATAAATATATTTTCAAACAATATTTTCATTGTAAATTGAACAATATTTGACAATTATTGTCTTGACTCTTTCTATAACAGAGTATTTATTTGAGACTTTGGCTATTTGCCATGAATAATTATAGAATAGAATTGTGATGGATTATATAATTATGTTTTGAATGATAATACAGCTCTCCACTATGTCCTAATATATTCTCTTGTTATAATTTCACAATCTATATAGTATAATCAAATATAACAGCTATTATATATGATTTTAGAGTGGGATTACCACATTTAGATTATGATGTTTGCTCCTTCTTGAGTGCCTCAGTTTTCCCTATGTCAGTGATGCAGGTCTGAGGGGCTGACATGGCAAAAATGTCCAGTGATTTGAACCTAAACTGAGTGGGCCACAGACTGTGCTCTACAATCAGCCCAATTTGGTGCAGAAATGAAGGATGTACAAGATTCATATATCTTCTTGAGTGCAGAACTGTAGATGGGGTTCAGATAGAGGGCATACAGGTAAAAATTATATGTGGTCAGACTTATATTTGCTTCTTCAGTTTTCAATAATTCTGTACTGTTCATGGCTCTGGATACTATACTTGCTCTTTTCACACCATAAATCTTCCAATGTTTGAGGTAATAAAAATATATATTTATTATTTATAGATTGTATTACTTTCAAGTTTAGGATAGGGCATTATATAGATTGTTTTAAAGTGATATGTTATAAATAAATAAAATAATAACCTAATATTTTGATATCTATTTCACAACTCTCGAAATAACGAGTTTCAAATCAATGATTCTCCATTTTAATTGCCCATTGTGAAAGCCATTTTCAACACTTTCACACATCAACATTTTATTTCTTTAATAGCAGTGTTCTGTTGTAAAAGTGTTTTATGTTTAATGGATATGTATTCATCTCTTACAATTTTATGGATTTTTTTTGTAGAAAATTGATAAAAATCTACTCTCTCTACAATTTAAAATCAAAGAGCAGTCATACTATCCTTTTATTTCCATGCTTGTTTTGGCACCGTGCTGCAGATTTATAGGAAATTCTTCATCAATGTCTGTCATCCCAACATTTTATGTAAGTTGTAGTGATTGGAAAGGATTGATTTTTACCACTGTACACAATGTGTCAGCTAGCCAACCACTTTTCATTTGACATTTTGGTTTACACCAGATCAATACCAGGCCTGAAAAGTGTGAATAGAAACTCATAAGAATTACGATGACGGAGCACAATTTAAACATAATACTTTGATGAGGTTGGATTGAAATAGTTTTTGTTAGGTATACTTGCTGACCTTATTAACAGGCATTTTAACTGCCAGTCTTGTAGCAGTGACTGCGAAATTTATGAGAGAAAAGATGAAGGTCTCAAAACAGAATTGATCTGTCTGAAGACATTAAGCTTCTTCAGCTGAAAATAGTCTGAGCCTTATTTTCAAAAACAATATTGTCATAATCTTTTGCTGGTATTCTATATTGAGAGAAAATAATAATTTACAAACTGAGACATTTGAACTTGTCTTTTTTTTTTATTGGATAAAATATGATATAAGATAGACATTTGGTTCCTATCATAATTGTTTTTGGAAGATAATATACTGTTTTATTTTTGATGAAAACATACATCTATGTCTGTAGGAAACTTGAATTTTTGAAGGCAACTTTTCCATCTCGATTCATTCAGGATTAAAGCCTAGTTTGAAAGTCGAAATTATTTTTAATTAGTTTTCAAGAAAAGCTTTTTGCAATATTATTAAGTCACTTATATTATAAAAAAAACAAATCTGTTGGTAGTTTGTATTCATCATTGAAGAAAGATAATTTGTGTTGTGACATAGTGCAGCTGTCATAATTCCAGCATGCCATTAATTTGTTGACTTTTCCGCATCATGCTTTGCAGAAGTCGGGGTAGGGTCGTATGATGTTAAGTCATGACATTGGAAGCCTATAGCATTATTCAGAAGTAATAATGATATAAATTACAGAACGGAATTATTAATGCGGGCAAGGTCGTGCCTAGTGTAATAAACTTCTGAGAACGTGTTCAGACTCTGGACATGGTTGTAAGATTAAGTATTGATTGGGGTTTGATATTAACACATAATAATGGTAATAAAGTTGTAAGCCAATGGTGTAGAATTATACATGTTGGATATTAACAGTTTTTATTTGATTAAATAACGGCCTCTTTTTAAATTCTATTCAATATATTAGAGTTTTTGTTGGCATTGTTTATCTGTATTGATTAAAAATTTCCCCTTGTTAAGTTTATAATCTATGTGGACAATAAACTATCTAAACAATATTTCTTTAGCTATATTATGAGGCCAGGATTGTTGATTACTGGTAGGTTGTTTTTGCCAGTCATATTTTGGTGGAATTAACCCGTGACTATTATTGTGATGCTTGGAAAACCTTTTTTTTTATCTAGAACTCAGATTCTCTGTCAATTTCTAGGTATCAGTGAGTCCACAGAAGCACTGGCCTGAATTACAAGAAATAGAAATGAACTGCTGAACAAAATTTTGTTATGTAGACTGGATACATGATGACACTTTTGTGAGCTCTCAGCTCATGGAAAAAGTCACACTTATATATTTAAACAACAGATTTGTCATCAGTTGCCAAATTTACACCATGAACCATTTGCCAAATTTACCTACTTGTCACAAGTTGCCAGATTTACCCCAGGAACCAGTTGCCAGATTTACCGCAGGAACCAATTGCCAGATTTTCTCTATTTACCAGTAAAAAAAACCCACAAAACTGAAGCTTAGTCCCTGTGGAAATACTAATTCAACTAATATATTATTTAGTACCAGTGTAAATGGACTAACATTTTATACTGCCACTACTGACATTTGGATGTCTGTTGGAAATAAAAAATGAACTCTCAAAGACTTTCATCCCCTGAGACTCTACGCTTTAGTTGATTTGAACTAGTGATTATTATTCAACAAGTGTAACTGTGAGTGGTTATTTTGATAATCAATTTGAAGTGAAGAGAGAAGCAAGACAATAACAGTTAGTATGAGAGGAATTAAGATCTGTAGAAAACCTCCCCATAGTTTAACCAAGTCATCAGTTTAGTGAACTGGTTTTTCAGGTTTCTATTTCATTTTAGTACATTTAGGTTAAAATTAATCACCATACTGCTAACTGGCCAGATCTGGTCTTTGGAAGCTATTGACTTTCTCAAGATTATGCATGGAGACAAATCAAAATGATCATTTCACTTAAAACTGCCTTCTGTCTTTTTAGATCATCTAAGAGGTAAACAATTATCAGTCGGATTATTACCCACAATATTCATAAAATTGAAGTGGATCCAACATTCATTGCTAAATATGGTCAAGTTGTATTAAAATGTAATACAAATGTATTTATTTATGTAAATAAGGCATTTAATAAAGAATCTGAATTTGATATTAAATTTTATGTGTATCTGATATCTGCATAGCCTGATTGAATGTACATCACCTATATTTTCTATTGCTCCTAATTGATCTTACATAATGAGAGTGAAAGTTATGATAAACAGTATTCTTTCTTTGTTATCACCAGAGAAACAGCAAACAGCTTTCTATAGTTGTGAAAGCTATAATGTCATTGTTATGAAAGATGTGTAATTTTGCAGGTATCTCAGAAATGACAACAAAATACCCTACATTATCTTTTGCCCAGAATAACACCTTGAACTTTATGTACTAAAATGTGTTTATAGAGTGCTATATTTATCATTGTAACTTTAATCTTGTTAGCAGAGTGCATGATCATTTGTAACTTTGTATATTCGACAGTTTTCTCCTATTTTGCTATGTCTTGATCAATAGATTTGGGCTTGAATGAGTTTGTATTAAAAGATGTTACAATGCATTGTGTTTGAGTTATTGCCCTTGACTTTTAAAAAAATGCCATGATGGAAGCTTGAAAAAGTTCACAATGTTGATAAAACTTGGCATGCTGTGAAGTTGGCATAATTTGTATCAATGATTTTTGAGTTATTGCCCTTGCTATATCTTTTACAATCTATTATATTGAAATACTGATGTGGCAAGTTGTGGACATGTTTGGCCTTGCCAGGCAAGCAGAAAATTCATTTGGCCTGATCTTGCTTACTTATTTTTAGTCAATATTTATTTATTGAGATAAATGTTCATCCTGTACTAATATTTTGATGAATTAGTTTAATAGTAAGCCTATATAGTACTATTAATCACTTGACTATACTCCACTGTGGTACTCAACTATTGTACTCAACTAATTCATTACCAAATGGTCTCTTAGATAATGTCAGATTTATTATGAACAATTGAGAATTAATTTGGAGGAATAGTTCATTCTAAACAATTTATACTATTCACTGTAGCTTCTATATACTAAGTCTAGTTATGAGAACAATCATTCCAATTAGCTTTCTATTCAGATCTGACCTCATTTTCTATCAATAATGATAAATAAGTGTAGCTGAAGCTTCCTTAAACTTGGCTTGAAGCAGATTTCATTCAGATCTATTTGGCACCATTATGTTGTAAGAAAATTCAATGCTGATGATTGAGATTTGACCTTGCAAAGTAATTTAATATGTTATTTACTTATGTAGGCCTACTCTGTATGTGCAACAGCTTTTCGCCATTTTTTGTCAAATGTTATTCATGAAACAAGTAATGTAAGCATATAATACAAATTACAAACACTAAATACAAATTGATAACAATTCAAACTGACAATCAAAATATATCAAGATAAATAGGTAAATATAGGTAAAATGTAATTTACATTATATATATATAACAATGGATAAAGATAAAAAGTTAAAATCTCTCTTCTACTTTCACTTTTAATGTAATGAGGCAAATTTTTTCATATATACACTGTTTCTTCAGGCCAGGATAAATATTTCAGAAATGAACAAAAATGGAAGTGTTTCCTTCCCAATATGTAAACAATGTAGAATTCTAAGCTACATATTTCAGTATATATTCTTTAGCATTTTAATCATTTGACTAATTGACTTGCATAATGTGGCATCAAAATAATATGTATACATGTCCATTATTACAGAATTTTACTTGCATAAACACAGAAGATATGTATGGATATGAGATATATTCAGGAGAAGCTGTCTGAATTTCTGTTCCAAAATTTGTAGTTGATATAAATAACATGAAACTTGAACAGAAAATTGTAGGTTGTTGGCCATTTTCAAGTGGTATTCGCCTACCAATAACTGTGGACTGGTATAATTAGTACAACAATTACCATCTATTTCATCAACATTTCAACTTTTTGACCTTTACTTGTCATTACTCACTACAGGAATCCTACTAATGATAAGATTTATAGTGGACAGTATGGCTTAACCTTCTACCAACCAATATATCTCATTTAATGTTCTATACAACTAACAAATAGTTTCAAAAATACTCTGCCTTTTGATAGAAAATTATATTATATTCAGTCTAATTTTGAAATAAAATGGTCCAGTAGGTATACTTCCTTTTCGGTATCCAATTTTGCAGGTAAAGGGAATCATCACTATGCAGTGTCACATGAGGGAAATTTGGCTCATTATCAGTAGATACACTGTATCCCATAAAAAAAGCAACTTAATACTCTATACATAAATTCTTAAATGGAAAATTTCTTTTGAAATTTTGATGACAAAGAAACAATTCTAAATGTATATCAAAGACTTTTCAAGTAAGAATAATTATTTTACCACATATTGCTTAATTTTTGTTAAAGTTTGAAAAATACTTTAAAATCGTGTGGATATTGATGAAAAAAGTTTTTTAAGGAATTTTTTATGCCGTTGATTGAATTGTTGGGGTTAAATCAAATAGCTAATGGACAATATATTACAATACTATACTTAATATTTTGATATAATACATCTTTAAATTGATTTTTTAAATTTGATTGAAGTGATTCTGTATCTGCACTCATAATTTACATGACACCAATTATTGTCAAGTCACTTTGAATTTCAACCACATCAAAAGACAGGTTTTATATCCTCTGCTAGATTAAATTCTCCAGCTTCTATCTCTAGTAATTGTGTACAAAAGCAAATACAACCAATGATTAATGAAATAAAAAATCTCTTGTGTGTGTTCTTAAAGAAACAGTACTAAGACTTTATTTCTCTCAAAGAACACTGATCTCATGTTTCATATGTAAGCTTCATTAAGCACGCTAGAGTCAATTTAATGTATCTGTACTTTTTATTGTAATAAATGCATCAGGGCTGTTGCATTGACAACAATACACATGACAGTCATGTACAGCTCCATAACCAATTTGAGTGTCTTTTTGAGTAGATTTTTATACATGATACATGATTTTAATTGACTCATAAGCTGGAAACCATCTGCCAAATGTTTCAAAGCCCTCTTTGATAGAATTGAATCCAAATTTAAATTGTAAAAATCATTTATTTTTAACATTCTGTTGAATTTTTTTACTTAAATATTGTCTACAGAAGACATAAATGTCAGATTTTGAAATTGATTTTTAATTTTTAAATCATAAAACATAGAAAATATTTGACAAAAGCATTAATTTAATCACTTAGTAAGGCAATTTTGTTGTTGATTGCAGTGTAAGAAAGTTTCCATTCCTTTTTCAGAACAGTTTGAATTTGAACTGAGCTGAAAATTTCACTTTAATATGTAGGATTTTGCAATACCTCAAGCACACAGCCATCATAGAAGATGAAGTTCCATATAATACTGATGAGTTTCTAGTAGATAAAATAGTGACTTTCGTGTTGATTGCAAAAAGCCAGAAACTTGAAAGGAAGCCTTAGTTTTTATTCAAAGAACAGTTTGAGCTTGATTTGAGCTGAAAATTTGTTTTTCAGTTTGTCTAATTTTAGTGTTACGTAAAGCACTC
The DNA here is from genome assembly GCF_000327385.1 of Lottia gigantea. NCBI lineage: Eukaryota > Metazoa > Mollusca > Gastropoda > Lottiidae > Lottia > Lottia gigantea. Next base: position 764,271 of record NW_008710663.1, read on the forward strand.
AACCATCATAGTAGATGAAGTCCCATATATTATCAGGGAGTTTCTTGTAGATAAGAATATATTACTTCTAGAAAGGAAGAAAAAGGCATGTCAGAGACTTGGTAAAATAAAAACTTGACTCTTCTTTTCAAGAAGAATGAATATAGTTAGCTGAAAGATAAATGATCTCAGTTGGAATGAAAGACAGTAATAGTTTCACTAACATCTCATAATCTTCAGAATTTGAATTGAAAGCTCTCTAGAGAACACAGTTTAACCTTTGTACAGCCCACTTATAAATAAATTTAATTTTATTCTACATTATTTAATTAATAGGTCTATAAATAATGCTATGTCATCACCTTTCTACATGGAAATCCCAGGTTGCCTCATTTTCATTTAAATTTGATGTGTTTTTGTCGTAGCTGCCGTCCCAGTGGCCTCAAGAGACGTGAATATAGTTGGATGTATGTGAAGTATGAAATAGAGCTAGAATTAAGGTATCAAGTACTGACAAAGGTCATTTTCATCCAGATGTTGACAGTTTACCACTTACCAAGATGATATTTTCAATCAAAAACTATTACACATGTATTTTTGTGTAATACCCAAATCCAGAGACAAATTAATCTGGGATGTAAATTATTCAATGGATTTCAAATATTCCAGTGGATAGCCCAAGTAGTTTATAACATATTCAAAGTGCATTAGAAATATCACATGGCAATTCAAGTTTATTTTAATTTCATTCTGACTGCACTTAATACATAATTAACACATTGCAACAACATTCTGATTAGATTAGAAGAAAGATTGAAGCACAAGATCAATTCAGATTCATTATGAACATTATCACTACAGTCAATGTGCCTTCCAAACAGAATTTATTAGTATTCATAAGGTAATTAGATCACATTCAATCCAGATTCTATCTGTATTATATTTATTCCTACTTTACTGAGCTACTACTGAGCTAGCTGACAGTGATGTTTTGTAATAGCCCAGTCACACTGAACTGCGACATTTAGTGATCTTATGGTTACTAAAAATGTACTTGGTCGCTGGCAAACGTGAAGATAAATATTGCAAATCCCAAAACATTCCTCTTCAAGGTAAGACATATGTGACCACATTGTGTTCCCTAGGTGTGATTTAATTAAATATATGGGTTTGGTGCATTGTTGATGCTCTCTCTATTTCATAGCGATTATTGGTGGCAATGCTGCCCATGGTATAGTATCTGACACTTCCTTCATGCTTATACCACGTTTATGGCAAGCTTAACATGCTCTGAGCTAAATTTCTATCGTCCTAGCAGCTCAGTAGGGATGCCTTTCCAGGGTGACATCAATTTTTCAAACTTAAAATTTCAAGCTACATGAACTGTAAAACTGTGATAATATGAGATATTAACTGATACAAATAGTCTAGTGATTCAAACAATAAACAATCCTACTGAACCACACCACTAAGATTAGTGTCAAGTTGCCAACAGGCAGAGTTCCAGACTTGGTGTTAGAAATGCTAAAATAGGTTATAATTATAATCCATATAATCAGGGTTTCATTATATAATCATTAATATTCAGTCAAATGTGGTTATTTGAAGTTTGGAGTTTTATGTCCTACTTTTCTGCACCATGTGGGTTATGAAGATGGGCAACGCCATGCAGGGTGCAATGAGGGAAATTTTGCCAGGACAGCAGCATTAGCCTGCTCTTTTTCTATTTTCAACTGTCAAGGGATCTTTAACGTGTACAGCCTGTAGCACATGGGGACTCGGTTTATTGTCCCATCCAAACGCCTAAAGGGCAATATTGTAAGTGTATCTGATATTTAATATATGTATGAGAAAATCTCATAAAAGATTCAGGGATTGGCGCCACTTTTGTTAGATAGACTTTGTAAAAGTTTTGAACTGGATTGTGAAATACTATCCACATACATATATAATAAGTCGGTTTTATAATAATATAATCATTAATATTTACTCAAATATAGTGATAATAACAAATGATTTACCACCTGAGGCTACCTGACTTTATCTTCTATCCTAGGAGTTCTATGGTTATGATTAATAAATAGAGTTTATCACCAGGCTCAGAAATAATATTCACAATGGCTGAATAAAGCTGAAAACAATGACCAATTCAAGGCACTGCAGGTCATAAAATTGTTGCAAATTAAACATGTTTCAAAATCAATTTATTTTTCTGGACTGAAGGAATTAATATTCATTTAGCTTTTTGAAAATTAGAATAAATAGATGTTACATTATGGAAATTAAGACATTTTAGTAATGGCTGATCTTTGAAATAGGGAGGGCTAGATACAAAGAATTTGTCAATAGTTCTTTCAATTTCAGTGGATTTTGAGCTTTGTATCTAAAGAAAAGTATAAAGCTGGTATTAGACTGATTTGACTGTTTTTCTACTGGTATATGCAAAATGATTTCTACTTTGAGTATATAATAATAGCAGGTCTATATATTTATAGTAGGTATGAAAATATATTTATTGGTTTAATGATTAGGATTATTGTAAAATAATTTACAGACGTTGTAAGACACTGTAAAAAAATATCCATTATGTATCTTCAGTGTCTGTTTCGGACATCAAATTCTCATCAGGGACTCAATTTCCAACATTTGGACATTTATGTACGAGACAAGTATGCAAAGCGCTAATCAATAGCAAGAAGTAAGAAAACAAATTCTACCATACCAGGACTTAACAAAATGGATTATCTTTCCATATCTATCCTTCACTTCTGTATACAATACTTGTTATAGGATGCCTGCTGTTTCTATGGTTCTCAGTAAAAGTGAATTCTTTCTCCTGAAAACAAAACATTTGAATTTGATTAATTGCTATTGTGCAACGGAAGTGGATATATTTTAAAGGGCAAAAAAGATCTCATTAAGCTAAAATAAAATCTTTATTGTTTATAAATAGGGGAGCTGAAACAAGACATTGTAAGCTTAAACAAGTCTTGTGGAGCAGAAGTGAGTACTGAGAAACTTGAAACAAGTCATCTGAAGCTCAAATACGTAATATAAACTGTAAAGACAGTAAGGACTAAGTAGAAACAAGTCATGTAAAGCTGAAAAAAAAAACTGTGGAGCTGAAAATTACCACAAGTATGTCCTGTGGTGCTGACAAGTCTCATGAAGCATAACACTTTGTAACCCAGGCCAGTGCTTTAATGAGACTATGTTCTCATCACCATCTAATACTATGAAGCTGAAATTAATCAAATAAGTTCTGTTGAGCTGAAAGAAATCAACTAGAGCTGAAATCAATCTTATAGAGCTAGGATAAATGTCAAGTGACTAGGATGAAGTCTGCAGTAGAATTCTAATGAGTTAAAACTACAAGTGTGACTATCTGGTGTGATTTATGTGGAAAAGGTCAGACAACAATTGATACTGATTATTGAGAATTGAACTGTGATTGTTGAATTTCATCAATAAATTAGAGAATAAACACCCTGAGTTTAAACTTATAACATTTACTCACCAGTGACTTGTAGTTATTACAAATTAATTATTGATGACTTTAACTTGAGTTATTGATATTCATATAATAAAATCTTTACTGCCATGGCTAATCAAGTTAAATTACTGTGCAATGTACGGAATAGAGATGAAATTTTGATTTATTTGATGATTTTATAATTTTGTATTTGATATTAATCTGTCAATTTACAAATCTCAACTCATTACTCATAAATACAAAAAAAAAAATATCTGTGTTTTCATTGGCTGAACAAATTTAGTTACATTTTATATAGCCGAGTTGATATTTGTTGTTGCTAATCATCTGTTGGCTAGGTGGGGTATGGTAGGCTGAAATCCCCAAATTTACAAGTTTGATTGCTGCAGATTGGCTAATTAAGATGTAGACTGGTATCGCCTAATTTGGCAGATATTTCTATTGTGTTCTATTCTAGTGGTTATTTTTTTTTTATTTTATTGATTTTATTGAATTTCTTTGTGTCATAGTTTGTGATATACTTGCAAGTAGCTTATCAGATGAAAAAATAACAGTCTAATTTCTAGATTGATTATCTAGATAGCAAGACAATTTATATCAACCTGCCTCCCAGTTAGCCAGACAGTTATCAAATGTTATCTGCAGGCTTTCTAGACACTTATCAATTATTAACAAAATGGTTTCCAGACAATGTTATCGAGACAGCCAAACATTTATTAATTATTATGTACATACCAAATAGACAGCCAGATAGTTCTTCAATACTATCTTCATGCAATCTGGACAGTTCTTCATTACTATATTCTAATCTAGACAGCCACAGACATCTATGTTATCAACATGTTATGTAGCTAGACAGTTATTAATTATGGCCTACTTGCTATCTAGACATCCAGACAGACATTTTTCTTATCTACATGCTATGCAGATAGACAGTAAAGTTGTTAATTACTATATACTGTCTAGAAATCCTGACAGACACTTATTATCTCCATGATACACAGACAGTCTGAACACCTCTTATTTATTATAATGTTATCATAGTAATGATTTTCTTCCTGACTAGTATAGTGAAATTCAAAAAGACATTCATATCCAAAAACACTGTAAATTAAAATATTGGATCAAATTTCTTCTTGGTATAGGTGATATTTTTTTAAACCTGACCATTAATGATATTTTTATAATTGAAATGTAATATGTGCCTGGTATAATGTACTTTAAGAGAAACATGTCAACAACCTGAGACTATTTATGAGACTAATTAAAGTTCAATGTCCTCTCCGATAATATCAACATAAGTTATTATTCAACAATGCCATATGAAATTGATCAAAAACCAACTATTATTGATTTCTAAGAGATTTTGATTCTGTAACTTTTGTATAGGAATATCAGTGTTATAATTTAATGATTTAAAATCTTATTGGCAAGCTTTATATAGTATGGAAGCTCTCTGTCCACATCTATTTTAGGAACAATGACTGTAATAACAGTATTGTCAGCTATTCCTGGATTCACGTCAATGATAAACATTGCCTTAATTGAAAATAGTGATTAAATGTCTTAGAATTTAACTCCAAACTTGACAAATTATTTAATGATTTTCACCGTTAAAATGCATTGAACATACGTGCAATGAATTGACTATTAGTAATTTACAAATTGTTTTGAAGCGTAAACTAGACTAGGAATTTTTTATTGGTTATAAACAAAGGTGTCTGCAATCTTTGGTCTTGAGTTCTTTTGCTTGATATTCATATACTCTTCGCTTTATATAAATTTTCTTAGTACAGGTCTTGTTTCTTCCTGCAAGTAGATCTGGAAGCTATGGCACCAGTACATATTTGGTAATTGTGAAATTAATGAAAATCATACTCAAATAAGGAACTATATGTTTTGAACATTCTTCTTTTGTTGAAATTTTGGGTCCATTTTAGTTATCAAAATAAAAGTTGGGTCATCTGTAAAATTCAGAAGTAGCCTTATATCTTGCCAATTAGTGATATTTTCTGGATTTTGTCAATTTTGTTTTGGGTCATTCCATTTTGGTAGAGAGAGTTCTTTGTTACCTTGTAACAATGTTTTTAGTTTATTTTCCATCATATAAGTCTGGAAGCATGAAGAAAAAATTGTTTTGCAATATCAAAGGTTAGGAAAGAATCCAGCTTGAAATCAATATTGATTTTTTATTCTTGGCAACAGATTTTAAAATGGAAGGTATTTTTTTAAGACAGTCACTTCATCAAGTGAACAGTACCGTTCCCAGTGGAGTCATGTCTGTTCAGAATTACACCAAATTTCAGCCATACCATTACTTATTTAATAAAGTATGTTATATAACCTAATTTTCACCAAGACTGGTATTTAAGATTGTAGATTATGATATAATAAGATAGGGTTTTACAGACCATGTCATATCAACCTAGCCAATCACTGTCTAGTAGACACTACCACCATCAGTCTGATGGCATCAGATTGACTTGTATCAGACGTCATGGTTTCTCAGATGCTGTGTCAAGTATTTATGCTTTATGTTTTTTGCTTAACAATTAAGTTTCGTACAAATTTGATAAAAAACTAATCCCTTACCTGCTAATTATATTCATTACATTGATGATCTTTCCCATAATTCTATTCAGTGAATACCATTGAGGAAGTCTGACCCTTACCTTCATGACAAACAGAGAAAGAGGAAGGGATAACCAAGACATTAGATAACTGAGAATATCAAATGACATTGTTTCAATTGTAATTGCTGTCTGAGAAACGTAACATTTCCAACAATTTTTCCTCAAATATGTAAATGGTAGGATATCCAAATTTTGATGATAATCAGAATTTACTGGTAGTTTTACTACTAACATACAATCAATTAGTAGTCTTGTACACTAAGTAAATATTGTTAATACATATAGAATGTTAACCAGTGCATCTTGTCTGTAACTACCGAACATGCATATTTTTTTCTGATATTAATCACACACTGTTCTTTTTTAACTCACTTAAATACCTGGAGGTACTTAATTTTAGCTGATTGTTGCACATTTCAGAAAGAATTTGCTGTTGGTTTGTAAGATTGGCTCTAGTCTGCACTTTTCAGAAAGAAGAGGTTTGCTCTGCTCATCTATATGTAACTCCAAACGGTCTTGTTTTATACCTTTACATAAGACTATTTAAATAATGTGCATATAAATGGATAAAAAAAACTGCTGGAAGTCATAGGTACGTTAAAATGATCTTAATGAATAAGTAAGATTTGTCAAAGATTTCAGCAAAGCGACTGAATTCAAACAGTTGATTGTATCTCTTCAGAACATTTTTGAAAAAGACAGAAAAGATGTGTGATATGGAATCAGGCAATTTTACCCAATCAACACTATAGTTGAATGTCTTGATGTCAAACTAGTTGCCCAGGATTACCAAAAGTCTGCAGGCTATAAGAAGGTTTGACAAACTATAGAACTGATCTCCTGTAGTGAGTGAATCCATGGTTACCTGATTTGTTATGTCATTAAATATAGCTAGCTGAATAATTCTACTCCTCTATTACTATCCATCTATTTACTTGAACTTAACTTTACCTCCAGCTATCTGTCTCTGATCGATAATTTCTAAATTAATAAGAGCTCAATATTTATTCATTTAGGATGAAATATTTAGGCTAATTACATATAATTGTTAATAGATGTAGCTTGTATGTTTGATAGTAAAAATAATGCTAATAATTAATAATGATAATAATGATGATTATCAATAATAATAATTGTGATTTGTCACAGTCAAAGGTTACAGGACAAATATTATTTCTAATCAATTATTAATGGTTCAATAAGCTTTTTATATAAAGAGATGTGGTATAAAATTAAAAATCTTTACAGAAATCAGACTATTGTTGTCTTACACTCATCTTTCAACAAACTGTGTTTTCTGTGACCTAAATCTATGCTATCTACAGTAATTTTCAGACAGAAGTGACCCATTGTTTGTGCAAAAATTTCAGTTGATAGAGCTCAATCTATTCTCTGTAATCAGATGTAAACTTTGTCTATAATTGGATCAAAACAGAAGTGGCATCAGCTTAAATTTTCCACACATCAGAATTGAACCTGATAGATGCTCAGCTTGCAAGTTATTAATGTTTGAAATTTTGGCACAAATCATTATGTTATTGAACTACATACTAAATAAAAGTACATAGAATGATTTTAGTCCAGAATAATAATTTATAATAAAACAATTATCTTATAAAGGTCCTATAAGAAGTAATGTCAGCATGTCTGATTAAGTGTTAGTTAGTATTGTAATGTGATTAGTAGGCTGACAACGGAAGGAAACAAGTTGGTTTAAACTGCCGTTACTGTCACGCTATAAACATCTTAAACACTGACGTCAATTTTGACTAATAAATACAAGTCACAATAGTCTCTTCTAACTGTGTTTTAACAAGGTGTGACACCCTGGCATTATCAGGCTGACAAAAGGACTAGAAAAACATAATCTAGGGAATTCCTAGCTTCCAATATTGGATTCCATTAGATTTCACTACCAAATGACATGAAGATTTGCTACCAATTTATCTTGTTTTTAACCTTTAGAGACCTGCAAAATAGTCAATCAATATTTGTAAAATCTTTAGTCTGTATACTAAGCAAAGAGTTCAAGTGCTCACTTTCTTGGGATTTTTTTGGTTCTGATAGTCTTTGCAGTGAATTAATGATTTTTTAATCATAGAAACCTAAAAATGTTCATCAGTTTGTTTAGTGTAACTTGGGTGGATTTAAATCCCAACCGCCTTACTGCTAATAATAAATTGCGTAAGTATTGTATATTTAAAGATTTCATACTACAAAACAAAACGTTTTCAATTTGGCAGATTTTTGGTGACAGCAATATTATGGAATCATAGATTTAAAAAAAATAAACAGTATTTAGTTATTTATTAGCAGATTGGGCAGTTTGGATGTAAAACTCTCCAGTGTTAATAATCAATTGATAAAATTAGCTGAAACCTACTCTAAGCAGATAACATGAATTATTAAGCATGGATGAATGTTAAATCATTTCATTATACATTGTCTGTGGATTTTCAACCTTGTCCTAGATTGTAGGTTGAAGGGGCTTCCATGGAAAAAGCATCTCATTGATAAGAAAATAAACTGAGGCTCTTATACTTATCATAATGTGTTTTAAAACACATGTTTCTTATAGTATTGAATATTTTAATAATATTCCCATCAGCTGCAGTATATCTCAGAAGCAACCTTGAGCTATAATGACCTTGAATAATTGCATTGTTTAAGCATACAATAGATATAAGTGCACTATTGTCTTTTTCTTGTATTTGAAAGGACATTGTGAAAGTTGGAGAATTGCCAAATGGTATTACATGTAGTTTATATCAGTGATGTTACATGATGGAATGTGTTTTTATTACACTTTTCTATATTGACCTCGACCATTACTCCAGCAAATTCAATAGATTTGATCTGAAGAATGAAAGTCCTATTATATGAGCAATATATATTTTCATGCAATTGTATAGGTTACTTCTGATTGGGCCAGTCATCTCAGTTATTTTGTTGATGACTTTTCTGGTCCCTCAGGTCATTCTTCAACTTAACAGCTTTGAGTTTTTGAATTCGAAGACTTTATTGTTTTGGAGCTTCACTGAAAGAAGTACTATGGTGAGTTTTGCTACCCTTGTAGAACACCTGATGGATGTCACTTTAAAACTGGCTTGTAAACTCAGAGAGTCTACATATCTAATATTGTATATTTGGCACTTTTATTATTTCATTTCATTTTGTTCTGAGGATAATAACTCATTGTTAACCATGTTGAGTTGTTATAAATGGTGGCAAATCTTTTCTCTGAAAACGAGCATCTGTAAACAATGAATTGTTCAACTCAAGGATGAATTCTTGGTATTTTCCCATGATGGATTGATATATTGACCACCCACTACATAATTCTATTAACAAAAAAATGGCTCTGTTCTTGTGTATTTCATCATTACACAAATGCATGTTAATGTTCAGTAATTTGACGGAAACAATGTTATGTAAATATAAATGCTTTGTAAATGAATGGATTGTTTACATTGTAAATTAAATTACAAGTGATCTGGAAATTCTTCTTGTGTTTCTGTTACAAGGTAATTGGTTAATGTTTTTCTTCACCTGTTCTGTTGATAAAATCTTAGTTCTGTTGAATGAATGGTGGAATATCAAATCATATATTGATAAAATTGGAATGTTAATTACTGTTTGATTTCTGTGTTTCTCACTTTGTAACTATAGGGATTTGGTACAATGTTAATAAGATAACATGAATATCAAGTTTTATTGTTGTCTTCCAAGATGAGATTGTATACAACATACATCAAATGAACATCACTAACTGTGGCTCTCCATAAGTATCGAAAGTGTAAAAACAGAGTAACAGTTAATTTTGGATTGCCCATGAAATACAAATGTATGAAAGGTTTACTTCAAGTTACCAAACTCTTTCTAAAAAGGAAGCTTTTTTTGCTTGATCTTAAATCTTCAAAACTCTGTTTCTATGTAGCCATATTGGAGTGCTCACATCCCCATAGCTTATAGTTATTTATACATTTGAAACAGTGTTTTTATGATTTGGTTACTTAATATTCCTTTTCCATTTCTGTTGAATCCTATACAGAACCATAAATGATTATATTATAATGTGGACATCTGATAGGCCAAACTTCAGTATAGTACACAATTGCTGTGGTTGGAAAGAAATTTTTGTTAAACTTGGAATTCAATGTATTAAGAAATGATGGCTTGCAACATCATATAACTTCAGTTACAATATAAACCAGACATGAAAACAAACATTATTCAAGAGTTAGATCATTTCATAATAATTCTTTCAACTATACTCTTCTTAACTTTAATTGAAGAGTCAAGTTTTATAGAACAGGTTGTATATGAATATTAAGTACTGTCAATTGCTGTGTTTAGATGTTGACAAGTCAAATAGAACAATGTCATTAAGGGAATGAATGCTACTTTAAGACAATACAACATGACATTCTACAACACTGTTTTCTACCACTTAAAGTACTATTACAGGATGATGAATTCTTAATGTCAATCATTTTCTAAAAGTGGTTGGCTTTCATCATATTGGATTAATATTAAGCTCTGCTATAATAGTGCATCAATTTCTTGTTGATCTTTTATGTGAAAAGTTTTCATCATTCAAAAATTATCATTAAAAATGATTACTTTAGAAAAGCCAGTATCATTTGAGAAAGATAACCCTGGTGGATACAAGAATTATTTACACCAGATGAGCTTGAAACCAACTTTGCTTTCTGATCTCAGACCACTAATATGACCAATCATTATGATATGGCACAATATCCACCAGCAAGGTGCCACTTCAGTGACTGTCTGTAGGATATCTTCCAATCAATTCTAGCCTATTCTTTAACAATGGAATGACGTATGGTTTGCACCATAAAACTATGTCAGGATTTCATTTCATGAGTTCCAATGTCTTGAAAAATAGAGATTTCCAACAAACATTGTCCTATCTGTACTTGACCATAACTTAAATCAAAGCTGCTTTACAAGAGCCTGATTCACTGAGCATTCATAAGTCCTGTGGATAAAATATAATATAATGTAATGTGTGGTAAACATGATGATCTCAATCATGAATGGAAATGTTTTTGATCTGCTAGCATAAAATAGTTTGGAAAGGACATTTCTAAGAATTTCTCCTTGAAATTTGGAAATCTAAAAGGAGCATTCTAAATGCAGCTGTCCTAGCAAAATGTCTATCTTCAATTGCCTAATCAATCTTAGAATGTATGACATGTATCAGAGAAATGCCCAGATTTGCTGAGCTGTAAGTCAAATTGGTGTTATGTTATCAGTTAGAAGTCTTATAATTAAATTGTCATCTCTTGAGACATAGTTTCAAGTTTATTAAACTTTCTTTTCAGTTAAGTACGTTTGTACTTGTGTTACAGCACAGTAGAAGTTAAAACCAAAAAAAACTAATGACCACTAATCAGCTTAAAATCAATAGTTTTAGTGTTTATGCTATTAGTATAAGTTTTATGGTCTATGGGTAGAAGTTCCTTAAAGTTGTTTGTTGTTATCAGCAAATGTAAAGGAAGGATTGCTGATCATGCAGCTGCATAAAGCTTATCATTTGAACTTATATAGTATGGGCTCAATACATTAGGATAAGGATGTGCATAATAAGTATATTATTTTGTGATTTCAGCTGTCCAAGTATTATTAAGATTCCATAGCCTGTAGTACACAGGGACTCAATCAGTTGTCCCAACGGTATGACAAGGGGTTCCAGTCTGTATCCATAACAGATCATGTAGCATTTGAAAATCTGAAGGTATTACCTCCACCTATGCCAGTATCAAACCTAGAACCCTTCAGTTAAGGATCAAGCCTCTTACTCTTGTTGTAGCTTGTAGAAGGCCCATCAAATAAATTTTTATCTACAACTTCTCTATATATCAAATTCAGCACTGGCTTTAGTTGTCTAAAGTTAAAGCCTTCATTGTGTTAATAAAAATCTGTACAAGCAAGGCCATACATGTGTACAGGTCAGGAAAAAAAATCTGGAGATTTGCCTTGAAAAATCTGGAGATTGGGTGAAAAGTCGGGAGATTTTTTCCAAAGCGCGTAAATTCGTGATTTGAAACTCCAAATTGATTCTTTTTTTCTTTTTTTTTTTAAATAAGCTGTAAGCCTTGTAAATTATATTAAATTGATCATAGGCCTACATGACACAGTTAAAATTAACAATCTATAATTATGGATAATTCTAGAAATAGTGCCTGATATTTCAAATTTAGGGGCCCAAAAAAAATTTGATATTATCATTCTTCAGTATTGATTGAATCAAAAATAATGTCAAGGTGGAATGATGTTTGAAAACAAGAAAGCAAGCATGATCCCAGCCGTCTAAATTAAATGGTACCGGTAGGCTTACATCATATATGTACCATATTAAAAATCAGTATGTTCTGAAAGCAATATTTAGTAAATAATATGTACTGGCAATGTTACTTTTTCCAAAGGTGTAATTCATGACATCTTAAATATCTCCAGTCCGATCATTAAATACTTTTCCTGCAACACTCACGAAGTATTGAATTGAATTTTCCGCTTCCATTTTGACGTTCTTCGGAATGGTAAGACTTGTAATAAGTAAGCCTGTTATGCAGGCGATCAAATGAATGTTTACATGCTACAGTAAAATTACAATTGCTGCAAGGCAATTCCATTAATCAAAATCTCATCCTGAACATGGCAAAATCAAGAGTACAAATATTATAGTAGTAGAGGACTCCTCCAAAGAGAAGTACTATCAGGTGATACTATAGGCAGGCATGGAAATATTTGATCATTCAGAAAATATGTAAGAAGAATATTAATCTAAAAAGCGAAGACAAAACTTGGGACAAAAAGTGAAATACATTGTTTATAGAAGAGATCAAAGGTTCTACTGTTGGTGGTTTTAAATAAAGTTAAGACTCCCACTCATTACTGTGACATATGATAAATATTGTTGATATTTTTAGAAGAAATGTGTCTCAGTGTTTCATTATAAATTAGAAAGTGACTTAATGAAGAGATAAGGTAAGAGAATGATATTAACTATGCTTGTAGTCTGCCATCTTCATAATGACAAGTTATCACCAACTTGGTCTTATACTTTGCCTGCAATAACCACCTTTCTTGTTTCATAGAATGCAGAATTTTGATTGGAAGGTTGGCCAGCCAATACAGCCAACCAGATATCTCGACAGAAGGACTGAAGACACTATGACTTTACAAACTTTCTGTCAGGAAATGGCTAATGTAAAATCTAATCAAATTGATGCATTTACAAACTGACAGGATACAAGAAAGGTGGCTATTGCAATCAAGGTATAAGACAAAGTTCGTTATAGCGTGGCATTGTGTAGAAGGTAGTCTGCTTTGACAGAGATGATGTAAACTTATAAACAATAAAAGTTAAATATCAAGACGCTATCTACATTATTCTTCTGTCTTCAAGCAGTTGATGATTCAATTTAATGATCTGACCAAAAATGTCTATGTTTGAAAATAACAGGTTGGGTCAAAAATAGTTTAATAGTCCAGACATAAGAGCTTGTTACTTCTATAAACTGATTGGCACGGCTGATGGACTTCCCCAGACATTGTTCATGTCTGACTTTTTGAAAAACAAAACTAGCTGTCTAAATTGTCTACTTCTACCTTTTCAGTATGATTCTGTTTGTATCAAATGAACCCAAAAAGGAAGGACAAATGAAAGCAGATGGATTTGTAGCAGGTGTTTCAGTAAAATGTGCATTCTCTTGGCTACTCACATCACCTGTCTCAGTAACTTTGCTGTGCTCAAAGATATTTGATGTTTACTCAGCTAACAGACTGACCTTGGAAACGACCTTGCATGAGCCTAATTATACAGAAATAGAATGTCTAAAGCGTGATTCTATAATCATTTGATGTCTGAGAAGTCAACATCTCTTAATTTATTTCATTTCTTTTCTTTTCTCTTTCCTTGAGTTTCTCAGTTATCAATTGAAATTGGAAACATATAATCCAAAGTGTGAAGTTGACAATGGCATTTGGTTTTTACTAATAAATCATTTATAAAAAAAAAACATAACAAAACAATGTGAATATTAAATGAGTAATTTCCTTATGACTTATTCTATCATGGTGCATCTTTACAATATGTATCTTAACAGTATGTATTAAATCTGAGATTATATGTTCAGTACTTAAGTAGTGCAGGCAACTTAGATACATATATATATATATATATTTAGGTAATTAGGCATCATTACAATGTTTTGATCTATATAACTTTATGATCCTACAATATGTATTAAAACATTAATGTTCACTGTAATGCTCTGAGATGAATGTTCTCAATATTAATACATGCCAAAGAATGCAAATTGTCAGTAAGCTGTGCTAATACATGCCAATGTTCCCAATGTATCATTCCAATAAAGAATATGTTTGTACAATGTGTTTTAAATACATATTGTCAGTTAGCTGTGCTAAATACATTCCAATGTTTCATTCTAATAAACAATGTGTCTGTACTATGTGTTATAAATCTGTGAATATTTAATAATAGTAATTGTCTCTGTCAATCTCACTAAATGCATTCTAATTAATTATTTATATTTATTGACAATCAATTTTCTGGCTGATTTCTATTGGTTAATTTATAACATATTTCATGGTGTAAAATGATTTTAAATGCTTTATATTTTATCAGTGGTTTTTATAAAGGCTTGATTTTTTTACCAAAATTTTTAATTTCCAGATCAAAATGCTGTCATGCTCCTATTTGCAGCCAATTTCACAAAGTCTGAAATTTGTCTAATTTCATATAATGCACCGATTCAAACTCTCATTATGTCCCTGATGCACCAAGGGGGCCCAAAACCTTTCAGTAATGCTTGTACCAGTAAGTAACTTTACTTGCTTAAGTAAAATAGCAATTATGTCTAATAACCTTGATGCCGAATAGTCATGGTGTCAAATAACCTTGATTTCAAATAACTATGTCAAATAGTCATGTCAAAAAACCTTGATGTCAAACAACAATGATATCAAATAACCTTGATGCCGAATAGTCATGGTGTCAAATAACCTTGATTTCAAATAACAATGATGTCAGATAGTCATGTCAATTAATCTTGATGTAAAACAACAATGAAGTCAAATAACCTTGATGTCAAATAGTCATGATGTGAAATAACTATGATGCCAAATAGCAATGATGTCAAAAACTATGATGTCAAATAGTCATGGTTTTTCCTTGATGTCAAAAAACAATGATGTCATATAGTTATGATGTCAAATAACCTTGATGTCAAATAGTCATGATGTGAAATAACTATGATGCCAAATAGCAATGATGTCAAAAACTATGATGTCAAATAGTCATGGTTTTTCCTTGATGTCAAAAAACAATGATGTCATATAGTTATGATGTCAAATAACCTTGATGTCAAATAACCATGATGTCAAATAACCTTGATGTCAAACAACTATGGTGTCAAATAGCCATATAGAAATAGCTATTCTAGTATACAGTAATAAATGTACAGAAGACAAAACACAATGATTTGTGGGGAAATGTGTTTAAAGTTTTCAATTATATTATAACCTAGATAAACATGAGAATAATTGAACTCTATCATTCATTATTTGATAAATAAGAAAATAATTATGGTTTCCATTACACTCTTCAATTTTCTCTCTTTGACCTGATTTTTTTTTCTGATCACTTGAATTGACTTGAGTAAGGTAGAATTTCTTACTGTGTTAGAATATAATTGATATTCCTTAGACTACATGAAACTCAAGTTGGCAAATCAATACTTATCAATTTGCAGTATTTTGTATCGTGGTTCATTTCCAATTTACTTTCCATGCACCATTTTCATTCCAATGGTAAGTCATTTGATATAAACAAGTTGCTTTTAATTTTGCGCATTGTAGCTGATCACATCAGAAAACTTCCACATCGTTATTCCTATCTTCACAATGTCAAGTTATTACGACCTTCTGCTTATACCTTGACAATTGCCGAATTTCTTGTATCACCAAATGCAGCTATTATATTGGATTGTTCACTGAAAATACGGTCAATCAGAGCCCTTGAAAGAAAGAAAAAAAAGACTGTCAATTGAGTGTTTATCAACTTTTTGTTTGTGCCTCTGATTGAAGGATTGATACATGTTTGTAGACATTCATTCATAAATGAAATACATCAATGATAAATATGTAAATAAATAATTTTAAATTAATAAATAGATTAATAAATATCTACAGTGATATTTGTGAATTAATTTTGTTGAATCATTGATTTTTTCATTAAAATTTTTATCAGTATGTCTGATCAATTACTAATTAAAGTTCATGGGAACTATGCTCGGTAGCTATATTACTACATTACTGTCTTTCATTTTATTAATGCTTGTCTAATTATCTGCGACTATTGAAAGGAAATGCTGTGTCTTAATTCATACTTTACTGATATACATATAATTTAAAATTTACCAGTGTCACAAATACTTTGTTACGAAGAAAATAAAACAGTGACTTAGTTACACGCCAAGTTTGTCATGATAAGAATACATTAAACTTTGTATTTTCTTTTAATTAAAAAAGATTAATCAATATATTACCTTTTCTGTCGTGTTAATTCAATACTTGCTAGCGTTACCAATGATTTGCATAGTAATAAAGTGGAACATGATTTAAAATTGATTACATTAAAGGGAAATCATGTTTTTGATTTGCAAAATGTATTGATGGTGCAAAAATTAAATTCAAAATACATGTATGTTATTATAACAACATCACAATGCTTTTGATACATTCATTGATAAATCACACCAAATTTCAATTCAGCGTTTTCACAACTACAAATAGATTTAGCTTCTTTGATGCTATTCATCTATTTTAGGATATATCTTCAGTTGCTTTTTGATCATTGGTTCCATGATCACATATTATGGGACTATTTGTGAGATTTTAACCAGGATTACACTGTACTACAAGAATCCTATTTTTTTGTATACAGAAATGTAAGAAATAACTAAAATGACTCTGCAAAATTCTACCATAACTCGAAAATGATTAATGGTTTTTGTAAAGAAAATGGACAGAGTGAGATTTTTGCCACTTTGATGAAATAATTGAAATGGTCAAACTGACTGTAGGCTATCAAATACTTGCACAAATTTATCTAGACTAAAAAACATCTATAATTGCATTTGCTGGGAATCTATAATACTTCACTCCAATAGAATAGTAAATGTGAAAAATTTAACTGGCATAGAGCCAAATTACTCCCGTTGGATTTTGGTTTAAATTGACTTTTCCATGAGACGCTATAAATAGTCCAAACATGAATTCATCAGGGATTGTTTGAATTTGAATTTTATGTCACATGTTTCAGTGTTTCAAAGGGAATAAATCATGCCTTTTTAACCCCGAGAAAGAAATATGTCATTAAAATGTCTAGACATCATTTTTACCAAGAAACAGTCCATTTTCTCCAAAATACATTCTAAATACATCTTATTGATTTCTCTAACTTCACTTAACTTTCTGCATATTCATTATCTCTTAAATACGATGAGTGAATAAGTACACAAGAGTTCAAATCTTTTCTAGTAACATTGTCAATGTCAACATGTCCTTTAAACATACAGATACAGATCTTCTAATATTAGGAATTTTTTGGAATCGTGCAACAATTCTGCAATTTTTACAATTATACAATTTAGAAGCAACAAAAAGCAATCTCAAAATTATTCTAACCTATGGTATGCTTTAGACATGTTCAGATTTTCTAATTTTTATCCTCATTTCAATAGGAATAATTTTCTTTGCTTTTCTGCACTCATATAGCTGGATAAGCTGGCAGACAGAGAAAAGAATTTTTCAAGGTCATGAGACTTCCACTTACTGATATTGAGATTCAAACTCATGACCTTCATTTCCTGACTTTACTATCAAGTACCATCTATAGACCATACTTTGTCACTCATGAAAATGGACAAATTGAATAAATTCAGTTTCAGTACATATTCGAAAATCTCAAGATCCACAGCTTCTTAGACACATATTGAAATATCACAGGTTTGAGTTCCTCAACAATCCATGGAATGCCATTATCTCTTTTGTTTTTTTAACATGGACATTTGGAAGTCCTTGGTGTCACAGAAAGATTTCTCTCATTGCACACTGCATAGCATTTCTTGCATTCATTAGACTAAGAGTATGATATGAAATTCTATTTCATTCCATGACAGTTTGGATATGTTGCAAGACTGCTTTTATGACTTAATGGTGAATTGGAAATGTTGGCTAAATAAAGTGTCAATTAATCTACATATGTATTACCTCTCTTGAGACAGGCAAGACGAGGAGATTTGTCACTTTAAGTATCTTAGACAAAGTTGTCTGCCATACAATGTTTACTTGATAGACAGGTCAATTACTAGTTTTCTTAATGATGGTACAACCTGTCTTCCTTATAATTCATCAATATTACAACTTCATATACTCCACATTTATTACTCTGTTATATTTTGTCACCATTAATGTTATATTTTATCACCATTGTACTATTAAATTAAGTCATGATTATATGTTACAATCATCACCATTAAACTATTTGGCCCTTAATGTTATATCCATTACTTTCTTAAATTTTGTCACCAGTACACTATTATAATTAAGCAGTTATAATTACATTATGTTACCAATACACTTTTATAATTATATTATTTTACCATTACACTATTATAATTACATTATGTCATCATAACACTATATAATTACATTATGTCATCATTACACTATATAATTACATTTTTTCACCATTATACTATTACATTTATTCCTCATCATTACACTTTTATATTTTTTCACCAATACACTATTATGATTACATTATGTTACCAATACACTATTATAATTACATTTTTTCACCATTACACTATTATGATTACATTATGTCACCATTACACTATTATGATTACATTATGTCACCATTACACTATTATGATTACATTATGTCACCATTACACTATTATGATTACATTAAATCACCATGATACTAGTACGCTTTTTCTCCATTTCACTTTTATATTTTTTAACCATTACACTATTGTCACCATTATATTATTATATTTTGTCATCATAACACTATTATATGTTGTCACCATTACATTATTGTTACCATTACACTAACTTATTATATGTGGTTACCATCAAACTAATATAATTATATTATCACAAGACAAAATGGTCATGCACTTACCCGACAGTCAACCAAATGAATGACGAAGACAAGAAACCGGTTCAAAAATGGTGCAGAAAGCAATTTATTTTAACTGTAATTTTGTGTTGCAATTTTCTTGAATGGTTTTTAAGCCCTACCATTATGAAGGTTTAAAAGTTGCTTTTCTGGTTACTTCCTGTTCTAGTTGGTGTCTGTATGGTGTGTGACTTTCAGTGTGATAAGGGTGAGACCAGTGTCCGTAATGATTTTATATCAACAAAAAATATAATAATATGTAAATTGGTATTATAAGATACTATAACTTGGTGCTTGAACATCCAGTCAGCTTTTAACAGCATGATTAATTAACAGGAAATGACATCTTTATACATGATTAACCAGTAGAATTCAAATCATTCATAGTCATATACAAAAAAGAAACGATTTCATAATTCTCAAACCTTACAAAATACGCGGAAATCAATAGCATAAAAAACAAGAGGTGAAAGATTACTTCTGCACGAGCAATTTGAACAATTTATTGGAAAATAAGATGAAATGTTACCTAATGGTTCATCATTATTGAAAAAAATGTGAAATTTATGAAGTGTCAAGTGCATTAATAGTTTTTTTTCTCTATAACAGAACAATTCATCTCTTACTTAAATTGCTTAATAATTAACTTATACACAACTATCTAGTTGATCTGAAGGATGTGATAATATCTGATTGAGATAAGTGAAAAGTTAGATTAAATATTTGGAAAATATTAAAGGAAGATTTATTATTGGGGCATACTTAAAGGATGTTTTAACATTTGGAGGGAAGATTAAATATATGGAAGTATTTAAAGGAAGATTAAATATACAGAAGAATTTATAGGAAGATTAATATATACAGAAGAATTCATAGGAAGATTATATATAAGGAAATATTTCAAGGAAGATTAAATATTGAGAAGTATTCACTGTGAAGAATGGTCAATGCGTAACATTAATGCAGTAATTAAATAGTCTTTACTATTTGCAGCATCTTGATGTGGATATCAATTTAGTGTGTAGCAGAGTTTTATATATGATGTGTCAGGTCATTGTTAGCATCCTTGTTAAAAATTAACCTTATTCAAATGGCTGTTTGTGTTCATTTTTCAGTGAGATGTGTACCACTTC
Source organism: Lottia gigantea (assembly GCF_000327385.1). Lineage (NCBI taxonomy): Eukaryota > Metazoa > Mollusca > Gastropoda > Lottiidae > Lottia > Lottia gigantea. The sequence continues at coordinate 784,752 of NW_008710663.1, forward strand.
CCTGATAAGAGCAGTTAAAGTTATAGGTTTATCCATTACAAAAAGGCCATTATAAATCTAGCTGGTGGTCTTACTTGGGTGAGGCATAAAAAAAATTTTAATTGTTCTATGCAGAAAAAATGAATTCTGTGCTGACTGCTAATCCTGCTTGCCAAGAATATAAAGAAAGTCACAATGACTTAATTACTGAAAGAAACGAAATTAAAATCTTATAAAAATCTGTCTCCTCTATTGATAAATATAAAAAGACAAGTATTGGCTATTTAGATAAAGAATTAAGTAGTTCAGGGTACTATTGGGCGAGAGAAATTGATTGACAAAGTAATCTGACCTAAATAATCCTTTCAAAGATTAAAAGCTTTGCCAATCATCTAGAACTAAATTGTGTTGGATTTCTCAGATAGTGAAAAATGTTTAAAAGAGAAGAGTATGAAATTAAATGTAAGATGGTTGAAATGGAACTAGCCAGTGATGAAGTGAACCTCACATCACATCATATCAACTATATCATTACTCAAATATTGACTTCTTTTCTTTTACTATTTGGTCAGACGCGGGAACTATTTTCCTATGTGGAAGCATTGAAAATGACACTATTGTCAATGACTGGCCTGAAGGATAATCACTTCCTTTTAACGGAATAATATTTAATTAGACAGTCCAAGTCCGTTTCTAGTCCACTGATCTTAGTGATGGCAACTCGAGTACAAAATGAACAAGATGTTTTGTCATATTAGTAAGACTTCATTAAGCTTGGCAATGTGATCCGTTCCTTGGAGGCATAACTGGCCAATGATTTCATCTATACTCTACTCACGAACTCATCTCCAAGTTTGGGTCAACAACGTCATTTCAGCAATTTTCTTTCCAATATAAGAGTTATATAGTAATAGTCCTGAATTTTATTGATTTTTTCTTCAGCCATTGCTTTTCTGATTTTGCTGAGTTATGAATGAAAATTAACCTCAATCTTTTTAATAATTTTATAAAAGAAAAGAATTTGTGATATACTGAAGGAACAATAAATTAAAGAGTTCCTATAAAAGCATGTTCAATGAGATTACAAATCACAGAATGATCACAAGTGTTTCACTTTTAGTCATCATGTTCTTTAGGCTGGCAAGAACTTTGCAATACTGTTGAGTTTTTTTGATACATCATTAGTAATTTTCAATTAAGGCGTACACCGTGGCAACATGGTGATGGTGATGGTTTTTCACCTTAAATATTCCTGATTTACCTCTGATGCTCTATGCATTACCTTTTTGACTTCCTCATTTGAACATCATTTGTTAACATAAATATTGTCATGTTTTTATGTCGACTTTTCTGAACTAATGAGAAAAGAAAGACATATTGAGTGTTAATACAAATGTTAACAAGACAGAAAAGTACATTTTTCCTCGACAGCAATTGATATTGTAAAATGAACTCACTTGCATCATCTAATTCATCCAATTTCTAGATATAATTATTTATGGAGAATCTTCTTTTAACAAATTATATTCAATTCTTAATACTTGTACTTATATATAAATGTGTATATCTTTGGTATAAGATAACATGATTAATGAGAAGAATTTATCTAAAAATTCATATTGATATTGTAAAGGTGCTTGCTGTGAACATTTGATTTAACTAGAACTAACAAACATCTTTAATATATTTTAACTTATTCACAAAAACTAATATTGATAATAAAAAATTGATCTGAAGATCAAACTTTCTGTGAACTTTGGTAGATTCACTTGGACACGATTAGCCTTATAGAGCAAAAACAATATTCTTCTAGAATGAACTATTTTGAGTAAGAGTTGTTTCACCCCTGGATTTTACTTGAATATAAACATTATGCTTCTAATACATTCAATAAACATTAATCTAATTGAGAGTATGTATCATATGATTTTGGTTATCATACTTTACTCATATGCCTCATGTCAATTCTTCATTTCCAAACCAGTTCTCCTGAATGTACTATCAGAACCACTTGTTGGCAGCATTCAATCAGCTTCTGTTAGAAGATCAACTTCCCCCATATTGCAATGCAAAGCTTACCAAATAAAAGTTTCTGTAATAGAAGTCCCAAAAGAAGTAAATTTTATCAGTTGTGGTCATTATCAGAAAAGTAAAAATTCTTGCAATCTCGAGAGGAATATTAAAGATCTGAACCAGTCTAATTTGTAGATTTCCATGTTGATGATAATAAATGGTGAAATGGAATATTATGAAACCAAGTTTGTCCCTGGACAATCATTGCAAGACTTGAATTCACAGGAGATAAATATTACACGAATAGATATGAATAGATAATTTGAAGAGTTTTTTTCTCATGATCGAAATGTAGATTATGAATATTGACCTGCCGTGCCTAATCCTACTCATTGCCTCCTCCCATGTCATAATGACCATCTTTTCTTATCCAGTAAGTTTAGCGAGAATTGGAATCGATCTGAAAAGTCGAAATTTCTTGTAAAATTCTCTGAATTGATATGAAACTGAGATGTCTGGCTGGAAGACGAATAATCTTGATTCTCTCGCAGACTCAAGTTGTTAACGAGGGTTAACCAAAGCCAGTCTATGTCTTCAACACTAGAAGATATTATGTAAATAAGTCTTTAACATAATTTTATCAAACAAATTTCACTTTTTGATAGAGTTCTTTGAGTCAAAGAAGTAAATTAAATGATGTAGATTACAAAGCCTTTGAAAATATGTATTCTGGTGAAAATCAAGAATATTTTTTTTCTGATAAGTTTTTCTATCACTATGGTAATAAGAAGGTTTTAACATGATAATTATTTCTTGTTAAGTTAAGAACCAGAATCTATGAAAATAATAAAAAAATGTTGTCATGTATGCCATTAGGTTATCTCTCGACTTTTTGGATGAACTTCAAGATAGTTTGGAATTCTCTCTATGCTAACTCTGCTTCCTGAAATCTTCAGGATAACAAGGTGAACCACGTATATATAATTAATTCATGTTTACCATAAAGCCTGAGATGTCAAGTTTTATAATTGAGGACTTCTTTTATAGGGAATGTAATATTAATTCATTTTGCATCCTTTTCTTTGATTGTCGAATTATACAAACATGACTGAATGGGTTTGTGAAAGAACATGAAACTGGCTGCTCAGTACAGGATGTATCAAAACGTGACCATTTGGTAATATGTGGATTATGGCTAGCTAATTCCTGTAATGAAATCGACTCAATAAATAACCTCAGGACTTGTGCTAAAGATTGAGTTTTATTCCACTCTCTCATCAGAAGAAAAACACGGCTATTATTTTGTTATTACAGTGTGACAGACAGACATCAGTCCATGTATTGATCATTTAATACCACTTCTTCTATCTTATCACACGCACAAAAATACATAATCTTTACCCAAATCATGTTTTTCTTGCTTAACTAATAACTTGAACGCTACTATTCAACGGTACTCTTTGCGGTTTTTTCTTTTTCGCTGATGGTATTTGCTGTGTCAGCTGAAGAAACTGATATGCAGGCTCTTAATTGAATTCTGATTTGATCTAATACAATAGTTTAATTGGGATCATAGCTACTAGCTAGGGAGTCAAGGCATGTTAAACCAATCCAGACACCTGATACAACTCTTCAAGTGGGATTGTCAAATGGTCATAGTTTTGTCCTTATGAGGGGCTTAAAATAATGAAAATGATGGATATTACTTAGAATTTTTATTCTACATGCATTAATGTATGTTTTGAAACAATCATCTTCCTGTGGATGAAGAATAACTAGAAAGGTACTATTAAAATGCTCTTAGTGGTAGTCTTTTTTCTTGAAGGTCATTCAAGGTGCTGACAATGCAACTTTCTGAAGATTGAGTTTATTGTGATGACTGTGTAATTACGTTTTTAAATATCTGTATGAATGTGTGTATAATATGTGTGTATAATATAATAATATAATATGTGTGTATAATATAATAATATACTATGTGTGTATAATATAAATGTGAATAATATACTATGTGTGTATAATATTATAATATACTATGTGTGTATAATATAATGTGTGAATAATATAATATGTGTGTATAATATAATAATATACTATGTGTGTATAATATAAATGTGAATAATATACTATGTGTGTATAATATTATAATATACTATGTGTGTATAATATAATGTGTGTATAATACTATATTAAAATATGTGTGTATAATATAATGATATACTATGTGTGTATAATATGATAATATACTATGTGTGTATAATATAATAATATACTATGTGTGTATAATATAATAATATGTGTGTATAATATAATGACTGTATAATATGTGTGTATAATATAATGTCTGTATAATATAATGTCTGTATAAACCAGTGTGATATGAGTATATATCAATATAGAAAAGGTAAAATGGTGATATTGTGAATATCAAGATGATTGAGACAGAAGACACTGACATATAATCAATAATAACATCTTCATGTGAAAAGGTGACAAGACTACATACTTCACATTCACTACAATTGTATTTACTAATGTCCTTCACCACTACAAACTCTTCGCCTCTATTTTCCTTTTTATTTGCTTTTCCTATATCATGATCGTGATTTGACATTTCTCAATGCTCGCCAGGATATTCTTCAAGCTAAAAAATGGCTCCTTCATCATTACTCTTATGTTCACAATGCACAATGTCAAGATTTATTAAATGAACATTCATTTCGTCAAAGATTTTAGCAAGTTATCGGTTTTGACATCAAGATGAATCTTGTGTGGTTGCTTTAATTACATTTTACAAAATGGTCTATTAAGATCTTACTGAAGTTTTCATATTACTCAAGGGAGTTATACAACAGTTCATGGTCTTGTTTGTATTCATCTATAGATTCTTCATAAAAACACAAGAGACATTTTTATCTTATCAATTTATAGATTTAACACAAGTGTAAAATTTAATGAAAATGCCCTTTAAGATTTGACTGAATGTGTAATGCAGATTAAGGTTTTGCATTGTTAAAATCCTACTGACTTTATGGGAAAATGTTATCTGTTTAAAACCTCAATTGCTGTCTGTTTTGGAGTATTGATTAGCAAATACTGCTAAAAATAACACAGAAAGAAACATCACAGTTTTATAAGAATATCAAAGGTTGTTAAAAATCCTGTATAATAAGCTGGTCCTTGCCCAATGCTCACTGATGATGATTTTTCCAGGATTATTTTTACCCAATTGCAGCTAGAAAAGTTGATGCATTTTTTTTTTTATACCATTTTCAAGTTTCTAGACACTAGAGCAGACTGGACTAATGGTCTGAAATATAATAAACTTAACTGATTTGTTCTTCAAAATTGTTCAAAATGACCTCTGACCATCATAATTCGAATAGGGTTTTGACATGATGTTATTAACCCCGAGGAAGTATGCTGAATGGGGATGTGGTTTGGACACAATGGCCACTGTCTTAATTAAGAAGTTTGGGTCTAGATGACCATAATAGAGAATATTGGTGACATGCAGAACTAAATAAAAATACATGGAGATTATTAACAATAGATTTATTTACAATAGATTGTGGATTTTTGTCAGAAACTGTAATAAATGTCCTATATTTTCCAATAAATACACATGTACTGGCTATATAATCTGGATACGTCTAGACATTAGGGATTATGAACACTAAAGAGTGTGTTATTAGATAATTATGATAGGATTATTGTTATCTTTATCTTAAGTAAAATAGGCTTCTTTATGGTCTATATTTTTGTCTAGTATTAATATTAGTATGTAGTTGCATGCAAAATATTTTACATTTTACAATACTGAATATAATCTAGCATCACCAGCTGGTTTTGTGAAGAAGCTACTTCGCCAATGTCATTTCATTTCAATCTTCTATGTGACTTTTGTTGATATGCACATACGATAGAGAAATGCAAGGGCCAGTGGTCTTTTCCCTATTCAATTTCTGTAATGTCAATGGCACAAACTTATCAGCTAGCTAGTTAATATTCTCTCAACTTAGGTCTAGATATTTCATTTGACCTAACTGAAAAAGTATATGGTTAATGTAATTGATTATTGCCAAGCAGTTTGATCATTCAGGAGAACTAGAAAATGAGGTGTTCATAGTCAAATGGCTAGATAATTCTGTTGGACCTAGATGTAAATAGATATGGTTAATCTGGAAATATCATTGGAAAGGAGCTTAAACTGGTGTAAATAGGTGTGGATATCTGAAATCATTCACACAAGAGATGATCATTTCAGTCCAGTTGTAGAATACCTAAGATTCATCTGAACAGATCATTGTAAATAGTTTGCTTCAGCATTCTAGTTAAGCACTAGTGTTTATTAATATGGTAAACCTACTGCTCGTATCATGACAAAGAACGTGGATTGTTTGAATTGTAAATCGATATAAACCTGAAAGATTATTGTCAAGAAACTTGATAATGTAGTCCTGGTAGCTAGCAAAATCCAGATATTCAAAGTAGCTATCAAAAGCCAGGTAGTCAATGTAGCTGTAGGGGGCCAGATATTCAAAGTAGCTATTAAAAGCCAGATATTCAAAGGAGCTATCAAAGGCCAGGTAGTCAATGTAGCTATAGGGGGCCAGGTAGTCAATGTAGCTACAGGGGACCAGATATTCAAAGTAGCTATTAACAGCTAGATATTCAAAGTAGCTATAAAAAGCCAAGTAGTCAATGTAGCTACAGGGGGCCAGATATTTAAAGTAGCTATCAAAAGCCAGGTAGTCAATGTAGCTACAGGGGGCCAGGTAGTCAAAGTAGCTCTTAAAAGCCAGATATTCAAAGTAGCTATCAAAAGCCAGGTAGTCAATGTAGCTACAGGGGGCCAGATATTCAAAGTAGCTATTAAAAGCCAGATATTCAAAGTAGTTATCAAAAGCCAGGTAGTCAATGTAGCTACAGGGGGCCAGATATTCAAAGTAGCTATTAAAAGCCAGATATTCAAAGTAGCTATCAAAAGCCAGGTAGTCAATGTAGCTGTAGGGGGCCAGATATTCAAAGTAGCTATCAAAAGCCAGATATTCAAAGGAGCTATCAAAGGAGCTATCAAAGGCCAGGTAGTCAATGTAGCTATAGGGGGCCAGGTAGTCAATGTAGCTACAGGGGGCCAGATATTCAAAGTAGCTATCAAAAGCCAGGTAGTCAATGTAGCTACAGGGGGCCGAGTAGTCAATGTAGCTACAGGGGGCCAGATATTTAAAGTAGCTATCAAAAGCCAGGTAGTCAATGTAGCTACAGGGGGCCAGGTAGTCAAAGTAGCTATTAAAAGCCAGGTAGTCAAAGTAGATATCAAAAGCCAGGTAGTCAATGTAGCTACAGGGGGCCAGATATTCAAAGTAGCTATTAAAAGCCAGATATTCAAAGTAGTTATCAAAAGCCAGGTAGTCAATGTAGCTACAGGGGGCCAGATATTCAAAGTAGCTATCAAAAGCCAAGTAGTCATTGTAACTACAAGGGGCCAGATATTCAAAGTAGCTATCAAAAGCCAGGTAGTCAATGTAGCTACAGGGGGCCAGGTAGTCAAAGTAGCTATTAAAAGCCAGGTAGTCAAAGTAGATATCAAAAGCCAGGTAGTCAATGTAGCTACAGGGGGCCAGATATTCAAAGTAGCTATTAAAAGCCAGATATTCAAAGTAGTTATCAAAAGCCAGGTAGTCAATGTAGCTACAGGGGGCCAGATATTCAAAGTAGCTATCAAAAGCCAAGTAGTCATTGTAACTACAAGGGGCCAGATATTCAAAGTAGCTATCAAAAGCCAGGTAGTCAATGTAGCTACAGGGGGCCAGGTAGTCAAAGTAGCTATTAAAAGCCAGGTAGTCAAAGTAGATATCAAAAGCCAGGTAGTCAATGTAGCTACAGGGGGCCAGATATTCAAAGTAGCTATTAAAAGCCAGATATTCAAAGTAGTTATCAAAAGCCAGGTAGTCAAAGTAGATATCAAAAGCCAGATAGCCAAAGTAGCTATCAAAGGCTAGGTAGTAAAAAGTAGTTATTGGAAGCCAAATAGTCAAAGAAGCTCAGAAGCCAGGTTGTCAAAAGAAGCTATCAGAAATCAGATAAATATAAGTCAGTTTCAGACTATTCTACATGATGTAACAGAAGTATATCATTGTCTTATCAACATGTGAAGTTAAGCTTGAAATTACACCAGATTTTTTTTACCTATTGTGTTAAAGACAATTTGTTTATGACAGTGTTAAGTAATGTTTCATTGTTATTTATAAAAAAAATCAATTGTCTTACGCGTAAAAAAAAAACTTATCTTGTAGATCAGAATGATGAGTTTTGTCAAGTAAAAAATTCAACTTGAAAACCTTAAGTGGTTAATCATTTTTCTGAGTAAAAAACAAACGGATTGGTATTGACTTTCAATCATTATTTTACACAAGAATTAACTTTTTCTTGATAACAATAACATTACATATAAAGTTGAAGTGATTAAAGGTTTCCAATATTAATAAGCTCTGTAATTACTAGCTAATGTTTTTATTAGATTTGCTTTTTTCTTTGATTTGTAAAGAATCAATTCTTCCGACATGTTTTTATTTTCTCAATTGATTTTTATCATGTATTTTGTCAATCTCAATAAAATTACATTTAGGTAATTCTAGCATTGTTGTAGGTTTAATTTGATCACACTGCAGCACGGCAAGCTGTATTTTATTATGTTAACTATGGTAAGATAACACTTAATGTTAGGAGGAAGTCTGGGATTCACTGAAATGAGCTCATTTATAAGCTGAATCAATTCATGTATTACTTAGCAAGGTACTGGTTTAACTGAGCTCCTTTCTTGACCGAAACCTTGTAACTTGTAATGTAACTGGAAAAGCTTGACTAATTACTACTGGGTAAAAAAGCCATTTTTTTATTACTTAATGTGACCTCAAACCTATGATAGAATAAAATTTGGAAGAGGGGATTCTAACCTATGATACAAACTGCTTCACTGAGTCACATTCATTAGCTCAGACTAACAAAAATGACCGAAGCTGACAAAAGCTAGACAGGTCACAATAAAGAAACTAACAGCAAATTACAAGTTTCTAAAATGTTAAACTTGTAGGGAGGTCTTAACCACAATTTCATTATTGAAATGTCAAATCACAAAGACTCCTTTTGAGATGCCAAATTGATTACACAAGAAAAACTACATACATAAACATGACAGCATCCAACAACTAGATATAGTGTAAAGTACATGTATACACGATAAATAGATATATTTATATAGAAAAGTACAATTTATATACATGATAAATAGAAGTATATATACAGAAAAATACATGTATACATGATAAAGTGATATATTTATATAACAAAGTACATGTTTACATGATATATAGATATATTTATATAGAAAAGTACATGTATCCATGATAAATAGATATACTTATATAGAAAAGTACATGTATCCATGATAAATAGATATATTTATATAGAAAAGTGCATGTACACATGATAAAGTGACATATTTAGGTAGAAAAGTATGTGTATTCATGATAAATAGATATTTATACAGAAAAATACATGTATACATGATAAATAGGTGTATTTATACCGAAAAGTACGTTCATTCATGATAAAGTGATATGTAGAAAAGTACATGTATTCATGATAAATAGAAGTATTTATACAGAAAAGTACATGTATACTTGATAAATAGTTACATGTAAGAATATTTGTGATGATAGATAAGTAACAGCAATATGATATGATCTCTATTAACATAATGGGTGTTCTATCAACGTCCTGTTTTTCTTCATATCTTTTCTTTCTATTGATTGAGATAAAAGCTTTATTGATAGATGGGAGTATAAATAGCTATAACTTACCACCATGTAACTTTATCGAAATCTTCAAATATTTTCACTGTCTTCTTCTTGCAAAACACAGTGTATCTTGTGTTTCACACCTTTTTGTTCAAAATTAAAAAAATATAATCCCAGGTGTTTACTATATCAGCACTCCCACAGGCAAAGTTTGAGCACAGTGATAGTGACTCAGCTGGGATCAGCTCAAAGGCTTATGCCTAATCAGAAAGCTGTATTTATATAGTATAGTATATACGAAGTCCATGGTCAAAATAAAACAAATCCATACTTTGAAAGTTTAAATGAAGTAAATTTATAAATCTTGTATGCTCTAAGACTTTTAGTTAAGCCTTTTTAGCTTTGAACTAAATCACAGTCTCAAACCATGAATTGTATATTCTAATAATCTTCTAATTTTGTTTTTTTGTAATCATCAACTGAACAATTTCAGTTTGAACTCTACCTGAACAATTCTAAGTTGTGTTATTTTTCCATTGATTTGTGTTCATGATACATAATCTCTTATCAAATAGTAGAGAATCAAACTTAACATGAGCTGTATTTATGTCAGCTCAGTTCAATGAACCATGTTTTAATCCTAATTTGAACAGTGGGTTAATCAGGATTTTCTTGTCTCTACAATCTGTATACGGGTAGTTTCATAGTAAACAATGTATCAACAATTTACAGGAGTATAAACAATGCAGCTTCAAAATGTTGTATGAATACTATTTGTTTTTATTAGGCTCTTGTTAAGCTAATAGGTAGGTAGGTTGTTGGTTAGGTTGTATTTAAACTCCATTTCATTGAATACTGTAGTGGGTGCAGGCCCAAAGCCAGGCCTCCCCTAAGAAAAATTTAGATGACTCAAATGACTTGTTGAGTCGCTATATTTGAGCCCCCCTTAAAAAAATTTGCCCTGAAACTTTCGCAGAGTCCACTTAGCTTATTTGATAATTTGTTTATCTTAAATTAAAGAAGAAAATTAAGAAAGAGTTCTGGAAATCACACTAAAGCAGGAATATAGAATCTTAAGATATTATTTAGATTGGCATGGTAAGAACCATTAATAACTGATTCAACCCATAAGGATAAAATGAAACCAAATAATTTTAATTACATTGTATCTTACCAAGAAAGAATATTTAATGTTAAATGAAAAAATATTCTGTATACAAATTAAGCCAATTCATAGTTTTTGACATTGGTCAACTCTGTCTGATAGCCTTGACATTGATCAAGTAGTCAGAATGCCATGAAGCTGGTATCTGCTGCTGAACATGTTCTAATATCTAGATAGAGTAAGAAGATTTGTATTGCTATGACAACAAGAAATAAGAAATGAATGAGAAGCTAGAAGTAGATTTTGATAGATATCTTATCTCAAATTGTCCTAACTTCCATTAACTTCCCAATATTCTCATTATCAATATTTCTAAATCCTAGTTACAAGCTGATAGATCAATGTCAGTATAGATAGAGATGCTGGTAAATAATAATTTCTATTGCATTATATTGTCTGGCTATTATAGTCTTTTCTTCTATACTTTATCTCTAATCTCAATTATACATCAAATTCTTTTTGAACTTGCCGATAGTGATGCTTAGTTGACATTCTAAATACGTTAATTGGCATTATATTCTAACTGTGGTTAATTGGTATTATATTCTAACTGTGGTTAATTGGTATTATATTCTAACTGAATTGGTATTATATTCTAACTGTGTCTGCACCGCCCTATCTAGTCAGAAGTATAAAACTATGCAGTTTTCAATTGTGTTAATATTATGAACCAAATATTTTCACATAAATACACATAATTTATAGATTATTGGTAGCAATATGAAAGCAAAAAAAGAGTTTTAATTAAAGATTTCAAACGTGTTAACATGAAAATCTTGAATTCTTATTGTTGGTTTACTAAAACTATAGAAACATAGTATTTTAGGTTTTAATTGTACTTTTGTGGTTAGGATTTTTGACTAACAGAATCTGAGCCAAGTTTGTTTGTTAAATTTGCTACTGTCTGACCCTAGTTAGGGCTCAGCGAATTTAACTCAAAACCTTGGTTTTTTTTCCTTTCAAAGTTCAAGGTGATACCTTTAGATGTCTTATCTGGTTTCAAGTTATCAGTGATGTGGGTTAGAGAGGTTGACAGAAGTCTAATCAGTGAATTAGGATGTAAAACTCTCATTTCATACTTTTTGGTTCATTGACCTTTATGTAATATAATTAGAGAGTTCCTGTATTGAAATAAAAGACTCTTCTGTTTTAGAGGTATATTAGGTAGGAGTAGTAGGAGTTAGTAAGATTAATTGATGGAGCAACTCTAATCATTCAATGTTGAAATAAGATTTTTACATCAGTAGATTTCCACTTGGTATTGTGTAATGGTCATGAATCTTAATGACATTATCTTCAATCTCAATTCTACCAACTAGTCTCTTTTCTTCTTATTTTCAAAGATCTGTGGGCTAAATGTGCGTTGGCTAAGTTCTAATATGCATGCATGTCTTAACTACGGCAAGTGGCAGAACGAACACTACAATTTAAATTTTAACATTTAGAGTTTGTGCATCTTAAACACATACCATATGAAATGAGCATTTCCCAATATTTTTGCACATGAAACATGCAATAAGCAAGCCTGAAATAATTAGTTTAATAGATCCAGGATAGCTGTGTGGTTTAAGGTTTTAGTTTATGCCCAATAAAGTCTTGTATTTGAAATTTTTGATAAAAGTTAAATGTTTTTTTGGTTAATAAATTCCAATTACATTTAATAGCACACATTGCATACATGAACAAATTTTGATGTAGGGTTTATAATTTATAAGATTGAAACATCTAAGTCAGCATATTTTTCAGATGAAATATTTTCTTGTGATAATCAAGTATTTTCCTCAGTCAAGCTTTTTATCTATGTATATTAGAATATTAAACAGAGAATTGTGTGACACTGTCCATCCAACTCATTCATAATTGCTATTGATTTCCTCTAGATCCTTTCCTATTTCGACTAGGCTCTGAAATCGACTCAATTTTCGTAGCTCTTTGGTCTGTATTGATCTTGGTTTCCCTGGCATACTACTAAATATCTTCTTATTACATTCCGTCTGAGTGCTAAGTAACTAGATTTTATGTAGCTTAAATAGTCTCTGTAATTTTTATACCTCAGTTTTCATTAATTCTAGTTAGATATGTTTAATGCATTAAGAATTAAAAGCTTTGTAATTTGACCTTAATTAATTGCCGCTTTAGTGGTAGAAACTTTGACTTATAAGAAACTATGTTTAAAGAGAGAAACAGCCATGTTTTACAAGGATAACTTAGGTTTACAAGGGTCCTTTCTACCAGCTAGTCGTTTAAAACAGAATATGAATAAATATATATATTATGTCTTGAAATGGACTGACTAAAAAGTGCAGAACATCAATGGCTGATACATTAAAGAAAAAGGACCATTATCACTTACTTGAAAATGTCAAATGGTTACGACAGATAGATATCAAAATTATGTTTGATTCATCATGTATTGATATATAACATACATGCATTTAGTATATTTATGTCATGTTACTTTTAAAACAAAAATGGACAATCATTTACATAAGGCTAATGTCCAAACTCTATTTGCACCATTTCTGTTTCCTGGAATTCCAACTCAAAACTTAATATGATCTGTGTGTTATACTCTTTAAGAATCTTTACATGTCCCAGATGCTGGAATTGCAAAAAGACTTCTTTTAATTTTTCAAATGAATTGCATTTTGATTTTGGGGTTTATCTAACATTATGATTGACTGCTTCAGTCTTGAAAGTACAAAATTTTAGTGAGTTTTTAATTTACGGTGTCGTAAAGAAAGGAACCATTTTTTAACAAATAAAAGTCACGAGGATCCTTTCTACCAGCTGATCCATGGAAAACCTCTAAACGAGTTACAAAGTGCTGCCTGTTTCCACGAATTACAATCATTGTTTTCATATGGTTATAATAATTTGATGTTTTTTTGTATATTTTCAGAGAGCCTATAAAGAATGGTTGTGTGCAACTCATTTATCCTTTCATAAATTGGGGAAGCGGACACCTCCTTGTGACAGTTTTTGTACGCGAATAGAACAAATGTGCCCTTTCTTTCGTCCACGAAACATTGATACTCACGTAGGAGATCCAGGTTTTTTATGCAAAGGTAAGAATACTTTTTATTGTCATCTGCATTATATGAATATCCTGTACATCATCATTTTTACCATATACAACAAAGAAAAGATAAAGAAGCCTTTTCCCTTCTGCTTGTCTCAATCTCTGCTTGAATGAATAAGCAACTGTTTATGAACATCAATAATGTTTATCAAAGTTGAATTAAATAATTTTTGTAATCTGAATGATTTCAGAAGGTAAGTTTGCAGAGAACTTACCACCATCCATTTGAAAGTCCTTAATATTCAATTGGGCAAAAGTGATGTAAAAAGATATACTATAAAACAAAATGCATTTTCGTTTTCATATTTTTTTGCTTTAAACCCTGATAATATCCACAGTGATAGAGGGAGCATAAATTGTGAATTCCTTATAGCCAACCCTACCATGGAACATCTGTAAATGATTGTGGTTTGATACTTTTGCTGGGATCTAAGTTCATAGTTAGAATGCATGATGGTGAATCTGCATCGGTCAGAACCATATCAAATTTGATTATAAAGTGAAATGGATGAGGTATGAATGTATGTATATTAATTATTTATCTATTTGTGTATTTTCAGATAAAGATATACCTACTGATCCTGGATCTGTTTATGGCAGTGAGCCTTATTGTTATAAGTTATGTCATTTAATTAAAGTCAATGAAGAATTTGGCACGGACTATGACACCACATGTCACACAATTAAAAAAACACCTAATAAAACTAGACCTTATTACCGGTATAGCACTTCCAGTTCACGTTCCAAGCATTCTATTACTCTCGGGGAACTTGTACACTTCTTAGCTTTAGTGTGGACTTTACGGACCATTTTACAAATCTCCGATATAGGTTTAACATAGTGGATACTAGTTGTAAATAGTAGGATTTTGCTTCTTTTAATGCTGTATAATGTGATATCAGTGCTGACTGACCAAATGGGTAGAGGGGTATGTGAAAGACAAAGGACGCCATAATATTATTATTGTGATGTAGGGAAGCGCCAACGGCCATAATTCCCAATGTGCTGCATGATGGTTCCAGCCATAACAAGCCATGCAGTTGTGATGAGGATAGGTCATGACGACCAGTACTTTAAACACAGTGATATCTCAGGCGCTTAACCTTCCAGTGCTCATTCTGAAATGAGGTCAAGGATACTGTTTCCAGTCCCATCTAGCTCAAATAAGCTCAAAGTTCATTGTGGATCAAGGAAATTTGCACAATAAATTGGAGAAGATATAGTAATATATATGTGTATCTTGTGTTAGATTTTTATTTTCAAAGTTCTGATCAGAATAGCTTCTTTTCATATTATCATTAGGCTGGTCCTAATTTTATCTTAGTGATGAAAATAATATCTTCGAGTTCATCTACTTTGGATTTTATCGATTCAAAAATGCATTGTGATGTGCCAATATGGATTATTTCCTTACTGAAATAAAGACTTTCAATTTAATATGGATATAACAAGAGGTGTTTTAAGTATGTGTTTCTTGGAGAATGTTTATAAAGTACCATAGTTTCAGATGTGGTGCTGCATCTTAGTATAGTTACTGTACCTTACCATTTCAACATCAGACAAAAACAATATATTCTTCAGTATTCTTAATCTTAAGAAAAGGAAAAACTCTCAAATTTGATTCACAATTTGCATTTTGGATTAAAAGAAAAATTTAAGATTTATTCACTTTTATATCTTCTCTAAAGAAACAGGTTAAGTTTTTGGGCCTGTTTGATTCACTCCTATGCTATATTCCAGCGTTTGAACATGAGAGGAATGTGAGCAGCTCTTTTGTAATCTGTGAAAGCTATAGTGTTTCTATGTTATATAGTGAACACCCGTGAATCAAACAGGCCTTCAATTGACAGCGGTGAAGATTCCATTTATTGAAGAGATATTTAATTATCATGAAATCTATAAAAATGTGTGCATATCCTGTTAATGAAATCTATGTTCTATCAATGAAATCTATCAGAAACAGTGTGATTTCTATATTTTAAAGTGGGATCAAGTCAAGATGATTTATTGTTATGGATCTTTACACTCTATCAAAATGTTTTTGATTTTTTTAATTATTTCATTGGATTCTATAGGCCTATAATTGTGATTTCTAATGTTAATTTTGGGGACACTGTAATATATTCTCAATAGTTAATACCTCAAGATATTTCAGTTAGATTTTTGTGTTATTTTGTTTCTGTTAAGTTGTGTAAAAAAGAAATTATGTATAAAAACAGACAACTGGATTATAATAACTGTAAATATGGATATAGTTAATAATATAAATATATATATAAACTTATTGGATTATGTTCAGTGAAAGTTTACAAGTGTGTTATCATTTTACAAGCATTTGATGTGGATAATCATGTACATAATACTATAAACTTTGTACACTTCAAAAACAAGTTTGTACAAGGAAACTATGTGTAGATGAACATTCTTGCATTCATAATTCCAGAATGCAATGAGCTGACTGTTAAAGGGGAGGTAACTCCGATCTAAATTATCCCCACTTCTGCTATCAGCATGTTTAGTCAAAAGATTTAGAATGAATTTTCAAATATTTATTATGTGAGATTGAGATGAATGGATGGATGTTACTTTCAGTTTTTTAAATTTTAATTTTAAGAGATTTGATGGCGAAAGTTTAACCTACCAATATTTACTCTGGTTTGGTAATCAGGACAACATGATTTGAGAACATTTTAAAATCAGGTAGAAAATTTAATTTTGAAAACAAAACTACTGTTGAAGCCTCACTTACTACTATGGGATAAAATAAATAACCAAATTCCAAAAAATACTAAAAGGTTTTTGTCATTTAATATTTAAAAAAAACTCATATTGAAAAGTACCAGTATCATATTCAAAGATGTATTGTCATTGGAACTGTCATATTTATGGCTATATTTGGACCAATCTGTCATTTTTCTGGTACACTTTAATCAGGAATTGTTGCTTGTAAGTCTGAAATCGTCTCATCTACTACAGAATGACCTAGCTGAGGACGAAATGAATCTATCAGATTGTTGAAATCATTTCATAATGCCATTTGCTTGGTAACATTTAACTAATGGTGGTCGTGGTTTCTAATATTGGTGGCTGATATTAATTGAATAAGCAGCCATGTTCTTTGAATCTTCTTTAGCTGTAAATGGGTGGAAATGGTGTAAAGATCAATGGACAAAGCTAAGGACAAGCTGGAGAAAAGATCCTCCTTGACCTAAGTTGTTATCCTTGTAAGAACAATTGTTATTATTTTATTTATTATGTCATCCCAAATCATTTCAGGAATCTTGAGAAAATTAACATGTAGTTTGTGAGCTTTATTGTGAAAAGTTTAATACATATTATATGGGCATACTAAGGGCATCAATCCGATAAGAACAAATAGATAGTGATACTGTAACTAATAGTTGAACTTCATATAGTATGTTTAGGTTGATGCACTGACTTTTTCGGGTTTTTATTTTGTAAATTTGTCTTGACATTAAAAGTTAGAACAAGGTCTGCAATCTGAGCTGAGGTAGTGCCACATTGTCAAAAAAAAAAGAGAAAGAATTCGACTAATTAAGCATATAGCGATTCGGCTGCATTGTAGAAATCGGCCTAATAGTGGTGTATAGTTTCAATTACAAGGTAAGAGTAAGTGAACATTATATAATCTGCTATGGGACAAGAGTTGTTTCCAATTTGAGTCGAGATGTAAGAGCAGTACACAATGTCAGCTGCAATGTAAGACTTGTAAAATATTAGATACTATGTAAGAGTAAAACACAGAACAACCTGCTATGTAAGAGAGTGCACAGCATCAGTGTAAGAGTAGATCAGCTGCGATATAAGAGTAAGACATAAGATTGGTACACGACAGCTGTTGCAACAACGTAAGAATACCACAGCGACAGCAGAAGAGAGAGTAACACAATATAAAAGAGTAGTACACAATACACAGCTGTGCACAGAGAAAGACTAGAAACAAAGTGATCGAAACTAGCTTGATTCATATTTGTTGTATGAAGTTAATTTTTATTTTGGGTCTAGTTGAAATATTTATATTATTTGAATATTAGTTATGGATGAATGATATGTTAAAATGAATGAATGATATATTATAAGTAATAATGATAACAATAATCTTATAAATCTGCTCTGAATGAAATAAAACTGTTGAAATTACTTGTTTTAGCTACCTAAACCGTCTCCTCGATGAGGAGTTCGATTGTGGATCAGTGACAATCTGTTACATTACCAAGCGGTAACAGTCACTGGGCAGTGACCAATATCGTATTGACCAATGACCAAACGGTGTCCTTTGATGAGGGGGTATGGCGGGGGAAGGCGGCAAAAACCTAATGCTATGCAGAAATGTCTAATTCAAAACACAAATGTAATATAATGCAATAACAAATACCTAAAACGTCTTATGCAAAAGATAAAATACGAGAAACCTCTGATACAAAATACCTTATACGTTAAATGCAAAATACATTATACAAGAAACCTCTAATACAAAATACATATAACCTCTAATGCACAATTGATTTACAACGTGAAACATCTACCATAAGCATTAGACGATATATCTCGTTTGCATTACCTATTTTATCTTTTGCATAAGACGTTTTAGGTATCTGTTATTGCATTATATTACATTTGTGTTTTGAATTAGACATTTCTGCATAGCATTAGGTTTTTCCGCTTTCCCGCGCCATAAGGGGGTGGCTGTCAACAAAGTGTACATTTAGTCGACCTTGATTGTTTTTTTCTGAAGCAGCTTAGTCTAGAATGAGGAAGATTTGTTTATGTCAGATTTCCCTTTCACTTTTATCACTTTATACCCGAAGATGGCAGAATATACACGCCGGTGCAATACAGGATACCCTAACCCAGTGTTTAAGGTCTATAGAGTCGTGTCTATACCGTACTTTCAATTGTTAAATGCCCTTTAGACACACCAGATCAGGCCCGTAGCTACAGGGTTGCTCACTGAAACAATTCTGACAATTCCATTACTGCAACTAAACACTATTGCTCCTCCGGATATATAGCTTGCCCCTCCGAACAATCAATCCTGGCTTCGGAGCTGCATCAGATACAGAAGTAATGGACGCTTGGCTTCGATTGCTCCTCACAATACATTAAGAGGTGTGTGGTCTTCTATACAGTAAAACACAATTTCAAAGCAAACTTTATTATTTTATGAATAAGTATAAAAGGATTCTAGAAGGAAGACGATTTTATCAAAGGTAATGTTTGTTGGCATAATCTTATCAAAGATGACATCTGTCGACATTATGATATACGTGCTGTGTACAACAAGTACAGTTACAGATATTGTACACCTCAATGTATCATTATACGAGCTGGCTCTAATAACGTAATACATTTACAGAATAACAATATTTTTTCGTTAAATTTTTTGGAATTATTATGAAGAAATTGAAATTGTCTCCGGTACTTCCGGTTTGGACGACCATGGTAGTTGAGTGGTTGGCATTTCATTACCAACCATCATTCTCAATAAAGAAAAAAGTCAAAAACTTTTAAACGTTAAACATGAGAATATATTTTTGAAGCTTGTTTAATTTTTAATCCTTATAGCGTAATGTCAAGCCAAGTGCCTTTGGACTATGCTTATTAAAAATGCACAATATTATGTTTATTATTACCAGTGGAAGAAAAATGTTAAAAATCTGTAGAAAATTATTGTTCATATTGGATGTGAAAAATATGTCCGTGTGTTTATATATACAAAGTCATACAATAGTAATGACACCTTTTGCATCTTTTTCGAAGCCAATTTGCAACAGATTAATTTAAATAAAAAAATACTGTTTCTTCGTCAAAAAATCGAAATTAATATTGCATTGATTTCAGTTATAGGTTGATGTTCATCTTTTATATGAATACTTCAAATTTTGGGTGCTGTCACGATATACAAGTACGTTTCCCTTACATAGTGGCTATGTATAAATTAGAATAAGCCGGAGTACTTTAATATTGATCATCACCTAATAATTCAGCACATTTCAATTGTATGACATCACAGTTCTGCTTAATACGAAAATACGACACAAAATATTAATATAAAGGGTAAATAATATATATAGCTTAATTGTAATCACGGGAAATCGTTGTCTAAATATTTTCTATATCAGCTGATAGAGCTCAATTTTATTTCTCTTTTGAAAATCTGACGTCCGTTTTCCCTATGATTTAATTAAACCATACCGTCGAGGTTTTTGATGTCGTCACTTCCAGGAGGTTATCAAAATTCCAACATTATCGTGAGAGGATAAACATTCATTTTTCACAAGAAAACTTCCTCTTCGCATTGGTCGTTCCCATTTACAGCATAGTCGCCTGAAATAATGACTTATTCAAGGCCATCAAAAACGTTTTTGAAGAAAAGACATTCCAACTTCAACGATATATTTCAATCATTAGCAAGGGAACCGGGCGTCTGATTTTGATTTTGACGGTGATACAGATAGAAAATGAATTAGACAATTTTATCCCTTTCAGTGCCATAACCCGTATTATATACTATTTTAACAATATTAAACAATATTATAATGTCAAAGCAGAATATCACAAATTGATGAATGTAAGTATAAATGTATCTAGCAATCCGATTAACTGATAGTTCAAAATTTGAGCTGTTTTCTTCTGTGAGTTACTTCCCTTATTCTAGCAGAAATAATATTGTCAGGCATAGCGAGAATTGCCGAGTTATTTACGATTGACCCACAGTAACATACGAAGCAAAACGTCTATTGCCCAATATGGATCAGATGCTAAATACATTTTGCATAATATATTTTTTTGCAAAAACTGTGAGACAAGCAGATTTATATTCCAAAACAAAGTAAAAATAAATGAATGAAAGAAATAAATGAATTTGAAAAGCAAAACCGTGAACAAATCTAAAATATGTGACTTAAATGTAAAATATGTGCAAGTTAATAAATAAATTGAATACAATACAAAAAAAATATTTACAACGTTGTATAGTATAAAGAAAATATATATATATATATCAAATGACCCAGGAGCTGTCTCTTTTTATAAGACGAACCTTATGATGAAATACACATAAAAGCTTATGGCAATGAGTTAAACAGCCGAACTTCCATCATTACACTTGACTATGCCCCTGAAACCAATTCAAGATTAAAAAACTGTATTTTAATGTCGATTAAAGAAAAGCTGAAATACGAAAACTTTTGCAATAAACTTCACGAAATTGTTCGATGTCACTGTGCTGTATTGTCGCTGGAAAAAGTGTTTGCAACAATAAGAGACCAACACAAATTAGTTCAAAAACAACGGTGCGATAACTTTAAAAACTTATAAACAACACAGCAAACCAATGCTCAAAACAAGTTAATAAATTTGAAAAACATATTTTATATACGGTAAAATCTAGACACCAAAATTATAATTTTGAGGAATCATAATAATTAACAACACATAAGTTTTGTACGATGGATAACATCGCTAGATTTGGACAGCCAAGCGCAATGGCGACATAAAATCCCAGATGCCCCCATTTCATGTTCTATTTAAGATTACAATGGAAAATCCGAATCTCTGACCATCTACTAAATCGCAGTTGCGCAGTCGAGCGCTTCATTCATGTCCACTGCTACGTATTCGATGAGATGCTTCGATTGTCTGTGTACTTGATCGAGAATTTAGAAGTTGATCATTTTATTTCATGGTATGTACGGTTTATTTCAAATAATCTTGATGTAAAATAGCTGAGATGTGTATCCATCTTTTACTAACTGTTGTATACTTTCTTGATAGGAAAGCTATTTCTTCTTAGATCACAAAGTTGATTATTATAGTTTGTGTGATATAAGACGAATCACAATATTTCGTGAATTCTTGTCTTAAAGGAACCCACCCAGTTGTGTTTCATATCACTGAATGATTGCGATTATGTATATAATTTGATAGGATCGGTTTTTAAATTGAAAAAATTCGGACGGCTATCGGTGACAAAATGATTAAAGTCACATTTTATATCCAAAGTAGATTTTGGTCAATTGATTTCACTCTTAATTAGATAATATACATGTAGATGATATCTGTGTGGGTGGGCACCTTTAACACAGATGACCGTGAGAAGAGTAAAAAGTTAAAACCAAATGCTTTCCTACTGGACTTATTTGACTTGAACCTGTAGCCTTTTGATATAATCAATTTGTTTCTGAATATTTTCTTTTTCCAATTTAAAATTATCAAGCCAAACCTTTTGAGCATCGACTGCATTTTTCAAATTTGTTAATGTTGTTGTTAGATTCATATTGGTTAAAGTTGTTCTTGCTGCCTCTACATCAGTCTTTAATCTAGCAAGCCTGGCAGTATCAGCCGTGAAATCCACGTCACCAATTTTATTGATTTCAGCTATCAATAAATCGGCCCGTTGTTTGGTGTTTCTACCAGTGGTTGTTAGATTTTGTGCTTTGGAATTGGCTGTTGTTGCTTTGGTTTGTAAACTGGTCAGAGATGTAGAGAAAGCATCACATGTGTCAGCTGCAGGTTGAACTATGGTAGTGTTAGTGGTTGTCACTTGACCAGCTTTGGTTTCCAGATTAGAGAGCTCTGTTTGGGCCTTGGTAAGAATTAATGTAGCATCATCTCCTACTGGCTTTAATTCCTATAATAATAATTCGTAAGTCTTTAAGCCCTTTACAAGGATGAAAAAACAGAGATAGGATGTTACTTAAATGTGAAAAGGTTAGCTGATAATGCGCTCTCTCAGCTAGTAAAGCTAATAATTAGGTCAGCATTCTACAAATTGAATGTTACTTACTGTATTTTGTTGTTGTGCTATGTTGTAAGCTTGTCGAGCAGCGTCTTTAGCTGCTACGGAATCTTGTTGTGCTGTTGTAAGAGAGGTTCGTAAGTTCCCAGCTTCTGTTATAACTTCTTCACTAACAGTTTTAACTTCATTGACAGAAGTTAAAGATTTATTAGCAGTTAATTCGACAGCTGGAGAAAGAATATAATCAATATTATGCTTTCTTGGAAAGGATAATAAAGTTCATTTTCAGTATCACTAACGATATCGATAAATTTCGACAACAGTCCCCATTGTACCCACAGCTCTCATTGTGACAACATTCCCATTGTACCCACAGCTCTCATTGTGACAGCGGCCCCCATTTTACTCACAGATCTTATTGTGACAACATTCCCATGGTACCCACATCTCTTATTGTGACAGCGGCCCCCATTTTACCCACAGATCTCATTTTGACAACATCCCCATTGTACCCACAGATCTCATTGTGACGACGTCCCCATTGTACCCACAGATCTCATTGTGACAACAGTCCCCGTTGCACCCTCAGCTCTCGTTGTGACAACATCCCCATTTTACCCACAGATCTCATTGTGACGACGTCCCCATTGTACCCACAGATCTTATTGTGACAACAGCCCCCATTGCACCCTCAGCTCTCGCTGTGACAACATCCCCATTGTACCCACAGCTCTCATTGTCAAAGCGTTGAGATATCAGCACCCATTACTAAAATGCAATGCTTTGGTGTGGCACCTTACCTTGACGTCTTGTATCGAAATTTTTCATTGTTTCTAACATATTGGTTGCATCTTGAAATATAGTAGTCTCTGAAGCTTTAGCTTCATTTGCTGTTTTCTTAGCATTACTGACACTAGTGTAGAGTTCTTCAACACTGGTGAGAAGAGTTCTTGTTTGTTGTAATAAATTAGTACTTAATGTTACAGCACTGTTTACTGTTATTAGTTTATCGTTTACCGTCGTTTGTTCACTTGCCACCTAAACACATTCGAAAATATGTAATCATCTACATTCAATCAAACATAATTCAGGAATAACATAATGTACTTCTTCCCATTTCCCATTCATCGTCCACATTCCAGGCCCGTCCATGCAGTCGCAAATGGGTTGGACACATCATTGTTGGTGAGGAAGCCTAATTTATATCTCTACTAAGATTCCCGTAAAGAATCCCAATTCGACTTCCTGACCAGCAAAATATTCCCAATGTATTCACAGCTACATAACATTTTAAGGAGTGTGATATGGAATTTCAGCGATGTTTTCATTCTACTTGTTTACAGTAGGGATTCGATTACCCTTGAAAGTTGACCAACTATCACAAAAGGAAGAAGTTCTTCAGAATCCGTTGGTATATAATTCAGTTAGAGCAAAAACATGCATAACTGTCACGGGAAATAAATAAATACCACATACCTGAGTTTTAAGTGTTTCTGCTTGTTGTTTAAGAGTCTGTATTTGATTTGTTAGTGTTGCTATATCTGGATTATAATTCTCCAGATCAGTCAGTTCTTCTGTTAACTTCACTGCTGTGTTGTAGGTGGTGTTACTAGTAGTTTGAGCATCTCTTGCCTCAGTTATAGCTGATTCACCCCTCGATGTCATCAAATCATTCTGTTTCATCAAATCTGATACTCGTCTAGTATTATTTTGATGTGATGTAAGAGCTGTTTGAACATCCTAAGAAATGAAATGAAATGGGATTGAAATGAAACATATCAACGTATCTCAGAAATGCTGATACTGATGGTCATACTTTTACCCAAAACAATTGTTTAATTAAATATCCGCTCAACTAAAAGTACTGTGGCGGGTGCCATTAGCGTTGTGGAATACCCGATGCCCCACTCCTGATGTCAACTCGCCATCTCGTCCGAGAGTTCACATAGCTAATTTAATTGGTAAATGACACACCAATAAACCGATAACTCTGTTGGTGGACAAGATTGTTCTTGAGGTTATTCTCAAACAAATTAGTTTTACGCTTTGAGTCTAAGGACTATAGGATTTGAGCTCCAATAAGTACTGTCACGGGTGTTTATATATGTATTAGGTCTCGTAAAAGACTGATGCAAAAGTACTGATTTCATCCGTTTTAGAATTTGTGAATAGCTAAGGCTTACCTCAAGAACTTTGGTTGCATCTATATTGGCTGTAGTGCTGATACTCTCTAAGTCTTCTATGATTTTTATGATATCAGCTAGTCCAGTTGAAGCACTGGATGTCATATTGACCAGTTTTTCTTCACTCGATACAATATTAGTAGCTAGTCCTTCTAATCTTGTAACTGTTTGTGAGATGGGATCTAACAATAAAATTGAATTAAAATTGAATTAAAATATGTATCTATCTAAACATTACTCAAAAAAGGTCCCAAAGACTAATAAGAAACATAATCTTAGATATCTCTGGAATGTAAGGAGAAACCATTAAGGTTTCTGAACAAGGATTACACCTTAGATTCACAGAATCTTTTCTACCAGCCGACCCTTGACCAAAACCTCTTTCTTGGATTATCCGTACACATTTAGAGCTGAGCCAAATGAGGTGGACAAGTCTTTCTAATCAGAATCTTAATGTAGACCCTTTCTTCCTCTTTTTGGAAGAATGGAGAGCAGGCAGCTGAACATTGGTGAAGCTGCTGGAACCGCGTAAGATATCCGAGCAAAGATGCAGCCTTTCATTGGTCTGACCAATTGATAATATCCTGCAGGTTGGTAGTTTTGAAAACTATTGCATAACAATTGATCTGTGGCAGTGAGAAAGTGAAATGGTGCAAACGTTTTCAACTTGAGTTAAACGCAAAAAATATGAAGCAAACATTTGGAATATCACCATGGCACCATGGTCGTGAAATTAAATTGTTACCTGTCAAATCTTTGATATCTTTTATAGTTATCTCTACTCGTTGTTTATTATCCAAGGCTTGCTGTAATATACCATCTCCTTCTACTAGTACAGTCTCTATCCTAACTTTATCCTCAGTTTTCACTTTGTTAACTTTAGTCTCCGATCCCTTTATATTTGTCTCGAATGTGTCTATTTTTCCTTGATTCTCGGATTCTGCAGTGTCTGCTGTATTCAACTAAAATTGTGAATAAATGATCACTATATTGATAAGATATAGTCTTCTAAATACTGTTTCACCAACTAATAGAACTCAATAATAGCTATATACAAAGCATAATACATTCTCAAAAGTTATGATCCATGATTTCGCTCTATCGGTAATAAATGCAAGTTTTCGTTTTTCTTACAGGAAAACAGATAGTCGATTTCTATTTGAACTGGAGCTGAGTTCTTTTAGCCGGTAATATCTAGACGCAGTGGCGGAGCCAGGTTTACGTCCCAGGGGGAAGGGGGGGGGGGGGATATCTGAGGTTGCCCAAATTTGATTATAATGATCTGTTTTCCAAGGGAAGTAAGCCAGGGAACTCGTGTGTTGTTAGTTGAAACCTTATTAAACTTTTTTTTATTGGTGGAATAAGAGTTTAGAACTTCTTTTTACACAAAAAAACAATGTGATTATTAAATGATCTATTTTCCAAGGGAAGTAAGCCAAGGAATTTGTTAACTTGTTAGGTGAAACCTTACCGAACTATCTTAATTTAAGACAATTCGGGCACAGATTTCATTTTTTTTTAACAAATATTGTATGTTAGCTCTGTAGCTCTGTAGCTCTGCCACTGTCTAGACGACAACATATATCCCATAAACTTCATGAACTAGCATTTTCAATATACATGTATGCAAAATAAAGGTTATCTGGATTCAACTTCTTGAAAGCTTTACTCCGTACTTACATAAGTCAGTAATTTTTGACGATCGGACTTGGTGTCAGTCATCCTGCTGTCGAAAGTACCCATAATAGCAGTAACATCATTAGATTGTAGTTGGTCTATCTCTGATGTCAAATTATCTCTATTGGTTCGTAATGTCTGTACCTCTACCATCACCAGCCCATAACAATCATTACAAACTGTAAAATACATTGACATGTTACATTGCTGGAGATTGGAACATAATATCTCATCATGCTTAAAGTGTTTGGGTCTTCACCCGTATTAATCAGTATATAAACTCTTGTTTGAAGTAAGCCGCTGATGATGAAGCTGAAATAAAGAACCCGCTGTTTATCATTGTAAACTTTAAAAGCTTGTGGTTGATTTGTACTCACATTTGAAGTCTATATACTTCAATATGAGGTCACCTATAATGAAGTTGCTGATGATTGTACACCAATCATGTCCCAGAGGTAGTAAGCAATGTTAACGATTTCTTGAGGTCTTCTGGCACTGGGATCTCGTAACGAGGCAGAATTACATACAGATGGTCATGTAAAAACACCATTAATGTAGATTTTGATTCAAATAAAACAGCTTATGTGTCAAGCATATAAATCTGAATCTTAAATGAGATGAAAATGTTTTTGTTCTGCCTAAAAAAGTCAAGGAACTTACCCGTACAGCCAGTAGATTGTAAATTATGATAATTATCTTCACATTCATTACATTGTCTACCAGTTATATGTGGATTACATGTACATTGTCCTGCATCTTTATCACACACAGAACTAGTCGAACCAATAGCATCACATTCACAAGCTGGAATGTAATAATGGTCATTTTAATCAAACGAACGACTTTCAGTAAGTGATCTTGTAATTGTTTCAAACTGGTAATATTTCAAGGATGAATTGAGAATTTGTTCTAATATCAGATCAGTATGGATTTGTCATATGTACTTTGGCAATTACTCAATTGGTGTAACTACTAAACCATCTGGTACTCGGGATTCATTAAAAGCTCAGAACCTACAATACAGTGTCTAACTTACGTTTACAGCCGTCCTGATCTAAACCGTAAAAGCCATCTTTACAGGTAGTACAGTCTGGTTCAGTAACGTTAGGAGAACAAGCTTCACACTGATTACCAGTGGTACCATT
Organism: Lottia gigantea; assembly: GCF_000327385.1. Lineage (NCBI taxonomy): Eukaryota > Metazoa > Mollusca > Gastropoda > Lottiidae > Lottia > Lottia gigantea. The sequence goes on from NW_008710663.1 coordinate 812,559, forward strand.
TCTACAGTTTAAACAGATGCCAGTCCACTCATCACACATAGGTGGTGTAGTAGCTCCTCGACCATTACAAGTACAAGCTTCACACTTAGCATAGCTTGTATCATTTTGATAGTTTGGTCGTCTGTTACCCTCGCTGCAACGCTCACACGATGAACCTGTATAAATAAATAAACCTGTATATTTTCTGATTGATATGGAGATAATCTTTAAGATAATCGAAAATGGCTCCTCTTTGTTTTCTACACGTTTCTCACTGGAACAGCTGGTTTTAACATGAGGGCTAACTTTCCAATTTTAGTACTTGAAAAATTATGGTCTTGATATACCATTATTTATACAAAATATAAAGATGCCTATTGAAACCATCATAAATAAGAACAGTTAATATTGGACAACCATAACCATGGCATGAACCAGTACCTTATTTCAACTAACTCTTAAATTAACTAAATCAATTACTAAATGACCTACCTGCAACAAGGTTTGTAGCTTCACAGGTACATTGTTCTACGAAGGAAACATCACCAGCTCCCGACGTCTTCTGGGCTGATACAAGAACAAGCTGAGATATTGATATTTCTGTACCATTCACAAATTGATTAATATACAGATTGGTAACATTGGATAATACACCTGAAATTAAACAAAAACCCAATGTAATTTTATGCAGCAATGGTGTAGAACACTATGTGTTTTGCAGCAGTGTTATATGAGAGGAGAGGCTCGTGAAGCTATGGTTTCGTGTAGGAATTTGGTATTCCGAAAAGGTGAGATATCTAGGTTCATGTAGGAAAATATTGTCAATACTTACGATAAAATTGATCAGCCGTCGCTTGTGTTCCGTTATAGACCCAGTTCCATTCGTACATTGGGATAGTCATCATCTGGTTTGTTTGATTTATTTTAAATGATTCCTTTTGGAGGAAGGTGACACTCATATCTACAAAATATTGGACAAACTTGCAATCATCCAGTAACATGATATAACAACTATTTCCTAATTTCTTTTATTTGACCAATTTAGGACATTGGAATATTAACCACTTCTTCAGTTGAGGAACAACCTTTTCTCCGACCTGGGGCTGTTTTGATTAATAAATTAAGCAGGAGATGCTCACATGCGGGCCCTGGTTTTTTTCATCACAAAAATACTTTGAGGATTTATGGATTCACAATTCCGATGCGCCCCGTGTGGTTCTGGTAAGTCTTATGTCAATTATGATGTTACTATTACATATACCATTTGTCTTAATGGTCTTTCAATCCATTTAATGTGCCGATCCAATATACATTACCTTCATTTTCAAATCGCACCAAATCACTGTCTTTTAAGTCCTTTTCTCCGCCATTAGTTTTAATCATAAATGACAATGCTCTACCATATGACCAATGTCTATCTCCTTTGAAACTATCTGGTGCCTTATATAAACCATTGGAAGGTGCCAGGGTTTCAGACCTTGTAATGGGAATATCAATAGAATTAACGCGACATGCACTAGGCCTACTCCACTTCGAAAACAAGAGGTATTCAGCATTTTGGATACTGGTCTTTACATAATGTAAATACTGGTCAGATATTCATGGAATATTAGTGAAGTACCACATTGCATTTAATGTAAGACGATATAAACTCTGCTTAATATATGCTCATTAATGACCCATGCCCTAGGCTACTTGTTTGCTATAATCCATAAATCCATAAACATGGGTTCTGAAAAAGCTAATGGTTAGATGAGATAATTGCAAACTCCAATCACTCTGATCCAATAAAATACCCTTTCATGTCTATTCTACATGGTTTATGGTTTTACTTACCCAGAAACAGTCAGTTGTTTAGCAGTATATCCAGTAGCTGATGAACAAGAAGTTCCGTGTTCAAAACAGAAGCATGGTTGACAGCCTCTAGGATTCTTGTCTTCAAGATTGAAATATTGTGGTTTACATTCATCACACTTATCACCAGCTACATTATCTTTACATTCACAAATACCACTGGCTATATCACAGGCACCAGTCAGAGATCCAGTTGTTGAACAGTTACATGTTCTGAAAATAATATATATATGTTCTAAACCTAGTATAAGAATTAGTATTGATCTTAACTGTTATGACATCCAAGATTAAACCGCTGACCAAAGTAACACTAGCTTCTACAAATATCAGAAAATATAGTGAAACAACCCGGTTAATAGGATTGTAACACCAATGGGTCTATTATATGTTGAATTCAGATTTTTGTGCAACCAACATTACCAGGCAGACTCATAGAGGTGTCGTGTTTGAAAACCTATAAGTTGTTTCAGAATTAAGAACATAGAAGAATATTAAGATCATTACTTACATACAACCATCAGCAGAAAATTGGAAATATTTGGTTTGACAGATATCGCATTTTCTACCACCAATGGTATCTTTACATGGACATTGTCCACTAGATGCACATTGTTCACCAGTACTACCATCTTGGTTACATTCACATGGTAAACATCCATCTTTCATACCATAACCATAGAAATTCTGTATACAGGCTGTACATTGTCTATCACTGGTAGTATTAGTGGTATCTGTCTGACTTAGAACAGCTACATTTGTCTTACAGGGACACTGACCACTAGTTCTATCACAAGCACCATTAACAGATCCACCACTCTCACAGTTACAAGCTAAAATATAATGTCAAAGTCTGAACTAAACCAACCAGCAGTTATCAATTACTAATCAACTTCGTGTGATATTATGGAGGATTGGAGATAACAATTCGTCCAGTGCGTTATCACAATAGGACTGGTCGAAAATCAGCAGTCTTTATTGTCACTTTCTTGATGCTAATAAAACAAGAAGGTTATCCTTTTCGCTGCTGGTAGTTTATGTGAAATATTGAAAAATCACGATTTAATTGACGCTTCTTAGTAGCATGTTCTATCCCTAACAGACCTGTTATTTCAGTATGAAGTAGTAAATATACGAACAAGAGGTATTTTGTATTTTGTATGCTGTTTTTAATGACCAAATATGATACGTTATTATTTTCAAATTCAGCTTATTTGAGATTTTCGAAGAATAAAGTCTTGGTGTTCGATCAATTCGAAAGATCGAAGACCACATAGACTATACCAACATTTGTTGAAAATACCCCTCCACCACAAGTTTATTTCAAATTCTACGAAGTCGGTAATTGATTTCCTGTTTTGTTTGTCTTCAAATTTTAGGTGTTTTCTTTCCGAAATTTGTGCATTCAATAAAAAAGACATAAAACTAGAAAATTCTTGACAAAGGTTAATACAACAACAATCACATGATGTCTGGCCGTAAGCTTTAATGTTGATTTAATGTATATTGTATATAATTTATTCTATTTAGTCAGAGATATACTTTCTACTTTTCACAAATTTCACACGAAATTCTTGGAAAGAAAATTAAAAAGTCAATTTTCAATTTCTATGAATGAAAAGTTTATAAGCGCTGAGGTTGTTACACTCTTTAAATGTACTCATTGTATTTGCAGACCTGTACAGAAGCAGAAATAGCATTTTCTTACATTTAATTCTGGAATAGGTTGTTATAAATTAAGTAGATGCAGTACTGTGTTGGATAAAGATACCCCCTCTTATACTTGAATTTCTGATCATTGTTTGTTGTGTGGGGCCCTTACTAAGCCTCCTCACCCAATGATTTTCTGAAAAGTCACTGAGCAAATACACGAGGTACGGTCCAGCCATAATGAAGACAGGGTCCGCTTCTTATATTTTCTACCGTATCTACATATATAAACCCGAACCGTACACCGCAGCATGGGCCTATGCCATATTTTCATTCATTTTCAACTTTCATTCCGTTTTTATTAGCTTTATTTTTAAGTTAGCCACTTAAACTGAAGGGAAAAAAACGGAACGAAAGTTTAAAGTAATTTTTATAAGACCGTTATACAATAAACGATAGCTTATTTTAAATTATATTTTAATATTTATAATGAAAACCCATTATCCATGATATTCGTATTTCTGGTTGGGTGAATACCTATTAACTTCATTCCAACATAATATTATCAATAACGTTTGTAGTCGTTATCCAAATGCTGCCTTTTTGCGATTGTTAAGTATAGTCGAATAAATACATTTATGTAAATAAGGGTACGATTCATAAAAACATAACCACGAAAGGTCTACTTAATCTTTTTGAAAGTTTATTCATAAAATATTGCAATTTGAAACATAAATTGCATTTTTTCCTTTGATGTTTTAAGAAATTAATTGCTTAAAATGTGTGTTCGAAGAAAACCATGATATTTTATCAGCAATTTGTTGTTGTAGCATACTTGGATAACTTAACATGAAAAACAAATACAATCTAAAAGGAAAGTAGGTGGAGCTTAGGTGCGCTACAACTAGTCTATTTTGATGTTACTGCACGGCTGAAGGTCAACCCCTTTTTAGAAAACAAAACTCATGACTTGCACAAGCTTGTATTTCATTGGGTAAAACGGTAACTCATTAATATATTTAAACAAACTCGTCGGATTCATTCGTTATATATGTTAACGCGTAAGAGCCGTGATATATTTACTTCTTATAGGAAACTTGTTTGAAAAGTTTTCTCATAATATTTTCGCTTCTCTATAAAAAAATTCACAATCTTTTGTGTATTGCCCTATATATAATTATTTTTATTTTTAATAACACAAGTTATTGTTAAAAGTTGCACGACCTTAAACAACAAAACACTGTCGTCTCACACAACTGAACCGTGCACTTCGTCAAATTCACCGAAACCCGCAAAAGGCAACTGTACATTGTTCAACAGGAGTTCATCCATAGGTTGATGCTGATTAAAGCTACGATTATAATCGTCAGTCTGTTTATGGGAAGCTCTAGAGGGTTTTCTGGGCACAGGTTTTGGCGGTTTATTGTGCACTTGTGACTGGGTGGACGGTTGGAGTTCCTCTTCACGAGAAGGTACATAATTATCCGGATATACATATTCCATTGTCTTAGATTCCGGATTTACCCTCGAGGCCCTCAATGTTGGCGTTTGGGCTAAATTGTTCGATTTTGGTCGTTTCTTTCGCTTAGGTTTATCAGGCGGATTAGTTTTAACATCGTCTGCGAACATCGCTGGAACTGATATGGGTGTGTTCGATTTAAATGTGTGTAAGTTATCTGTTTTATTGTTCGATTCACTTTTCCTAGCTTGTTTTTCCTGATTGTATTCATTATAATCATCGATACTAAAAGGCTGTTTGAGCTGTACTGGTTTCGGTTTTGGCTGTAATATGAACGGTGATTCACCGTTTTCTGTGGAAGATGTTTCCTCTGGAATGCTCTCAAGGTCACCAGAACTTTCCGGATCGTGATTCCAACCAACTCGTCCCACAGGAAGAGAATTTGAATCGCGAGAATAAGTCATGCCATTTTTGTGTTTTTGTTTTGATTTTCCACTGGCTAAATGTTCATTAAATTCGTACATGTTAGTGTTTTTCGCAGGTACTTTGGCACTTTCAATGTTATATTTTTTCTTTCGTCTCTCCAAACAGAATGAAAGCAAGATAGTAAATGAAATGATAAATAACCCAAAACCAAAGCCGATTAAAATAAAATAATATTCGCTGGAGTCATCAAGAAAGGAAGTATTCGCTGCTGTTGAACTTGTGGCATTTGCAGCTGGTTGAAAGGACGTTGAAGTTGGTGGTAAGGAAGTTGTAGTTACTGGACATTGCATCAGGGGACAGCCTATCACATGCAAAAGAAAGAAAAAATACCGAGTTACCAAAAGGAATCATAGATTGCATTCTTACTCAAAACATTCGGGGCAAATTTAACCATTCTAAATATTTGGCACAATTTTGTATTCTAATTTTAATTTAGTTACTTTTTATCATTATTGAAAAAAAAATTGATCAGCAAGAACAAGACGTTGGCACAAAATTTGGTGGGTAACAAAAAGTTTACAGACAGGTTGTTTTGAGTAAGAAACAGCATGGAAAGGAAGGAATAATGAAAATAAAAAAAGCTTCAGCCCACATAAAAATTAAAAAAAAGTGTTGTAAAGAAAGTCAAAATCAAGAGTACAATACAAAGGAATGAAAAAAACCTTCAACACAACAAAAAACGGAAAGACACAAAAATAACATAAGAGAGCCGGAGATCTGAAATTGCTGCTTTTCTTCCAAAAAACATATCTGAGCGCAAAACACATGAATGATAGCTTAAAAAATAAACTCTTGTATATTCTGTTTTATTGTTTGAAGGTACATTTAAACGGACTGAAAACTTGGAAAAAGCCGTTATAGCTATTTTTTTTTGTCAGATTCATTTACATAGAGAATGTTTTATGCTCTAAGTATTGAGCCGCGACCATCTGTAGTATGAATGATAATGTTTGGTAGTGATTAGTTAGCAGCTATGATGACTCTTCCAGATAAAATAAACACTATTTAAAGAACAATTTCTTCACATCATGTATAGTACCCCATATTAATACGATACCCATAAACACAAGCAAACCATCGATGGCATAGTAATGAAAGATATGACTTACGTTGACACCCTTCAATGGTGAAATTAAAAAATCCAGATAGACAACGATCACATTTTAAACCACCGACACCTGGTTTACATTCACATTGACCACCAATACTATAACATACTGTATTTACTACTGTACCAATAGGATCACATGTACATACTGAAATCAGAGTTGAAGAGCAGGATAATCAGCAGCGCATTCCTCAAGTAAAGATAGTCAAATAAAAAATTAGAAAACATTTTAAAAAGTGGCGTTTCTATGAAACATCAGGTGACGGAGCCACACAGGGGCCACAAAATTTTCCAGGGGGAGGGGTGGGGGATACCATTCTTCCACTAAAATTTGAAAGTGAAGGGGTCAAAGCCGAAGCAGCATCATTTCAGGGGCCGTGGAAACGCCACTGTGATCGCCGGGAGTTTTTAATATTCATTTACACCTGTCTTGACAGGACTTGAATATTGTTAACATATAACAAATAAATAACCAACTTTAGTTACTCATCTAAATGTAGGTAATGTGTACTACAATGTTCAATGTAATGCAACAATGGATCTTGTGTAATGTAAAACAGGCAGGTAATTTATTAAATCAATAAAAAAAAATCCACTGCGCTGTAGGTACTTTAATGGGTATTACTTGCGAAGAGTCGTGAGCACCCATCATTAAACACCAGATGCCACTCTGCGATTCGTCAACTCGGCATATCTTGCAGAAAGTTCACATAGCTAGTATAGATTTATGTATATATTTGACTAGCATAAAACTTTCTTACATTTTGGACCATCATGAAGATCACCACCAACAGATCTGAACACACTAGTACATGGTTCATTCTTTACGGCTTCTTCTCTAGTTAATAAACCAACTAGGTTTCCTACACAATTTACATAACTTGCCATTATTTCATCTGTATTGTCTACAATAAATATACAAAATATTACAATATACCATTTTATATGGACTGTTTTCTGCACTTGTTAATTAATATTTGAATAGACGGGAAAGAATCAGCCGGAACTCCGATGATTTTTGCAGGTCACACAAAGCACAAAATAATTCCACATGCATATTTAAAAAAGGATTCTTAGGAAAGGAACTAATTCTTGGTGAAATCTATATGTTCACAAATCAATTGTTCACAATGAAAGTATAAGAAAGTGAGCTCACTGCGTTCTTCATAAAGTCTAAAACTATCAGATACATCGGTACCATTCATCACAGTTAGAGCAGGAATCAAGATGGCGGAATCTATCAGGATGACATCTACTGAGTTCTGTATTCCAGTGTAGAATAATGACAAGGTGTATTTACATCTTAAATCAATAGATATTGTCTCATTCACCACTACCGCTCCCAATGAGGTTCCTTAAAAAACAGAAATCCCAATGTCAAATGATTACAGGATTCTATTTGTCAGTTAAACTCATAGAAAATAAAATCAAAATCCAATAAGGTACAATATATAAATCAAAATGTGACGACAAACATATAATACACTTTATATGACCATCTCGAACACAACCCTACCATGTTCGTTATCTTTGCTAGAAGCAAATACGAGACATTTTGGATTGATTAAGACAATATGTTACAACTACCAACCGAGAAATCATTAAGAGTTTGAATTGGATGCTGAAACCTTACCTGGTTGTAGTGTAATAGTTATATTGGTCGCAACTTCTGTTCCTGCTGGTACATTACAGGCATTATCTACAGGTACATTATTCTCAGTTTGTAGAGCAGTAACATCTACTCCACTAGCACCATCAGTTTTTAAATTAATAACAGCTTCTAGAGCTTCTGTTGTATTCAATGTATATCTTATGGCTGGATGGTATGACCTGAAAATGAAATGATTACATTGTGTTGAAAATCTATGGAACTGATTAACAAAAAGGCAGTTTCTGCATCTGTGAACAATGAACACACTACTAAAAGACTTTAGTGTCTAATCCAGAGACCAAAGACCAAAAATACCTGTCTTTATTTTAAGTCAAGACCCAGACTAAAGATCATTTGTATGCATGTAAAATAAATTTAGAAGGTAATCCTGTGCAATAATCTATAGAAGAATCAGTCTTACCATGTAACATCTTTTTGTTTTTTATCACCAAGTATCTGCTGAAAATATACATTGGTATCTTTGCCCAATGGACAAGACGCAAACTCATTTCCATCAAATGGTTTTTCAGACGTCCATAAATCATCTTGCATGGTACAGTCTGAAGATTGGCCACCTTCAGGTTGAAGTAGGAACTCATCCAATGCTGGTACATAATAGTTGGATTCTACAGCCTTACATTTATTACCAGAAACATGTTCTTTACAAAGACATATACCGGTTGACGTGTCACAGGTTTTATTTCTGGACAATCCAGTATCACATCCACAAGCTAAACAGTCCTGAAATAAACACCTCACAAATTGTATATCATGTTTAGGCTCAGATCTCAAATCTCAACTGGGATGCTACACCTGAAGCTGAATCTTATGATAGATTGGGAAACAAAATAGTCGGAAAATACACCATAATGATATATTGGCTATATAAAAGGATTGACAATTTACCATCCAAAGAATAAATTTGACAAGAATTTTAAAGCGAAATTTGGATGTTCTCTTATAAATTTCTTTACCCATCAACAACTGTTACTTTGAATAAAGTTAAACGTGTTTTGACATGACATGATGAAGTAACTGTTTAAATGTACCTGTGCGGGTGTACCCCTAGGAAACTGATAGAACCCAGGTTTACAAGTATCACATCTTCTACTTTCAGTGGTTGGTTTACATACACACTGGCCATTTGACTGGGCACATTCATTACTTCTGCCGACAGTACCATCAGTATCACAGTTACACACTGAAATATTATGTTTATCATGCAATAATCAAATCATGACAATAATCATTATATAGATGCAATATCACATCGGAACCTGAAACTGTGCGATCTCCGAATAATATAATTGGTTTACTTCAGTCTGTATCCCCACAGAATAGTACTTAATTTCTATATTGCTCTGTAACTAAAACTTTGTGCACGAAATATTGTTATCATTACAATTACATTACATTGTATATGATTACATATCATGCTTACTTGTACACGTTCCAGGAGTGTCACCAGTTAAAAGGCCGTAATATTCTGGATCACACTCATCACATCGTCTGCCGGTTACTAGTGGTTTACATTTACATTGTCCTGGTACTTCACCTAACGCGTTACTCTCTTGTATACATGAACTTGTTATGTCAGTTACACCCAATGGTTCACATGAACACTCTGAAAGTGGAATAAAAAAAGGCTTTTCTTATTTGAATTATTATCTATTGGAATCAGAGAGATAGCGAGTGGAGCATGCAGGTGAGAAAATTAATTGCAACACGGCTTCATCGCTCAGACTATAGTTGCCATAATTCAGAAATTATTAGTAAAAACAATTCTTACCGATACATCTGGCCGAGTCGTTCAATTGTACGTTTCCATCAGGAAAGAATCCAGGTAGACAATTTTCACAGCTATAACCTGTGGTGTTGTGGGTACAATTGACACAAACTCCTTGGCTTATAGTTTCATTATATACACAACTAACAGCATGATCGTAGCATTCGCATTCTACAAATATATACAATAATACAATAATGTAGCGCTATTTGATGCACATGTACAAAATTATTTTTAAAAAAACTGTGAACAGTACGATAACCATTGAACTGAATGTAAAATGGAAACGGTTGGCCACTTTGTGCTTTATCCATGGTGATGCATCAATACGATTTTAAGTTAATGCGTCACATATGATTGTATTTTGTTGAAAAAATATGAGAGCTACACACAATTCTCTTTATATTTTACACATCAGACACAATTCTGTTGTAGGTTTATATTTTACTATCAAACACAATTCTGTTGTGGGTTTATATTTTACTATCAAATACAATTCTCTTATAGGTTTATATTTTACTATCAAACACAATTCTGTTGTAGGTTTATATTTTACTATCAAACACAATTCTGTTGTAGGTTTATATTTTACTATCAAATACAATTCTCTTATAGGTTTATATTTTTCTATCAAATACAATTCTCTTATAGGTTTATAGTTTACTATCGAACGCAATTCTCTTATAGGTTTATCTTTTACTATCAAATACAATGCTGTTATTGGTTTATATTTTACTATCAAACACAATGCTGTTATAGGTTTATATTTTACCATCAAATACAATTCTGTTATAGATTTATATTTTACTATCGAACGCAATTCTGTTATTGGTTTATATTTTACTATCAAACACAATGCTGTTATTGGTTTATATTTTACTATCAAACACAATTCTGTTGTAGGTTTATATTTTACTATCAAACACAATGCTATTATTGGTTTATATTTTACTATCAAACACAATTCTGTTGTAGGTTTATATTTACTATCAAATACAATGCTGTTATTGGTTTATATTTTACTATCAAACACAATGCTGCTATAGGTTTATATTTTACCATCAAATACAATTCTGTTATAGATTTATATTTTACTATCGAACGCAATTCTGTTATTGGTTTATATTTTACTATCAAACACAATGCTGTTATTGGTTTATATTTTACTATCAAACACAATTCTGTTGTAGGTTTATATTTTACTAAATCATACACAATTATGTCATTTAATTAATTCATACTTAATCATTACAAATATTACAAACACATAAATGATTTTGACATAAGTTTATTTTTCATACTTAAATATCTTTTACAAAATCATTCACAATTATTTTATATCATTTTTATTAAATCATACAAAATTGATATACTATACTAAATCATACAAAATTCCCAAATAAGTTTATTTTTTTACACTAAATCATACACCGTTCTTTTATATTGTATTTTAAACTAAATCATACGCCTTTCTTTTATAGTGTATTTTAAACTCAATCATACACAGTTGTTTTATAGTGTATTTTAAACTCAATCATACACAGTTGTTTTATAGTGTATTTTAAACTCAATCATACACAGTTGTTTTATAGTGTATTTTAAACTCAATCATACACAGTTGTTTTATAGTGTATTTTAAACTAAATCATACACAGTTGTTTTATAGTGTATTTTAAACTCAATCATACACAGTTGTTTTATAGTGTATTTTAAACTCAATCATACACAGTTGTTTTATAGTGTATTTTAAACTCAATCATACACAGTTGTTTTATAGTGTATTTTAAACTCAATCATACACAGTTGTTTTATAGTGTATTTTAAACTAAATCATACACAGTTGTTTTATAGTGTATTTTAAGCTATAATCGAACATCGTTCTTTTACAGTGTATTTAAACTCAATCATACACAATTCTGTAACAGGTTTATATAAATTATAGTTTAATACATAACATTACTATTGATTAATTTAAATTAAATGTAAATGCATTTCATTTGAATGAAGTAAATAAGTTTTATATAAGTGATATGATATTTACAACTTATTTTTATATGCGTATATGCATCATACATATATCTGAAATTAATTATGATTGATTATGTTGAATAACGTCATAAGATTCGCCGATTAAACAGCTGTTGTTCCAATTGGGTTTTTTTGTACAATGAATTGAACAATGAGAAAAAAAGCAAATATGATAAATATATTAAATATACAACGACATAGATTTTATTGATTATATTATTGACTGTAGTTATTTATCTAGGTGTGAAGTTATGAAATATGTATGAATTATTTACCTATATGAAATACACAACAGTATAGTACAGTCGGTAATTTGAAATGCCGTATAATATTAAAAATATATGCAGGATACGGGATGCCATATGAAACAGTTGGTATTATACCATATTTTCTTTTTACATTTACTGACTTGAATGCATATGCATGACGTATTTAGAGGGTCGTTTTGGATCTTTTATGCAAATGAAAATAGTCTTCAGAATTACTAGAACTGAACGAAACTCTTATAAATCCTTCAAATATACTTCATACTTTTAAAATTTCACTTTTTTTTTTCTTAATATGTCTTTTATATATTTGGTGAAATATCCAGAAAAGTCGAGGCATCACTTTAACTTTCAAACGTGGATAATTTTGTGCATTTTGTGCTCAAATTTCAATAAACAATATTACTGATTAGCTAAGCTAAAAAAGGGTCGTTTTTGAGACTTAGGTACGATTCATCAAAACGGATGGCGAGCGTGTCCCTTTAAAATGTATGAATCAATCAGATTAATAAATAACTTGGCATATGAATATTCATTGCTTCTTCTTAAAATTCATATTGAGGCAATGAAAAAAGCATATATACATGGCCATACATCACCAGCTTTTATTTTCAAATCGTGTTTGAATATTTTAGCGCCTTTGCCCCGATGTATTTATGTAAGATGTTTATGTACGTTTTATAGTACAGCAGTCGGTAGATATGCATTATTTCAATTTAACTAAAATTAGTTCAAACTTCGTTTTTTTTTTTCTTAACTTTTAATTTTAATTCAGTCACTTCAGTTAGTGTCTAAAGACGGCGTTCTTGAACATTCGTTTGTTAGACGTGAACAAAAGGTGCATTCAGTGTGTAATGCTTGTAAGAATGGATTTAGACCGCGACACAAAATCCCAACGTTGGAGAGGGCTGGAATTTGATTGGCTGACGGTGTCATCAAACAGACGAATGTTCAATTAGGCCGTCTTTATCCCCTAATGAAGTTTATAAAAAACGGAACGAAAGTATGGATTATTTTTACTTTATATACGAATATTGTATATACAAAAATTTTGAGAAATTATGTCGCTGTTTATATGTTTTATAAATATTCTAATCAATATTAAATTCTTCATATATATTTATAATAATTATCGCCACGTTACAAATTTTCATATTATCATTTTGCCCATGGCATCACTTTTTGTAAATATGTTATTTTGTATATGTAATATATATATATATATGTATAGGAAGATTGCCTCGTACAACTGTGTTTCTAATAAAGTTTTCAATATATATTGTATTATAAAATTCAGTATGTATCAACTATGCAAATAAAAAAGTACCAGATAGACAAATTGATTGTTTAAAAATAATTTACACTGAACACTATGTTCTGCAGTGAATTTTGCAATGAAATTATGTTCAAGGGTTTATCTGATATAGGTTCTTTGGAAATACAAATTTGGGAACTTTACATTTAACAATGTATTAGACGCATTTCATTAAAATTTCCATAATAAGCTTTTTCCAAATTAAAATAGAGATTTTTATTTATTAGATATCTGGAAAGTTAGATCAATAAGGACATTTGGTTTAAAAGTAAAACTTACTTTCACATTGATTAGCTGTACCAGTAGGATATGGTGAATAGGTACCAGGCCTCCATGGTTTATTATTATACATAGGTAAACATTCATCACAATCCACTCCAGTAGTAAAATGTTTACATTGACACGTTGCTTGACCATCGACATAAGTACAGCTACTACTGTGAAGGTTACAGTGGCATCTGGAATTAAAAGGCAGGAGGTACTATAGCTTTCTTGTCTAGGAATAAAACAAGATATATATCTCGTTTTTGCAAAAGTAGTGGAAGATAAGAACACCCTCAATCTAGTTCAGTAATTTATCTTGCTTTGCTCACCACATGTCCATTACGTTACAATGATATAGGCTACTCATCGAACTGTATGTATTCCATTGACTGAATCAAAATAATTGTAAAATTCGTGAGCAAAAATCTTGAACACCCTAATCTCATTTTTGAAAGGAAAATGTTGGTAGCTTGGACAACTTGGACAAAATGCTTAAAATTGTCTTTTTTTCTATTTTTTCTGTTTTAACAAAATTTGTCTCCCTCAACTTTGGGCCATGCACAAAAACACTTATCATGGATGCGCATTGCTGCAAAGAACTTTACTTGCACAACGATAGTATACGAAGGCCAGATTGCCCCGGTCAGATGCAACCATCTGTCCTGTTGAATGTTTTATGTATGTAAAAAGGGTGCTGATTGACACATTTAAGTAAAAGTTATGCATGTAAATTAATCAATAACTTTATACAAGAGAACATGGTTAATATCATTACGGCTAAGATCACGATGACATGAACGAAATGAACTATATTACCTTGCTTCTATTGATATATCAGAAATAGCATAATAATATTTCAGAAAGTCGGTCTGCTGTCGAGATGTTTCTCTGGCATCTGTAGCGGGATGTAACAGACGTATTTTCAGATCAGTAAAACTGAAAAACTTGAGTAGATTCGAATTTCCCATTGAGTTATAATACACTGTATAGTTTTCGTTTGGAAATAACAATATATAACGATCAGAGAAGGCTGCAAAGTCAACTTGAAGTCCTGGTTGAGGATTGAATACATTACCACTGTATCTTTCTGTGCATATTACCACGTCTGCTTTGTCCAGTGTTATTTCCCGCGCAATTCCTTGATCGTAATATTTCTTACAATTTCGAGCATAATATTGTATCGGCGTCCATGTAACTCCATAATCTGACGACTTTTCCAAAATCATGTCTGTTGGTCTACCAGAATTAAACACTATTTTCATATCACCGGTCATCCTAAATGATTTATTAAATGACATTAGTATGGACACTTCAAAGTTGTTTGTTTGTTCATACAGGGAAATGGGCCATGTGATGGATTGCCACCAGGTACTAGTATCTAAAGGTTCACTATCTCCTTTGTCCACCATAGCTTCAACAGGATGATTCTGAGCTGGAACTGAAGCATCACATGTCATTAGAGATCCAACATTCTGAAATAGACAAGACATTTTTATCAACGAATATTTGAATGTGGCGGGTTATTATGGGATTTATATATATTGATTGTTTCCTAGACATTTATGATTTTTTCTATTTTTAAACTGACATAAGAAGGAAGTCAATCGGGACCAGAAAGAAGATGTCGGATTACGCAGATTGTCGGAATATTTATATGTGGGATATCACAGTGTTGTAATTAGCCTCTGATACCTTATTTTGTTTATATTGGACAGATGTATATACTGCATGGTACCAAGAGAATTTTGTCTCTAGTCTGGGTGCTTTGACCGAGCCTTGAATGACCAAAGCCATCTATATTTATTAGAAAACTATAAGGTTTGCTTCCAATTAAGCTGATATTCCCATCACTAGGGTTCTTATTCGAGGGAATTCAGATTCGACATATTTCAACACAAAGTGCGCACTTTGTCTGATTTCGAGGTTATGAAGCAAACATTTTGAAATGTCAACAGGCATACATTATAGTCATTTATATTATTGTCGCGGTTTGTGGTTTTCTGAATCGAAATGGGTATTCTGAAAGTTATTGTTTGAATGAAAAGATTGTGACATGGAATTAAAGAATCTTCATATCGGCATTTTGTAAACTCGTCAAAAACCTTAAATCCATTTGAATGTTGTGAATTGGTCAACGTCCCAATTCTTTAGCCCACATACCAAGGTTTTTTCTCCGATTATGAGCTTTCATTGATTCAACTGTTGAAACATGGCAAATTTTAAATATATTTGAAGTGTCTAATAAATGAAGTAGTCTGCACAATGTCAAGAAAAGTGTTAAGAAGCAGTGGAAAATATACCCCTTTTACTGTAAAACGTTGTAAAGACGGAAAAGCATATCAATTCTAGGTATCTTGCCATTGTCGGCTATTTTTTTCATTTGCAAGGAATAATAAATGTTGTAATTAATTCTGAGTGCATATCGTATCTATAGTCATTGTCGCGTGTAAATAGTATAAAATAATGACTCCAGTATTAATTATATATTTTATAAGTATAAGAATTAAAGCTAATTAATGATATACAGGTGATATAGGTGTCACCTGATAATAAACTTTCTATTCTATTTACTCATCGATTACTTCTATACTATTACTCAAATATCAAAATAGAACGAATATTCTATTGATTTTATATTGTTGTGTTCAAGTTTTAAGTAAATAAATTCAGGTACGTCCCGGCCATATGTTACATACAGTTCTGATACATTATTTGTCCGTGTCAAAATTTACTAAAAGACCTTTCAGTATGAAATTAAATGGAGTCCATCTGCGTTTAGCACCATATTTGACTAGAAAGACAAATTTCAATGGAAGAAAATCATAGCCGTAAGCCATGTATGTAAGACGTTAGGTGAAAGTGGTTGTAAAAACAATATATAATTGAAATTACGAAAGCACAGGTCGAGGAGAAAATTTCGCAATTAATGTTGGGGGATAGCATGAAGTCATTGCACGTAGGATGTTAGGGGATCTTAACATCTAACATTGCCGAATCTGTTTCAAGTTAAAGTAAACTGACTAGCAAATTTGCAAAATTGACAAGAAAATAATCACAAGTATCCAACTCAACCTTTCCTGATAATCTTGAAACTATATAGACAGGCCAGTTGCCGATCACGCATTATTGCTCTGTGAGCATCTCAAGGTAACGCTTTTTTCGCCGACGCCATCAGCCACTACAGCTTAAGTATATTACTAGTATCTTTACGGTACACTTGATCCTCTTCATTTACAGACTCTTAAAAGTCTAACCCTGACAGAGACTGGCAGAAAGCGTTGTTTTGTTAATGATGACAGCTTTAATTTGTTACATACTGATGGTTGGGTGCACATATAGAGGTAGGCGTTTTATTAATTGACACTTTTGTATCATAATATAATCATCAGACTTTCTACTGACATCTATCTCACCTGACCAGACTTGTTTGTACGGAGGGGCAAAAAATATGTCCGGAGGGACAATGATGTATGGTGTTTAGTTTCAGTAATGGCTTTGGCCAGAATCCGATGACGTAGCACCTATATGAGACATGCGGAAATGAATTAAGAAGAATGGCGAGACAGTCATAGCATCAACCAATAACCTTTATTGTGGAACCCAATCACCGTTGATTGTGAATGAAGTCCGTGTGTGTTATTTACATATAAGAATCATACGTAATTTTGTGTGTGTCTTTTTCAAAGACGATGGTTCTCTCCATAGGCATCCTACCTCGATTTGAGTTAAATTTAGTTCATGCGAAATATTGAATGATTATCAATTTTAATATCAGTGACACACTTTCAAATGGTAAAGTATGACCATATTCCAGTTTTATTATATAACATCAAATCATTCTTTTCAAAGGTAGAATATGTGACCGGAACATTGAGTTTTTTTTTTATCTATTATATAGTGTATAGAATTTTACGCAAAATATTAAGGTTTTTGTTTTCATTTAAATAAATATATGTTAATCTGTACAAAGTTTACAGAATTTTTTATTTCTGAGACTTCTAAAGCACAGCTGATCCTTCAGTTTAGCATGACTCATTGAGCCATTGTATATTGTTCACAAATAACTTTGCATATCAAATAAAGGTTGCTATCGATCATGGGTGTGTATGCTTACATAAGTGTATACACGTCATATGCAGCACTTCTAACACTGTCTTATTGGTTAGAATATACTTGTAAAGTGTATGACTGGTGTTTATACTTATTCAGATCTATTATGAGTGGATTAACCCAAATTACTAAACAATACAGAACTATGTCATTTTCAGTAAATTTTACTCTATTTTGAAAATAGATAGTTGCTTATTACACAGTGTATTATCTCTATGAGCGAGAATAATAACACGTATTATTTTAAATCAGCTTCTATATAGATCATTTAGAATTTTTTAAACGAGCGCCAAATGAACGAATTCCTGAGATCAATCCAATCCGTTGGGGTTCCATCTGCCAGCTAATGTACGTATGATACCATCGGTTTCTTCAATTTCCTATCAGATCGGAGGGACTGACACAGAAAAACTTTATGATTATGCACAGATAGTCAGAAATTAAAACTAATTTCATAAGTACGTTTGTAATGACTGTGTTCCAGTATTTCGAGTTAATCATCGTCTGTCGATCTTCTGAAATTCAACAGAAACGCACCGTTTAACTGCCCCATCTGGTAAAGCGATGATATGTTGCCCCTTAGCAACAATTTTGGTCATGGTCAAGAAATAATACAGAAGTTCTGAAAAAAAATCTAATAATTTTAAATGACACGTTCGATTCAGCAGGAGAAGTTTTGTAAGTTGAACGCTTAAGTCATACAATGATGCTCAAATAATCATCCGTGTTTTCTACTTTCAGAAAAGGGATTACCGCACCAAGATTTTACACTTGTTAATTTTGGAATTCGTTGTCTTTGTCCAGGACCGGTAAAGACAAGAAAAACGTTATTTTTGATGCTATCACATCATTAATTTATAACGTCCGTACGTACCATACCCGTAGCTACAAACAGTCAAGAAAATTCGACCCATATCGTCATATATACTATATAAACACCACACCCATATTCTCCCTCAGGATATATTACATACCCACGGGATTAAGGGTGGGAGAGAAGGATTGGGATACAATTATCAGAATACCCGATGCCACTCTGCAACCAAGCTTGATATACCGTATACAAAAAATAATTAAATAACCCTTTCTTCATTTTAAATTATAAGTAACTATCTATAATCTTACCTCTCCCAATCTGAAATATGACGACTTGGGGTTTCCACATGTATAATCCGGTGGTTCCACTCTGATGTTAAAATTTTCATTGGTCACAAAGTCCATAAACTGTGGAGCACTATGACAAGCAAAGAATTTCCCATCTTTTTCACAATTTAAATAGTCATCATTTGTTAAAGTTGATTTAATAAACAAACACAAAAAAAAAGTAAAAAATCTTAGGACGACATTAGAATGAAAGATTTTGATTTGAGGTTGAGATCGGTAATTAGCCATCTTTGCTCTGTTTTATATCTACTTTATGATGAGAATGTTAATTCCAATTTACAATTTCGCACACATTTAGTCATAATTTGAATACGCCCACGGTTTGAAAAATCTGTATGTGTCATACGATATAGGTTCAATATACTTCAAAAGATTCGAACAGTTTCATAACATGGCTACGTCATTACATAGCATTTATTTTCTGACGGTCTCAAATAACACAGATATACTTTATAAATGTTTCGCGAGTAATTTTAAAACTTTTTGACAAATAAGAAAAGTAAATATAACATTCTGTTCCAAATCGATCGAAAGAAATTTGTTGGGAATTTTTTCTGAGATAATCCAACACTTAGTATAAAATCCTTATGCGTCACCAAAAAAAAAAACACTTTTAATACAAATATCAAACCCAGTTCTGACGCACGTGTATAATCTGAAGAACAAGTTTCCAATTCTGTTAGACACGGTCGAATGATATTTACTATATGAATGTGTTTTATTTCACCATCAATATGTTTCAAGCCAACGCTGCTCCTATGATATCGATTAGGTATGATATTCTAGCGAACAAGCTGTTCAAATTTTAGATTTCCCTGTCAGTCAAAGGGCTGGAGACAGATGGTAACAATGCCTAACATCAATCACATTTTTCAGTAATATTATTTATATAAGTTGACACATAGATTCGGGCTTTTCGAAATTTATCAATATACATTCAAATCTGTAAAGCCAATCAGAAATACTTACTCACGGGGGATCTTCACCGTGTCAAGCTGCGTCTTATACCTTGACTGAAATAGCCACCTTTCTTGTATCACAGATGTTAGTAAATGCAGCGATGTGGTTGAATTTTACCCTAGCGAATGCTTCTGAATATAGCCAGTGAATATAGCCAATCATAGCTCTTTGTAAAAATTATGGCTAATTTCTTTCAGACTATTGTCGAGAACTCTGTATTCGCTAACGTACAATTCAACCAAACCGCTGCATTTACAAAAGTCTGTGATACAAGAAATGTGGCTTTTGCAGTTAAGATGTAAGATACAGTTCTTAATAGTTTGACATTGTGATGATGCCCATAGGGGTACCTGTGATCGCAGCAAATGGTACCCTAGAAGCTGCTTATTTCCAATTTCCAATCCATGTAAGACTGTACAGCAGGTTTGGTCTATAGTTAATGATAAAAGAAAAATATACTAAACAGCTGCAAATCGCAAACTGTAAAACCTAATCAAATTTCAAGTCGTAAGTCAAATCAAATCGATTAAAATGCCGATCGTCTCGTGTGTTCACTGCAGGGTATTAAAATTAATATTCTATATAAGAACTAGAAATTTTCTTCTTTTAAATTATATTCTGTAAAAGTTTGACCCAATAGCAGCCAATAACTGATGATAAAGAATGATGGGACTTTCTGTCGAATTCGAGTCAGTCAGCCCCAGAACCATAATTATTGATGGTTGGGGCTTTTGATTCGGACAAAATACATATATCCCGTTTGATTATTCATTAATCGTTTGTCCTAGAAATATGTAAGTTGTTTGGCACTATGTGCAAAATAAGACTAAAAATGTCCAGTGTTGAATTACCAAAATTTTCTTTCGTGAGCCACCATCATAAAACACGTTTTACAGATTCTAAATTTTAGCATACATTTTGCATACGAATAAATGATTCAGAAATTCTAGTAGTGGTTTCAAAAAAAAAAAAATAGAGCACTATATCACTTTAATAATAAGACTTGTATATTGGAGGTGTTGCTATATTAATGATACACAATTATAATATTCATATATAGTACTTCCTTCCTATACTCAAATTAATTACATTATTATAGGATATACGGTATATATTTAGTGTAAAGAGCTTACCAAGACATATTTTCACTTCACATTATTCTTTATAGTTGACATGGTTTACTTATAAAAATAGCATGCCATTGTATGGGAATGTCCGCCATATGATGTTAAAGGTTACATTAAACGTGAGACTATATGTGTAGATATACTTTGTATATTTTGTAATGTATGTGTAATATCTATGTAATAGTCTAAATAAACAGCTTTTCTGGAAAAATTTAAAAACGGAAATTATAAAAATAACATAGAGCCTACCTTTCATTTCAATTTTGCTTTGTGCTTTTAATCGCAAACAGTGCATTTCAAAGTTTTTTGTTTTGTTTTCATTTGAGATTTCTGTACTATTGGTCTTTAAAGTTTCCGGTAATTTTACGTTGCAAGTTGTGCAAGGCTTACGAGTGCCGAATATGCACGCCTACTTTTTACATATCTCACATATTATGTCTGATACAGAACATGAGACGTCAGTTTATTCATCGGTGAACATATCAGACTTAAAGTAGTGTACATGAAGCTGCTTACAAATCTTGACTATCCATAAAATCATTTCATGACACACCAACCCTTTCAAAGTATTGAATGTTAACCCAATCCTGAATTTGAAATTTGAAATGAAAGATATTCTTTAGAAGCAGGTAAAAAATGTGATATTATAGACATTATATCATAATAAATTTGTTTTTTCTTTCTGTAAATATACAGACTAGAAATATCACAGGCTCTTGACATTCTGCTAATAGGCCTATTAAAGATAGCTTGTCAGTCA
Organism: Lottia gigantea; assembly: GCF_000327385.1. Lineage (NCBI taxonomy): Eukaryota > Metazoa > Mollusca > Gastropoda > Lottiidae > Lottia > Lottia gigantea. The sequence continues at coordinate 834,523 of NW_008710663.1, forward strand.
ATGTAATATACGCCCACTGGCAGCTTTGATTTTATATAAAAGTTTTTATTAGGGTACCTCCTTGGATGATCATGAATACTTCCACCAAGTTTCCGTCAAGAATTGTGCCTTCTAGAGTGTTCGCAGGCTAGAATTGAAGACTTTTTCAAGAACATGGGCAATAACTTAATATTTTTAATACATGTAGACTACATAACCATCTTCACAATTTTAAGATTTTACGAACCTTGTCTTATAGCCCACCTTGATTGCAATGGCCACCTCTTTGTGTTACAGATGTTTTGATATGCAGTCGTTTGATTGGGTTTTACAAATGAATACAGTCAATCAGAGGTCTCAACAGAAAGTCTGTAAATAATAAGCCAAAATGTTTACAGTCTTTATGTCAACGGCTCTGATTGATTGTATTCACTTACGTATAATCCAATCAAATCGCTTCATTCCATGATACCTACAAGAAAGGGGGTGTATTACGAAGCTTTACATCATACTAAGTTATAGGCCTATAATAGGGGCCTAACTCTATAATTGACATTAAGAAGATGGTAAACAGGCTAACCTGCTCAGTTTTTAGTGTTAGAAACTAATAATATAAAAAAGAATCACTAAGTAGTCCTGAATCTCTAATTCGATTTTGGGATATATTGAAATATTTTGATTCATTTCAATCCGTCAGAGTACATTTGAGTCAGACATCGCTCCTTTATTGTCGTAATTGCATTCCCGTTTATGGCAACCAAGATGGCAGCTCGCTTTGGAAGTCGTGGTTTTCATAATAATATTACTAAACATGCGAGGTAGTCTTTAACTTTTCATGATTCCTGCTAGATGGCGATTGAGCCCCCCTCCCGTTGTATGTACAACTAACTGTGCATTACCCTATGCTTGTAATCTATTGAAAAAGCAAGAATGACATTTGGCATAGCCACTCCACTTGCCATGTTGGTTTCATAAAAAAAGATGATGACATTACTGTAGCCTAATGATTTCATTGCCGACATAGGAAATCGGACGCTGGTGTCGTTGAAAACAATTCTAAACAAATTTTTCTCTCCCTTTACACCAATTGTAAAGTCATCATAAAAAGATTATTGTTTTATTCTAAAGGATATAGATATGCCTAATGATATTGTCAATAAGATTCATGGCTAGATTCTAATTATGGTACAAAAAAGGGTCTTAGAAATGCACTTCATTTGCTATCTTTATTTTAATAATCTGTCTGCTTTTAGACTAGGCCTATATATACGAGATATTTCAAATACCTAGTGTGGTAGTGGGCCTACATAAATTGATAATGTTCCTGCTTTGACATAAGACAAAAATACGCTATTAACAATCCCCATAAAACATATCGGTATATCGTAGAAATGTTGAAAGTAGGCCTCACTTTCTGTGACTTAATTTTAGTTTATTTGATTTGAAATAAAAGTTAAAAAGAAATAGAAGGTGAAACATTTAAAAAAAATTATTTACTTTCAGGAAACGCATTCAAAGAACTTTCTGCAGTAAAACTGGAAATAGTGAGAGTATAGTCAATGTACCATTATCTCAACCATTACCTAATTTCAATTTACCCAAATATTCTCTAGCTGATAAGCAGACTTATGAAACGAATGTTACTGTCTTAGATAATGGCTTGACTGTAGCTTCACAAAATTATCATTTTAGTCAGTTTTGTACAGTTGGAGGTAAGTAGGTTATAAGACTAACAGATGCTTTTTATTAATAAGACCATCTTTATGTATGGAAGAGTCTAGAGACATGCAACAGCACACACTCTCACTGTTATGGTTACATACACTATGCCTTCTAAATTTGTTCAAGCACCAGTATTATTGATCTTGATAGTAAACGTGACAGGAAAAGTAAGACTCTACCTCTAAGTTCTCATAGAAAATCTCTTATGACTGAAAAAAGTCATGAAATTGTTTAGGACAACAGAAGGACTATACCCTTTTTTTTCATCCCTCTTTATTGATTTCTTTTATATTTTATTAAGCTTAAGCTTAATTAAGCTTATTGTTTTATTTTAGTTGTCCAGGTCTGTATTTTTATTTTTTTTAGTTGCCATTGATTCTGGATCAAGATATGAAGTCTCTTATCCTAGTGGTGTGACACATTTTCTTCAAAAGTTAGCGTTTGGTGTAAGTATACTTGTTTATATTTTGGGCTTAACTCATGAAGGGAAATGACCGTACGAAAGAACTTTATGGATTATGCTTTCTTGGAAAAAAAATTTCTTAGCAAAAACCGGACAATTTGTATCTATGGGAGCCTGTATCAATTAAATTTTAAGTTCAAAAGTATCTGATGATATTTTATTCTAGGCTACAACTAAATATGATAGCAGTGATGCTATAGCTGAAAAATTAGACAAACATGGTGGAATATTTGATTGTATAAGTACAAAGTAAGTATTATTGCCTTATAAAAAGCTGTACTCACAAAAAAAAATTCTTTAGCTTCAGACAATGTTTTAATTACTCTGAAATATCACTGATCATTTGGAATGAAGAGGCTACCTTTTAATGGGCAACTTCTTGTTGTATAAGATTCAAAATGTAACAAACTTGGAATTGAGCCCTTAAGATGTGTTGTATTACGATTCTATTACTTTGAATCTTGAATCTGTGTATGTGTTGGATTGTGTGTATTTATGGTAATATTTATTTTACTTATCAACATATTTTATATCTTTCAGGGATGTTACATTTTATGCTATATCAGCTGAAAAACGTGGTTTATCTGAAGCTGTAGATATTTTAGGTGAAACAGTATTACGACCAAAAATGACTGAAAAAGAGGTAGTATCTATTTTGTTTATGTTATAATGAAACAAATACATTATAAACTTAAAATGGACATAAAATTTATTTGTAAATTAGACAAAACATAATTGGATACACAGCATTGGAAAATTTGGTATAAATAGTAAATCTGAGATACACATTAAATAATATGCACCACTTTGAAATATTAAACTGTTCTGAGACCTCATCATTTTTCATTATTGGCACCATCCTTCAAACCTGCTTTGTCAATATCTGGAGCATGATAATGATGTACGAGTGTTAAATCATGTTGTTTGTAGTGTTTCATAATAGTCAGATGATATGATGTAGTTATACTGATTTTATTATAGATAGAAGATGTCAGACAGGCTATAAACTATGAAACAGATGATATTAACAATGATCCTAATCCTAGTATATTATTAGATGAAATGATCTATAAGGTACACATCTTTGATTTGATATTTTCTTTACAAAATAATTTACAAGCTATTTCAAATAAATATACATCAGGATAAAAGGCTATTTATTTGACGTGATGATACTTGTGATTGTAAAGATTTAATAGCCATAATTATTACTTTGAAATTACAACACAATACCTTCTATACCCTGTGCCTTTGAAATGATTGTATTTTTATGACACGTTCTATATCAGTATACTTCCTAACTATATTTTGGTATTATGTATATTTTCAGGCAGCATATAGAGATAATACATTAGGTCTACCTAAATACGGTCAAATAGAAAGCAGTCATAAGATAGATAGAGGTATATTATATACATATTTAAACTCTGTACACCTACCATTTCGTACTGTGATAGCTGGTGCTGGTGTAGACCATTCACAACTAGTAGAATTAACAAAAAAGTTCATGATAGAAGAAAAACAACCCATTTGGCAAGAGAACTCAGAATTGATAGATAAAAGTAAAAAGTTAGATGGTTCTATATCACAGTACACCGGTGGTATTGTTAAGGTAGGTTTATTTTTTTGTGCGCTCTAATTGAAATTGTATATTGTTTCAAATCCTAAAAGTTAAATGAATATGGGAAACATCATGCTTTTAATGCTGGTAGTATAGAATGTTAACAAGCTAGGAGCCAAAAAGCGTTGAATCTGATAAATTTCTGCCAAAAATATTTAAATCATCAAATTCATTCATTTAATTTCCATGTTGACAGTCTTGGGTCCACCTGAAGATAGACAATAGTTCCACTTGATAATTGTCTGAATTACATACGGTACATGTGATTTTTAATAGCTTGATTTTTTATCCAATAAATTATTTTTCTATATTTCAGCAAGAAAAAGATTTATCTAATGTGAGTTTATCATCTAGTGCAATGCCAGAATTAGCTCATGTTGTACTAGGGTTTGAAAGCTGTTCTCATAATGATCCAGATTACATAGCATTTTGTGTTCTATTTATGTTATTGGGTAGAGGTAGTTCCTTCTCAGCAGGAGGTCCTGGTAAAGGCTTGTACACCAGATTATATAGAAATGTTATCCAAAGGTAAGTCATCGTTTTAATATTTTTATTTGCTCACATGAAAAATGTGAACGTATATCACCATTACCCCAAGTTACATAGATTGGTAGAATGTACAGTTTTCTTTGGATAAAACTTTGTATGGACATGCACAATGGGATAGTGGGTTATTTTATATTTTAGATATCCATGTATAGAAACAGCTACTTCAGATTGTATGGTCTATAATGACAGTGGTTTATTTTATATTTTAGATATCCATTGATAAAAACAGCTACTGCAGATTGTATGGTCTATAATGATTGTTGTTTATTTTATATTTTAGATATCCATTGATAAAAACAGCTACTGCAGATTGTGTGGTCTATAATGATTGTTGTTTATTTTATATTTTAGATATCCATTGATAAAAACAGCTACTGCAGATTGTATGGTCTATAATGATTGTTGTTCATTTTATATTTTAGATATCCATTGATAGAAACAGCTACTGCAGATTGTACGGTCTATAATGATTGTTGTTTATTTTATATTTTAGATATCCATTGATAGAAACAGCATCTGCAGATTGTATGGTCTATAATGATTGTTGTTTATTTTATATTTTAGATATCCATGTATAGAAACAGCTACTGCAGATTGTGTGATCTACAATGATTGGTGTTTATTTTATATTTTAGATATCCATTGATAAAAACAGCTACTGCAGATTGTATGGTCTATAATGATTGTTGTTTATTTTATATTTTAGATATCCATTGATAGAAACAGCTACTGCAGATTGTATGGTCTATAATGATAGTTGTTTATTGTATATTTTTGTCCATATATAGAAAGAGCTACTGCAGATTGTATGGTCTATAATGATAGTTGTTTATTTTATATTTTAGATATCCATGTATAGAAACAGCTATTGCAGATTGTATGGTCTATAATGATTGTTGTTTATTTTATATTTTAGATATCCATTGATAAAAACAGCTACTGCAGATTGTATGGTCTATAATGATTGTTGTTTATTTTATATTTTAGATATCCATGTATAAAAACAGCTACTTCAGATTGTGTGGTCTATAATGATTGTTGTTTATTTTATATTTTAGATATCCATCGATAAAAACAGCTACTGCAGATTGTATGGTCTATAATGATAGTTGTTTATTTTATATTTTAGATATCCATGGATAGAAACAGCTACTGCAGATTGTATGGTCTATAATGATTGTTGTTTATTTTATATTTTAGATATCCATTGATAGAAACAGCTACTGCAGATTGTATGGTCTATAATGATTGTTGTTTATTTTATATTTTAGATATCCATTGATAAAAACAGCTACTGCAGATTGTATGGTCTATAATGATAGTTGTTTATTTTATATTTTAGATATCCATGGATAGAAACAGCTACTACAGATTGTATTGTCTTTAATAATTGTTATTTATTTTATATTTTAGATATCCATTGATAAAAACAGCTACTGCAGATTATATGGTCTATAATGACATTGGTTTATTTTATATTTTAGATATCCATGTATAAAAACAGCTACTGCAGATTGTATGGTCTATAATGATAGTGGTTTATTTTATATTTTAGATATCCATGTATAGAAACAGCTACTGCAGATTGTATGGTCTATAATGATAGTTGTTTATTTTATATTTTAGATATCCATGTATAGAAACAGCTACTGCAGATTGTATGGTCTATAATGATTGTTGTTTATTTTATATTTTAGATATCCATTGATAAAAACAGCTACTGCAGATTGTATGGTCTATAATGATTGTTGTTTATTTTATATTTTAGATATCCATTGATAAAAACAGCTACTGCAGATTGTATGGTCTATAATGATTGTTGTTTATTTTATATTTTAGATATCCATTGATAAAAACAGCTACTGCAGATTGTATGGTCTATAATGATAGTGGGTTATTTTATATTTTAGATATCTATGTATAGAAACAACTACTGCAGATTGTATGGTCTATAATGATTGTTGTTTATTTTATACTTTAGATATCCATGGATAGAAACTGCTACTGCAGATTGTATGGTCTATAATGATTGTTGTTTATTTTATATTTTAGATATCCATTGATAAAAACAGCTACTGAAGATTGTATGGTCTATAATGATTGTTGTTTATTTTATATTTTAGACATCCATTGATAAAAAACAGCTACTGCAGATTGTATGGTCTATAATGATTGTTGTTTATTTTATATTTTAGATATCCATTGATAAAAACAGCTACTGCAGATTTTATGGTCTATAATGATTGTTATTTATTTTATATTTTAGATTTCATTGATAAAAACAGCTACTGCAGATTGTATAGCTTATAATGATAGTGGTTTATTTTATATTTTAGATATCCATGGATAGAAACAGCTACTGCAGATTGTATAGCTTATAATGATAGTGGTTTATTTTATATTCGTGGTAGCTCTCATCCTACTATGGTAAGATTTAGAATTATTTTTAGATTTACAGCTGGATTTAGTACAAATGAAATAGATTTCAACAACATAAGCAAAAAATGTGACTATAATTTTTACCTTTCAAAGCATGAGAGGAAAAACAAATCTAGTTTTAGTTCAGTCTGAGTTGACTCCTGTAAACAATACAGTAAAATTTTAGACTGATTTTTTGTATGATAGTATTGCATGAAATATTGATTTATCATTTTGTCTATTTTAGTTAAATAAACTAGTAGATGTTATTATAAAAGAATTATTAAATACCACTGGAAAGATATATGAGGTTGGTTTTATTTTTGATATCCATTGTCTTCAGAGTTATTGATTTTATTGTATTTGACAGTCTGCTTAGAGCTTCAAAACTTCTGATTGTTAGTTTGATTTTGAGGATATTTGAAAATCATAGAGTCAAAAATCCACAAAACCAGACTCAGGACCAATATTTGGTTTTAAATAAAACACTCTTGGCGCTGCGGTGGTTTACATATTTGCTTACAAAAGAGTAGGCTAATGCCGCTGTTTTAGCAAAATTTCAATCATTGTACCTTGGTGTTGTTGGTCTTCATTAGACCAAATTGGATGCACAAAATTAGGATTTAAGCTCTGATCATGCTATTTCATTTAAGAAACATGTTACTTAATTTTCATAAATAATAAACATGTATATGTATGTGTATCAGCAACTTTGATTGCAATGTGTTAATCAGGGCCATTTATATCTGGAATATCAGTTTCCAGTTTTCTTTATTTACTTGATTATCAGGAGTATATTGTACCTATCTTTGTACAATGATGTCTTTTCAGGAAGAATTAAAGAGAGCCAAGAGACAACTACAATCCATGATGATGATGAATTTGGAAAGTAGACCTCTTGTATTTGAAGATATAGCACGTCAAGTTTTAGCTAATGGATCCCATAAACCTGCTCAGTTTTATTATGATGCTATAGGTAGGATATATATAACTTGGAAATTCAAGCTCACTTTGCCCATGATGAGATCTAATGAATGTTTTTAGACTGTATCTTGGTTTGATTTGATAAAATTTTATAGAAATACTTTGTATTAGTGATATGATCAGATGGCTAGGGGGTTGAAAGTTGTCTTTAACCTGGCACAGAGATATAAATCGAAATTTGCTTGGAAATACAATAGAGCATTATGGGCTGCGAGACAATTGTCTATTTCTGAAATGTTGTATGAGATTTGATGTTAAAAGATTTTTATCAATGCATGTTGAATTAATGTAGGTATAGTTGAGCAAATATTTTTGTACACAGCCCAGTCCAATTCAAAACATTAAAACTGCCAACTATATTTTGAGATAGAATTAATAATAATGGACACATTACAATCCAGACCTATATGGTGTTAATGACTACTTAATATACCTAAAAATGAATTGGACTGTTTGTGTGCATGTTTTGAACTGCAGCCAGATGGTCACAAAAATCTTGGCTCGCCTATATATGTTATTATTTCAATCTTGCCCTATATTATTTTGATAACAACTTTGTTTTAAACTGCATCTAGATGGTCACAAAAACTTGAAAATGATACAACTTATTCTCTTAACTTAAATGCTGTCATTTGAATTTTTCAGATCAAATTACAGCAGAAGATATTAATCGTGTAGCTAGTAGAATGTTACGATCAAAACCGGCTGTAGCAGCTTATGGTACATTAGATAAACTACCACTATATGATGATATAGAAGCCAAGTTAGCTTCATCGTATACTAGTAGATTAAAATTTTCATCACCATTCTCTAGATTGAAGTTATAAATATTATTAAATATAGCATATGTTGTTGTTTTTTTTAACCAATTGTTACTTACCTGAACCCTATTGTGAATTTTGATATAGGTATTAGAAAAATATTCATGTAGAATACATCCCTCTGTTTGATGGACTGTAAATATTTAAAAGGTGAATTGTACTTGGAAAATACATGTAATGATAGGTCTCATCAGCCAGATTGGTCAAAGACTTTCCAGTGCTATTGATTGAATTCGCAAGTCATGTCTCATTTGTGAGACATTTTCCAAGCAAGCCATGTTTCGATGTGAAAGTGTCTGGCTATGAAAATTTTATTAGACAACACTTGTATCGACGAATATCACACATATAATTATCATCAATATTGATATACACTCTCCAGTTTTGTACAAGATTTGATGCAACAATGTTTTCATTTTAAAGCATATGGCATGTTTGTATGTGTCCATACTTTATATCTACTGATGGTTGCAATTTTACTTTTGTTTTTTAATCAATCCTTGTCAAAATGATTATGTTGTAAAAAGATGAACAATTAAAATATCTTAAAACTTGAATAAGGATTAGTCCCTGTCCCCCCTTGAGTTAACATGCGTATGGTGCATGTTTTGTTCGTGAGATCCTTAAAGTTCACTATTTTTCATTGTGAATTTGACGAAAGCTACAGATATATCTGAATTTGATGAAATTTTGTCTGTAGTCCTATGCTTGTTGACAAAAAATGTCTGTTTAGTTCAGGTATTTTACCTTATATGGCAGGCTACAATTCTAAGCTGTCGATTTGCTTTTGATTGTACCATTTTGTATGACTGTTGGTTCTTTTTTTTAACTTAGCAATCTGTAAAAGTGTTCAGAGCTCACCATTAAAATTTGAGCCTACAAATCCATGTGTGTCTAGAATTATCCAAGTTTAAAAGTTAAAAAGACTCGTCTCTTTTCTTGACATATATCTTCATAGAGTAAAGACATCTATAGAAAAAGGAAAAGAAATTCCTGGCTTGAGATATTTTTGTAGGAATTATGCGATTTTCTTACATTTCTAATAATTCTGAAGACTATTTCATTATATTCAAGACAAATCTACCTACCAAAATGGCAGTTAGTTATCTACTTAAATGTGAAATTTTAATGGCAATTATGACCAAATATATATCTGAATATTTGAATGTTAATGATGTGTTTGAAGTGACAGCAGTCTAGATTTCTTTGGTCTGTGGTGATTTTCTGTTGAATTGCCATTGAATTGTATGCAATATTAAAAAAAGAAGTAATATAAATCTAGCTCTATCAAGTGGTAGACAAGTAATTCTCTTTAAACTGAAAATCTATTTGGAAATGAATATTAAATATTTTAAAAATGTGTATGCCTCTGTTCATATACATGTTCCAGGATAGATATCAATATATAGAAAATATAGGGGACATTTATAGTTTTTTTATCTTAGGACATTGTAAAGCCAACATATTTTAGTGACCTTTCTGCATTTTTGAATGTTTAGAAACCAATAAACTATTATGACCAAATTTTAAAACTGTAACAATTTCAGTTAGTAATATAAAATAATTTAATCATATGATGCAGAAACTAGGAATTACAAATTTAGATTTATATTGATAAATTTCATTAAAAAAATATATTTTCTGTTTGGATACAGGAAGGCAGTAACACCTGTATTCATAAAATATACACCAAACGTTTATTACAACTAAATCAATACTGAACATGTGTTACCATCAAACTCAAATAACTAGCTCACTTGAATCTGAATAATCAATGCTTTAAATAGTGAGTCATGTTAGTCAAATTGACTATTCTATGTATTTAGTAAGTAAAAAACCATAAGGTTTTGTTGATCCAACCATCTTCTGGAACTTGTGTTATGTAATATTGGAAAATATCTGGACTTGGAGAACAAATTTCGAATTGTTGGAGTCGCAGAATGTGACAATATTGTTTTCTGTACAAATTTGAACATCATTATGTATTATAAAAGTGTACTTTTTCTTTTTCTCCTGTTTTCGACATATCGTTTTTCAAATGGACAGTGTTCAAACAAACGTGGATGTTTTCCTAAAGTGAAAGACTTTGTAGCAGATACAGCAAATACTGCTATCACTTTATCAGCAACAAGTACCTGTTCTGCACCCACACGTTTTGAAGGTTTGGGAACTGCTGATGGGAAAAATTTTACGTGTAATGTGAATAATAAAATAGACAATGTAAGAGATAGGAGTCCATTTTCATATGAAGTTGATGGTAAAACTCTTACTGGCTATAATCCCAATTTAGACACATATTGGCAGTCTGGTCTAACAATAGCTACTGAAGGAGCAGTAGCAACACCACAAGTTTTAGAGTTAAATCTAGGATCAAATTTTACAATTAAAGATATTAAGTTATACTTTAAGGCGTTAAATAGTCCAAAAGATGTAAAGTATGATTCCAGACCAAAAGCTATTTACTTTGAAAAGTTAGACAAAGATAATAATAATTGGGTACCATGGAGGTATTTTGCTGAGAACTGTAATGATTTCAGTGGAGTGGAAGAACAGAAAGTAGGTGGTCCTGATTTATCAGCAACATCGGCTTTTTGTGTAAAAGATGGTCATAAAATTGGAGGGAATGCTGGTGGTGTTCATAATGACACCTTTTTTGTAAGTAGCCTATGATTTTGATGCTGGGATAGCCCTGAATTATCATTGAAAGGGAGGGTGTAATTAAATCAAAAAAATATATTATTCTTATAAAAAACTAAAATAAATACATTAATATCACAATAATGATACCATCATTTATTTTGGTTTCAATTGGTCATAGGGAACCGCAGTGGCTCAGTGAGTTAGACGCTTGCTTGCTAACCTGAAGATCCAGGGTTCAATCCTGGCATAGGTCAAGATAATACCTTCCGATTTTTCAACCCGGTTTCCTAGTGATGCAGGTAAGAGGGGCTGACATGGAAAAAGCGTCTAGACGTTCGGATGGGACAATAAACCGAGGCCCTGTGTGCTACAGACTGTGCACGTTAAAGATCCCTCGCCAGTTCGACAGTTCAAAATTGAAAAAGAGCAGGCTAATGCCGCTGTCCTGGCAAAATTTCCCTCATTGCACCCTGCATGGCGTTGCCCGTCTCCATTAGCCCACATGGTGCAGAAAAGTAAGATGTAAAACTCCATTCATTTCATTTCATTTATTTCAATTGATCATAAATGAATTGATTTGTGGGCCTTAGCATTAGGACTTTCCATCGAAAGTGCTAGTAAAAATTTGGTAGAATTATTTGGTTTAGAATGATCGTTTTATGAGTTTGCTTCAGAATGATTTTCTTATAATTCATTGTTTTGTTTTTTGAGAAAGATAAATTCTATACCTAAACTCAACAGTGAAATATACGGAGCCCCTAAGGCGCAATTGTAAACATATTTATTTATTATTTCGTTTAAACGAAATATGTGATATTATTTCGTTTAAACGAAATAATTCTTTCGTTTTAACGAAATAACTAATTCGTTTAAAATAATTCGAAATAATAATGAAAAGTGTTGAAAATTGCGCTTAAGGGGCTCCGTAGAAATATGTATTCTCTTTGTAACTATTTTATTTTTCAGGTTGAATTTAATCCTGGTTTAGAATATGATCCTGAGTTTACTGATAATAAAGAAGTTGCAGATCATTTTGTCACAAGTGGTATAAGAGTACAACTTCATAAACCAAACTCTGATAAGCCATTACAGTCATATTATGTTGTATCTGACTTAAGTGTTCATGGTTATTGTTATTGTTATGGCCATAGTTCTGTTTGCAAGGGGCAGGTGAGATCTATGATTTCTATATCATCCAGTGTTTTTCAAAAATAATATATAGTATTTGAATTGTATGTGCTTATATACAATACTTTATTATTGAATATAGGCATATCCAGTTGTCACAATGTCATTTAATGGAATACAGACTAAAAATTCAATATAAGAAATTTTTTTAGGCGTTTTTGTGTTATGTCGATTAAGCAAAATCAAACGCAAAAGTTAATATAGATATTTAGACAACTATATCCCTTCAAGTTAATATAGATATTTAGACAATTATATCCCTTCAAGTTAATATAGATATTTAGACAACTATATCCCTTCGAGTTAATATAGATATTTAGACAACTATATCCCCTCAAGTTAATATAGATATTTAGACAACTATATCCCTTCAAGTTAATATAAATAATAAGACAATTATATCCCTTCAAGTTAATATTGATAGTTAGACAATTATATCCCTTCAAGTTAATATAGATATTTAGACAATTATATCCCTTCAAGTTAATATAGATATTTAGACAATTATATCCCTTCAAGTTAATATAGATATTTAGACAACTATATCCCTTCAAGTTAATATAAATATAAGACAACTATATCCCGTCAAGTTGATATAAATATTAAGACAACTATATCCCTTCAAGTTAATATAGATATTAAGACAATTATATCCCTTCAAGTTAATATAAATATTAAGACAATTATATCCCTTCAAGTTAATATAGATATTTAGACAACTATATTCCTTCAAGTTAATATAAATATTAAGACAAATATATCCCTTCAAGTTTATATCCCTTCAAGTTAATATAAATATTAAGACAATTATATCCCTTCAAGTTAATATAAATATTAAGACAATTATATCCCTTCAAGTTAATATAAATATTAAGACAATTATATCCCTTCAAGTTAATATAGATATTTAGACAACTATATCCCTTCAAGTAAATATAAATATTAAGACAAATATATCCCTTCAAGTTTATATCCCTTCAAGTTAATATGAATATTTAGAAAAGTATATCCCTTTAGCATGAATATTCAGACAGCTCTATTCTGTTATATTTGACATACTACCATTTGTTATTTATCATTTTACTCACAATAGAAATTAGGAATTTCTGAGAATTTATTGATTGTTTGTAATATGTGTTATATGAGTGAATGGACAAATTAATTCTCTGTAAAGTTTATCAACTATATAACAAGTTATAGAGATACTGCTTTAATCATTGATATCAATCATAGATATCATTCTAGCAAATGTGGCATTAAAATGGCCATGTACAAGATTGTACTGTGGTGGGTGTTGCTAATTAGGCAGGACTTGCCAACTCTCCCAGAAGCTTATGCCACTATTATCCTGGTTCTGTCAACTCTCAGAGAATCCACTAAGCTAATGTTTTTTTGGTATATTTATTCTATCGTGTATGTCACTGAGGGACCTAATTTTTGTTATTGTAGAATTCAGATGAATGCGAATGTGAACATAATACCATGGGAGCACATTGTGAAGAATGTATGCCACTATATAATAATCAAACTTGGAAAATGGGAAAACGAAATGAAGCAAATGTATGTCAAAGTAAGTTACTCTGTTGTTATTCTTGACGAAATTCATTCATCACCTGGGGTTGAAGTCTATTTAGAATAAGAAAATTCAGAAGACAACACTGTTCTTCATACAAGTTCAATTTCTAGTTCATAAATACTATAGAAGGCATTAATCTTGACTGAATTGGTGACACTTGTGAAAACGTGGAAATTGTTTATTTTCACCTGAAAAATAAAAGATTTTGAAAACTACAGAAATTCATCATTTCTGAAAGCTATCAGTGGGCGTATATTATCTTTTATTTCATGTGTTCAGATATTTTATCCTGTCTTTTATCTCCATCTTTAACAATGACTTTCATGATATTTTAGAATGTTTTTGTAATGACCATGCTGAAAGCTGTCACTATGATGAAGGTAAAGGATATGGAGTTTGTGATAATTGTTTGAATAATACTAAAGGTGATTTCTGTGATGAATGTATATCTGGATATTCTATAAACTCTTATTATACCAGAGATAAAACTAATGAAACTGTCACCCCACCAAAACCTACTGGAACTTGTCAAGGTAGGCTTTCTTTTTTCTCACTCATTTTTTCATTGAACAATTTCTACTCTAGACACCTGATACCACTTTCCATTATGAAATACTTACTCACTTATGACTGATATACTTCCTCATGTCAAAAGTTCATTAGCTGCTACCAATGTTGTTATGAATTTCGGGTTTCGTTTTGAGGTTCGGATCGTTAGTACTAGTTTATTTATTCTCAGTTTTTTTAAAAACTTAGTTGAGATTAAAGCAAGCTATCTTCATTGTGAGTTATTTAGCAATTGGAGAATAGATTATTTAATTATATGAATAACAATTACTTAAAAATAATAACTTGCCACATTACGTCTTTATCAAGTAACAATGTCATTATAGTAATTGTTATAAATTCATTATCTCCAGTTATTTATGTGTTAACATGTTGTAATCAAATTGATTCTGAATACAAGTGAATTTAAAATAAATCTTTGTGCTCAGTAAATATCAAGTTATAATTCATCTTAATTGATCAAAGCGTGTTGAGACTTTTACTAAATATTACTCAAGGGAAGACAAAACATTTTTTAAAAAGAGCTTATTTGATAATGAAAACTGAATGTGGGGCTGATATCTTGAGTACTGCCCAAACACCAGCCCTGCAAATTTCGACAGGCTGTAATCAAATGAATTTTGTTTTCAATTCAATCATTATTGTTAACTTTTAGTGGCTAATGAATCATAAATGAGCCAGTTTTTTTTGGGCTGACATTTTGTTATATATTTGTTGTTAAGTGAATTGAAATTGGATTATAATAATGTAGAAGGCTCCACCCACATTGTATTGAATAATGACTAATAGAAACTTATTCAAGTGTATATAACTACACCTGATACAGTATTGATTTTCATAATATATGTTAATTTTATTATGATTCATTCTGAACTTGTCATTCTCTGTAATCTTCTCTTGAATTCAAAAAAATCATTATTATATATTATTCGATAGCTTTGACACATCATATGCCAATCCTATTAATGATTTTTCATGATCTTAAAAATATTTGTTACATTTGAAATTACAGTAGGTAAATAAGGTTGTTATTGCATTGTATTTTGTTGAAAAAGCAAAATTCGTCAACTGCAGCTCAATTAGAATTTGAAGAATTTTTCTTTAGATCACAATTTGTGTATAAATCCCTTTATTGCAAAAAAAAAACAAGTCATGTGCAGTGCAGGATTATTGATACAGTAGAAAATAAAAGAATTTCTGCAACCTTTTATTTTCTGCTGTATTGATAATCTTGCACCATACACTGCTAGATACTGCATCATCAGACACTGCATCAGAGACTGCATCATCAGATATTGCATTATCAGACACTTCAACATCAGATACTTCCTCATCAGACACTGCATCAGATATACTGCACCAGACATGTACCTCCACAATTTGTACCTAAAATCTTCACTTGTATGTGCCCAAAATATTCTCATTCAGATCCACTACGTACAAAAATTACATGGAAAAGCATCATTTTGTGTAAAATAAAATGAAATTCTAACAGTCAATTTTCATGCTTATTTCAGATTCTTCTGGTGCATGTAAGTTTCTTTGAAAAATTTAAATTTTCTTAACTTCTCTTATCCTTAAATCAAAAATTATGTATTCTAAGATATTGTGAGGTTGGTGGAAGATTGTTTTTGAACCATGGTGCCATACAATATAAACTTATCCTTTGACTGTTGTATGGGGAGCTAAAGTTGCTCAACGAGTTAATCCCTTGCTTGCTAACCTGGTTCAATTTCCAACTTGTCAGTGATGGAAACGGTAGGGGATGAAATGGAACAATCTTTTAGTACTTCAGATAGGACAATAAACTGTTCTGCAGACAGTGCATTCCATTTGGAAATGGAAAAAGAATAGGCTAATGCAGCTGGACTGGCAAAATTTCAATTTTTGCACACTGCATTGTGTTGCCCCTAGTGACCCAATCAATGCAGAAAAGCTGGATGTAAAACTTCCATTTCATAGACTGACTATAGGATTTTTTAGCTCAGGAAAATTTAATCATATTGTCCACCATTGTTTTGGTTTGGAAATTTTCCTGACCAAAGGAAGCAAATGAAAAGGAAAATCAATAAATATTCAGAAATAAAATTGTATGAATGAAATTAAACAATGACTTTTGAAAGATTTGTTTGTGTAATAAATACTCACAGGTGTACAAGAAAAGGGAATCATATTTACAATGGAAGTATTCAGATTGTTAGTCAATGATTTTTTTGAGTCATTATTTTGATGTTTTTTATTTGTAGCTTATGATTGTGGTAGTTACTGTATACGTAAGTAACAAATTTGACTGATTCTTTAAAACTAATGGAAATCTTGTGTCCGCAAAAATTGGAAAAACTTTTACAATTGAGAGAAAACCTTTAAACTTTTCATGGAGCATTAAATTTGGTATTTAATTTGATTATTTTTTGAGATATCTACTTACAAAAGTTAAGAATCTATTTTTGTGTCAAACTGTCAGCCCGATGCAGGTTTAGGATGAACAAGCAAAATAAGTTTATCTTTGGTTGTGGTAAAAACTAAATACTATTTGTATATTTCAGTTTGTGGTTGTAATCTAGAAGGTACTGTGAAAACAAGTTTAAATAATTGTGCTTCCAATGGTACCTGTGATTGTAAAACTAACGTTCAGGGAGAGAAATGTTCAGAATGTAAGGATGGTTTTTGGGGATTGGCTGAATCTAATGTTGATGGCTGTACAGGTACATCTAATTCTTATTTCATATATATCTGTTACACGTTTTATGGAATTTTCATAATATTGTTATATTTCATTAAAAGTTTACAGAATGTGAGCATATATATTATATATTTACATATTATATTGATAATTACTTGAATGATTTACATAATGTGAGTGTATGATATTATTATAATATTTAATGATTTACATAATGTGAGTGTATGATATTATTATATTATTTAATGATTTATAGAATGTGAGTGTATGATATTATTATATTATTTAATGATTTATAGAATGTGAGTGTATGATATTATTATATTATTTAATGATTTATAGAATGTGAGTGTATGATATTATTATATTATTTAATGATTTACATAATGTGAGTGTATGATATTATTATATTATTTAATGATTTATAGAATGTGAGTGTATGACATTATTATATTATTTAATGATTTATAGAATGTTAGTGTATGATATTATTATATTATTTAATGATTTGTAGAATGTGAGTGTATGATATTATTATATTATTTAATGATTTACATAATGTGAGTGTATGATATTATTATAATATTTAATGATTTATAGAATGTGAGTGTATGATATTATTATATTATTTAATGATTTATAGAATGTGAGTATATGATATCATTATATTATTAAATGATTTATAGAATGTGAGTGTATGATATTATTAAATTATTTAATGATTTATAGAATGTGAGTGTATGATATTATTATATTATTTAATAATTTATAGAATGTGAGTGTATGATATTATTATATTATTTAATGATTTGTAGAATCTGGGTGTATGACATTATTATATTATTTAATGATTTATAGAATGTTAGTGTATGATATTATTATATTATTTAATGATTTATAGAATATGAGTGTATGATATCATTATATTATTTAATGATTTATAGAATGTGAGTGTACGATATTATTATATTATTTAATGATTTATAGAATGTGAGTGTATGACATTATTATGTTATTTAATGATTTATAGAATAAGAGTGTATGCTAT
>NW_008710663.1:852831-853674 GCF_000327385.1 Lottia gigantea
ATCATTTAATGCCGATATCTTTCTAAACCATCTTTACACTTACTTATATCTATAAAAATAAATACCTGGGGCATTTCATTTCTATATACGCCCTCTTACATCAGAACGTTAATATAGCAATAGCCGGTTTGAAGCCTTTTGTCACTTTGAAACTGAACAAGCAACTTTCTTGTCATGGTCAATGTCTGTATTTATCTTTTTTAAGCTTCTTCTGATATACACATATTTCATATCCTATCTTAATGTAAAAGTAACATCTGTCGTATTTTGTTCAGTCTGGCAATAACAACACGACAAATACCAAAACATAAAGAAACTGTAGGGAAAGGGGACACTTGCTTAAAATTGTTATTTAGCATTTCCCTGCACCCTGCACTTTTTCATGAAAAAATGAAATAAAGTATTGCATTACACGAAGGTTATAACTCTATCTTCATGTCAGCCACCAAATCAAATTGAACCAGCCTTCGTTTCGGTAGTTAATGGTCATCCTGAAATATCTGATTCAACCATAACAGTCCTTCATTGATTTGTAGTAATTTGACCGATCCTGAGTTACATCTTGAAAGAATTCTTATATGTTCTATTCAATTTTTAGGTAATTACATTTTAAGCATTAACATTAAATAATATGTAAAAAGAAGTGCAACGACAATACTGGATTATGTATTCAACACACATGTCCTCGTCCAGAGTTAATACCAAATTTCCCCATATTCACCCTTACAATGTTGTTAATTATATATTAAATAATACATTGCATGTTCATTTACATGAACATGAACACCAATCAATCAATCAAAGTAATATCGTGGTCATAAAGCCATCATTTCATTTCTATTA
>NW_008710663.1:853724-874994 GCF_000327385.1 Lottia gigantea
TGAGTATATGATATTATATTATTTAATTATTTATAGAATGTGAGTATATGATATTATATTATTAAATGATTTTTTAGAATGTGAGTGTATGATATTATTATATTATTTGATGATTTATTGAATGTGAGTATATGATATTATATTATTATTTAATGATTTACAGAATGTGAGTGAATGTTACATATTATTAATGATTAACAGAATATGAGTGTATATTGATATATTATTAATGATTTATATTGATTGTTGATTATTTATTAAATTGATTGTATGATATTATTTGATTTACAGAATGTAAGTGTGATACAAAAGGTACTGTAGGTGGTAGTAATGTCTGTAATAAAACAACATCAACATGTCCTTGTAAGAAGTACACTACTGGAGATAAATGTGACAGTTGTATGGTGAGATATATCAAATATTTACAAATATATGGTTTAGTGTTATGAGATCAAATTTGTGTATTTTTGTCTATTATGAACATATACAATTCTATTTTGTTGAATTCTTTTGTACATGTGGTAGATTTTTTTGCGCACATAGTCATATATTAATCAATCTTAGTAATTAATTGATCAAAAGATACAAATGTTTAGGCTTTGATTAAAATACAGTGCAATTGATACTTTTGGTAGATACCATCCATTCCTAGTTACATTTCATGCTCATAGCATTTGATAATGCTGGTTATTACCAAATTATGTCATGAAAGATAGGCCAAGATACTATATGAATCATGATTGGGTAAAAGATAATTAGTAACACTTTTAAGATTCAAGTTTGAAATAAAAATATAACCTTATTAATAGAAATTTATTGTCAATAACTTTTCTTCCGTCGATGTTTTTAGTTACACATGTATACATGAATGCCCAGTATCATCAAGTATTGATACATTATCAAGTGATATGTATATCATGGCATGTAGTATCACAATGTAATATCAATTCACTGGTATAACATCCCAGCAGTATTATGGAATGTGATGTATCGAATGTTTTCAAAAACTGATCTATTAAAATTATAGTACATGTATTTGTAATTTATTTTCAAGGCTGAAACATTTAATCTTACTAGTGAGAATGAAGATGGTTGTACCCAATGTGATTGTGATCCAGGAGCCTCTAAGTCTAATATCTGTGATGTAACAAATGGTGGACAGTGTGAATGTCTTAATAATATTGCAACTAGAGACTGTAGGACCACAGTTACAGGGTATTTTGCTCCCAAACTGGATTATTTCAAATTTGAAGCAGAATTTCAGACTGGGATATTGGTAAGTAAGAATTGTTAGTCAACTATTGTATTTCAAGTTATTAGATTAGAGATGATAGTTTTTAAGAGATAATTTTTGGTAAACCTCATGTACTGGTTAATTGCTTTTGACATTACAGCAATTTGTTGAATGTTGATGCTCAAACAAATCAACAAACAAACAAAAACAAAGAAAGATTCAATAATTGAAATAAGTTGTATCGGAGCATTAACTTAAATATTTAAGCTTCCCTGAGCACTCCAAGCATTTATTTCATTAAGATTAGCTATTCTATTATATCTGGTGATTGATACATGCCAGTAGTTAAAAAACCACTAGTGGTAAAGAAATTGAGTTCATAGGTCACTGGTAGATCTTTATAGATGAAACTAACTGTGGAACATTTGGAGTATGTATACAAGTGAACTATGATTTCAGGAAGGGAATAAAGTAGATAGACCTGGTGAAGGTGTTAGTGATGGTACAGTAACAGGTCGTGGTTTAATATCTCTACCAGCTAGTAATACCATTCAGTTAGAATTTGATACACAGTTGAATAAAGAGTTTGATATTGTTCTTAGATATGAGGTATGTTGTAGGACACAGTATTTTCTTGTTTTTAGGAAAAAACAACTTTCAATTGCGATTGAACTCGTAAGAGAACCTCTGATTGCATTTGACAGATTGAATTGACATTGTTTATATAGCCAGTAACTGTGGGTGGTGGATCTGTATCTCGAAGTTGTGTAAAACACATCACATAATAAATATTCAGTTACCATTAAAATATATAGGCATATCAGAGTTTCCAGATTGTCAGTGACTGCTCAAAAGCCCTAAATGATAATATTTGATTGTTGTAGAGTTCTAGTGCTATTAATGGTGTTACTGGTGATATTAAACAACTTAATGGTGTACCATATGAATGTAATGGTGCTTCAATAGCAGCTGATAAAGTGTGGGCTATACCTGCTGCTATACCACAAGCTCAATCTAGAGGTATCCATCTCCTCTTGTTTCTTCTTCTAAACTTGTTTCATGCTTTCATGTTGAGGTAATTTACAAATCACAGTTCAAAGAAGCAGACATAGCACTAACTATTGTAAAAAAAATGGAAATGAAAGTAATGGCAATTGGACCAAGAAGTGGACCAAACATTGACCATTTAATGTACTGAACATTACACTTGGTTATTAAACTAGTACTAACCATTAAACCCATAAATGAACTGAGTACTAACCATTAATCCCAGAAATGAACTGAGTACTAAACATTAAACCCAGAAAGGAACTCAGAACTAACCATTACACCTATAAATGAACTCAGTACTGACCATTAAACCTAGAAAAGAACTCAGTACTAACCATTACACCTATAAATGAACTCAGTACTAACCATTAAAGCTAGAAATGAACTCACTACTAACCATCTAATTCTAATTTATAGGTGGTTTGATATTAGCTCGTGTGTGTGGTAGACTCAACCAGAAATATACCTTAACATTAACTACTACAGCAGCTTCCAGTCTTCTCATAGATTCTGTAAGTCTTTTAATATCTTCTATAGTCTTTCTTAATTGAATTGGAACTTAGACATCATAGAATAAAGAAAAGGGGAAGTATTATACTATAAAGTTGGCCAGTGACGATAGAAAAACTAGAAGAATTCGGAGCCACAGTCTTGAGCTTGTGGATTCAGTGTATAACTTTAGTTGGGACACAGACTGAAATAGCTAAGTTATCTGAAGATCACAGTCACATACGATCTGGTTAAAAACAACCCTAAGAAAGTGTCCTATATTTGAATGACAATTATTTTCCAGATTGTTGTTTTACCTGTGTTAGAGACATTACAAATATACACTAGTGGTGATGATAAGATGAAACAAAAAATAACATCATGTCGCGAGGCCTCATTTGGTGTTAATATGCCAAACCGTCAAAGTTTAAATTGTACAGAACTAGAATACTCTATTATGACTCAGTTGATTGGTGGAGCAATGCGTAAGGATAGTTTGAATTATTAAATTTACTTACATGTGTTACACGTAAGCCTTGTCGGCAGAATGGGATGAGCTCTAGGATAAAGAAGTTATAAATTTAAGTTATGAATTTGTGAACATTCCTTGTTTAATAGTATAACATTAATAGTAACTATAAAATAAGATGGACTATTTGAACAGAGTCTTATGATGGAGTGGTATAATTATGCTGATTTTAGGCCTTGTAAAGTTTTGCTAACTTTATTTCAGCTCTTAGTTCCCTACAATTAAATAAAAAGCTCACAGAGGAAATTTATGGTCACTTTTACGTCATTGATGTTTGAAGCAACTATTTTGAAGGCAATGTCCTTTTAAAATGTAATGAAGTTTTATACCCAACTGTTTGTATTTCAGCATGTAATTGTAATAGTGAAGGTAGTGTATCTACTGCTGTTTGTAATCAATATGGTGGACAATGTGACTGTAAAGAAGGAGTAACTATGAGAGATTGTTCTATTTGTAGGGTAGATTCTTATGGTATTGATATTACAAATGGCTGTACTTGTAAGTAGCATATATCAATAGTAAAAAAACATTTCTATAGTACATTTATGCATAGATTAAGAACTTGGTTGTCATTCCTTTAATTTTTTATAACTGAATAACATTGAAATTGTGCCCTGAACATAATTTATGTAGAAACAGGACCTCTTGTGATATCATCTATCAACCAAACAAATGGTTTATTTATTCTGGATGTATTCTTGATGTAGGTTGTTGCTTAATTTCATAATTAAATTGACAAAAGCTCAGATCTATATTACTTAGAGAATCTGAGAGCAACTGGATTTTTCAGTGGTTGCAAGCAAGTGACACCTTCTAACAGAATCTAATAAAGTCGATTTGAGCCAAACAATTTACCATCAGCTCATGTTTCAACAAAACTGGATCTGATCTGAGGGATTTAGAATCTGTGATTATCTAGTTAAAGCTGTTACCAGTAGTTAGTCATTTTCGCAATAAGAGCATTTCAGAACAGTTAATATTAAACGCCAGTCTTAATACTTATAAGTTGCAGACATTAGAAAATATTTTTAGAAAAAAAAAATTGGTTAACTTTTGAGAAGAAAGTGTTATGATTATCACATACAAGGCACATGGAAATTACCTAAATAGTCATGACAATTGGAATGGTTTATTTCAGTATGTAATTGTAATGTAGGGGGATCTATAAAACAATCATGTAATATGACTGGTGACTGTTCTTGTAAAACTAATGTAACAGGAAAACAATGTGATCAGTGTCTACCAGATCAGTATGGTCTGAGTTCAGGTATTTATCAATTCATTTGTAGCTTTCAATTCCTCCTGAGTGAAAGTCAGACTTCAAAATCTTAAATGATTACTAATCATACAAATGAGCCATGTATTTAGATCAATGCCTACATTAGTAGACTTATCCAGCCCCGTTGCCAGAAATGAATTGGTGCAGGGGATCAGATTGTGCACTCAGGCCAACAGAACTCATTTCTGTTTGATTTTGTACAAAAACACTGTAAATGAATCAATCTCTGCTGAACTGAAGAAGGTTTTGCTTGGGCTTGATTCTCAATTGCTGGGGCCCAGCCTTACGGACCCCACCCTAACAACGGGGCTGGATTAATCAAGGTAGGTAGAAAAGTAATTAGATATCAACAAACTTAAACATATAGGTAGATAGGAAATAAGTCCTATCATCCATGATGGAAATGAATGACTAAGAACATTCAAGTTAATGCATTATTTGATTTAACAGAAAGACCATACCATAATGAAATGAAATATTATTGTTTTTGCCAGGAAATGGATGTCAAGATTGTACTTGTAATATGTTGTATTCTGTCAACAATACATGTGCTGATAGTGGACAGTGTATCTGTAAACCAGGAATTGGTCAACAGAATTGTGACCAGTGTTTACCAGGGTAAGACTTTTTTTACACATACTTCTAAATTTATAGAAAGTTTCTGTTATTTATTTGAGAATACCAATTTTTGTAATTGTAGTTTGATAATAATACTGAATACGGCTCTTGTATAACTGAGGATGGCTATATTTTTGTAAGCTTTCTCATAATGGATTTATTTTATAATTTAACTCAGAAGAAAATGTTATCAATATATATAAGGTTTTATAATATAACTGAAATAATGATATACCTTTGTCAACAGGTTTTATAATCTAACTAAAATAACATGTAACATATAATGTTATATCTTTATTTTATCTCATATAAATATGAAAAGGATTGGGGAACAGACTTTCGCCTATACAAAACCTCTCCTAATATAAAATGTTCATATGTACAAAAATTATATCTTTATCAACAGATTTTATAATATAACTGACCTTAATGATGTATTTTTATAAACAGGTTTTATAATGTTACTGACAATAATAGTATATATCTATAAACAAGTTTTATAACTCTACTGAAATAATGATATACATTTATAAACAGGTTTTATAATTTAACTGAAGATAATGATGTATTTTATAAACAGGTTTTATAATGTTACTGACAATAATAGTATATATCTATAAGCAAGTTTTATAACTCTACTGAAATAATGATATACATTTATAAACGGGTTTTATAATTTAACTGAAGATAATGATGTATTTTTATAAACAGGTTTTATAATTTAACTAATGATGGTTGTACTGAATGTGGGTGTCATGCTGAAGGCAGTATTAATAATGTGTGTGATTCAGGTACTGGTAAATGTACTTGCCGAGAAATGACAACAGGAGAGAAATGTGATCAGTGTGTAGATGGTAAGATATGTTCCAATTTACAATTCTTTTAAAAATGAAATTATTTTTATTTTAGTAAGGTCTAAGCTTATATATTTAACCCATAGTAACCTCAGTTTACAATCGCTGTGTTTTAGTTTTCAACCCAATATACTTGATGTCTAATTAAATCTCTTGAGTCGAAGTCCAAAACTTTTGATTGCTGATGTGGTATGGCATGTTTAAAATTATAAAATATAGTGTATTTGCCACTGGTTTTTGTATCTACTTAATAAACTTGTGTACTTTGCCATATTCTTCTTTACTTTTTGCCATCGATATTTGACATCGTGTGTTGGTGAATTATTTTTATGTATGGGAAAATTGAAATGAATGAATTTTTTTATCAAGGTTATTTTGGTGTTGGTGGATGGAGTGATGAAGGCTGTATCAAATGTCTATGTAGTGGACATTCCACTAACTGTTCAACTGGTCAAGGATGGTTTCAGGCAGTGAAATCAAGTGCTTGGTCAATAAAAGATGAGAGTGCTGTAGATGAACGTTGGTTAGGTGTGGACAGTGAAGGCAACAGTATTACTGTAGATGATGAATATGTTGGAATAGAGTAAGTAAATTGTATGATGTGGAATCTAAAATGTCCAGAAATGGAACAAAACCAGTAATAATTTTGAAATTTTCAATAATTTCATGGGTGTTTTCTTGTCTGTGGCATTGTTGAAAGCATGATTTTGTAAAAAAAAAACACAATCATTTACACCATTTTTCAACAAGCTCATAAAACTCAATTCTGCCATCCATTGATCCTTTCAGAATAGATATCCACACAAATTGAGCTTCGACTAAATGAAATAATGTCCCAATATTTTTTATTTTCTTGATATTTTTAGTATTGTTATGAGAATTACAAATACTGCTAAATATCTAGATGCAAGTCATCTATATTTTAAAGCACCAGCAAAGTACATGGGTGACAAGCGTAGTGCTTATGGTCAATATTTTACTATGAATCTACGTCTGTCAACCCATGATGAACTTCTTGGTAACTATACAGAAGGTGATATCTGTATTAGAGGGAAGTATACAGACTTTGTTCTTGCTAAAGATATTGCATTACCTGGTACAGAAAAAACAACTTATAATGTAAGTCCGATTCATCACAACTTTCAGATCAGGGTCAGCCAATATGAACTCTGATTGGTTTATCTTCTAACTACTGTATTAATCAATTAGATTTCTTGAGGCAATTTAAATTTGAATTGTGAGACAATTGAAAACTGAGAGTAATGTGACAATTTAGAGCTGCTTCTCTTCACTTCATGTGGCTGCACATTTCATAGCTTTGCCTAGTGTCTCATTTAATAAGGATTCCACCATTTTCAATATAAAATAGTAAAAACTGACTAATGTTAACAGTGTCTTACTGTGTAAAATATCATACAAATTGATGATGTGGAATTTTTGTAAAACTTGACATCATATCTTAAAACATTCAAATAACAATTGAAAGAATAATATAAATACTGATAGATTGTATCCAATCCAAATTCTGGTAAAAGACAAATGCAATAATTTCATATAATTTTATTTTAACAAAGATAACAATGAAAGAAAGTGAGTGGTATATCAATGGTACTGATAAAGTTAGACCAACCTATACACAGTTTATACAAGTTCTCTCAGGAATTGATTTTATTAAAGTCAGAGGAAAATGGAGCAATGTAAGTAGACCTACTTCATCTATGTTTTGATGACTTCATCTGACTTATATGTTGAATATGTTGCCTTGTTTTCTGTAAAAAGCTTACAATTGACATATATTAAACAATTTTGATCATCAGATTTGTTTTGATACACTATAAATTACTTATACTGGTTGCTCCCATGTAGTTTGGTGTAATCAAAGTTTTGATTGGCTTACAGTGAACTTTACGGTGGTTCGTATACGACATCATTATAAAACTGGAATATTATTATAAAACATATTTTTCAATTAAAAACTAGAATTTCCACCCAGATTTTCACCCAGGTGATAATTCTAGAATTTTGAATTAAAAACTTGAATTTCCACCCGGGTGAAAATTAATTTTCACCCAGGTGATAATTCAATAATATTTAATAAAAAACTTGAATTTCCACCCGGGTGAAAATTCCATAATATTGAATTATTTTTTTCAAATTTTTATTTAATTTTTTTTTTGTTGAAAAAAGGTTAATGATTCTTTATCACGTGGTTAGCATGTAGTCACGTGTATTATACATAGCGGCATGGTCAACATTGACTAAACACTAGACGTTTAATCTCTAATAACTTTTCCGTTCAAATATAAAATTGCTGCTAAAATATTTTTTTCTTTAAAAAATAAACTTTCAATATATAAAATTCAAAAATCTTAATCAAATATTATTGAATTATCACCTGGGTGAAAACTAATTTCCCCCGGGTGAAAATTCAAGTTTTTAATTAAAAATTCTAGAATTATCACCTGGGTGAATATTAATTTTCACACCTGGGTGAAAATTCAAGTTTTTAATTAAATATTATTGAATTATCATCTGGGTGAAAATTCAAGTTTTAAATTCAAAATTCTAGAATTATCACCTGGGTGAATATTAATTTTCACACCTGGGTGAAAATTCAAGTTTTTAATTAAATATTATTGAATTATCACCTGGGTGAAAATTCAAGTTTTAAATTCAAAATTCTTGAATTATCACCTGGGTGAATATTAATTTTCACCTGGGTGACAATTCAAGTTTTTAATTAAATATTATTGAATTATCACCTGGTTGAAAATTAATTTTCACCCGGGTGAAAATACAAGTTTTTAATTCAAAATTATGTTTATAATTATATTCCAGTTTTTTAATTCAAAATTAAAAAAATAAAACGATGTCGTATACGAGCCACTGTAGGACTTCCTTATTGATTCAAGGAAATAAAGAAAGCTCATAAAATACAACAAATGGTTGCAAATTTGATTATTGTCTACTATTCACTGGTGAATCTAACTGCAATTCTTTCCCCCTTATCAACGCATTGCAAGTGAAAAGAATGATCACAATATATTGGCACGATTATATATTAACACCCTTTACTAATAATGATTAGAATCCTAGAATATAATATAAGATATTGTGTCATGATTTAATAATTGAAAAATAATTTGTTTTATGTTTATTATAGGCCACAGATGCTGAAACCGACCTATATGATTTTGATCTCTATATTTCTAGTAAAACTAACACCACTGGTAGTCAACCTATTAATAATGTAGAATCTTGTTACTGTCCACCAGAATATCAGGTAAGAAATGGCCAACTTCAAGAAGAAGGTGCTGTTGCATCATAACCTTGAGGAGGATTCAAACCTTTGTCACCTAATTGTTGACAGACGACAATCCATTTCATTGTTCAGATATGACATAAGTTACCAAGAAATGTAGCTCTTGAAATGTTGGTAGGATTGTAAGTTAACATTTATTTCCATTAGGGAGAATTTTGTGAGCGTTGTGCAGATGGTTTTAAGAGAGAGAAAGCCAATGGTGGACCATTCTCTAAATGTATTCCATGTGGTTGTAATGGCCATAGTGCTGGTCCTTGTGATGATACAACTGGTATATGTAATTGTACACATAATACTAAAGGAGACAAGTGTCAACTATGTATGGATGGTTACTTTGGTGATGCCACAACTGGAACAGCAAGTAAGTACTCAGGAACTCAGCCACTAAGGAATCTTTCCTATAAATATTTGCACAGATGTACGATTGACATATTATCTTCACGTCTTTGAGGTAAAGAAAACTATATCTCATTTACTTTTCTCGGTTGTTTTTATCGGACTTTGATACAGAAACTGGAGGGCTAAATTATTTCTGTTGTTTATTATTGATATCTATGAAAGTGTTTTATGCACCGTTCTCGAATATTTTGAAGCTTTCATTCTCAGACAGAATATATCGTGTTAACCCTTACTTTCTATTTATAGATGATTGTAAACCATGTATGTGCCCTGGTAATGTAGTACAAGGAGATGTGAATGTATTTGCTACAACTTGTCAACTTGATAATGGTAATCAGAAATGCATTAATTGTTCAGAAGGTCATGGAGGAAATCGCTGTGAGATCTGTCTGGAAAATTATTACGGAGAACCAGAAAATGCTCAGGTAATACATCTTCATCTTTAGAGGGTCGAGTTTAAAGGAACAGATGCACCATTTTTTTTTTACCAATCATACGTTTAGTCTCAGAAACTCACCGTCAAAATTTGAGCCTTCAAATCCATGTGTGCCAAGAATTATCCACGATTGAATGTGAAAATGATGACTTGTCAATTTAAGATACTATAGAAAGGACATATATAGAAATAATGAGTAAAATTCTTAGTTTGAAATATTTTTAAAGGAATTATGCGATTTTCGTACATTTTTATTACTTCATGTATAAGACTGAAATCAATCCCCCAAAATGGTGCATCTGTCCCTTTACATGAACAAATCAAGAATAATGTTCAAATCCAAATTACTCTAGTTTGTGGCAATAAATATTTGTAATTCCAGTTATAATTTCTGCCATTACACCACACAATCAAGATGAAATATTTTTGAAAATTTAATTTTTGATGCTCATCTTTTTTGAAAAATCTCATATTTGATTTAAAATTTTGTGAGAATTAACTTGTGATGATGTTTAAATCAAGGAACAATTTTGACATTTGAGCATTTTGTATACCATATAGGTAAAAGGAGGTAAATGTGTACCATGCGTATGTAATGACAGAGCTGATACATGTAATACAACAACTGGTGTATGTATTGACTGTAGAAACAATACAGCTGGTAAAGAATGTGATATCTGTACAGAGAAATATTTTGGTGATGCTATGACATATGATTGTAAACGTAAGTTCATTTTATTTTAGCAGGCAATATATGCGTATCTACCTGTTTTACGTACAACATGTTATCAAATAAGATTCTTTTGAGTCAACACATTTAATTGAATTTGTGGAATGTTCATTTCTCTTAAGGTAATGCATCATGGAAACATCAATGTAGGGGAGATGTTAAATTCCAATCTATAATAATGTTGCCTACTTTTAATTTTGCATATATTATATTATATGAGCATTTTCATCTCTGATGAATTGAGATGACTCTTTCGCAGTCTGGAAATAAATCGTATCTTAAATTTTAAACAAATGTATTTCACATGAATTACTATAAATTCTAGACTATACCAATTCTTTCAAGATTTTGTCTTATCTATTTTTAGTATGTAGTTGTGATTCTGTTGGATCTGATGGTAAATGTAATGCTGCTACTGGACAATGTGAATGTTATCCAAATGTACAAGGATTTAATTGTGATCAATGTGTACCCAATTCATTTAATTTAACAAGTGGTACTGGTTGTCAGATGTGTGATTGCCATGCTGAAGGAGCTATAGGTTTATCTTGTGATGTTGTAAGTAATATTTTAGGGCTCAAATGTTTGTCCGTGGGCATTAATCTCTCAGAAATGTATAAAGTATTTTTACACTATAAGCAACAAGTGGACGAAGACAACAACTGTTATCATTGTTAAGGTCGAGATCCATTGTTTAGCAATTATCAGAATTGTTGATTCATCATTTTGCTGATGGCAAATAAAGGGCTCCAAATGGGTGAGATAGCATAAACAAGACAGCTATTAAGAGTCAAAAAGATGATCAGAAAAAATGATTCAGTTATAAAAACATGATATTCATACACTGATCATTTTGGAATGAGAAATTGAAAGCTGTTTGATTTCTATTTCAGATCACAGGACAATGTACTTGTCGTTCTAATGTTATCAATAGACAATGTGATGCCTGTCAAGCTCAGTTCTATAAGTTAAATACTGTAACAGGCTGTGATTGTAAGTCCTCTAAATTACTTCATAGTTTTCAAATATTAATACCAAACTTAAAATAAGATATTGATACCATAGCGATTACTAGTTGTGTATGGTTGCCATTAATAATGGAAATGATCATGAGTTTCTAACAGTACTCAGTGACCTGAGAATTACGTTCAATACTTATGACTACTATTCTTATTCGAAACCATACACAACTGGTGATCATTCCGCCTTTTTTTGTAAAACATTAATGAACTTTGAAAGTGTACATAAACTTAGTTAATGTTTTTGTCAAAGTTAACAACTAGATTTTTTTAAGTTAAAACTTCCAGATACATTAAGGGACAAATGTCTCTTTGGTGTATAGTTTTTACAAATCTGAACAAAACTGGTTCAAACTTCCAGTGAATTTTTCACACATACCTTTGTGCAAAAATATTGCTCTGTGGATTGCTCTGTGGAGCTTTTGTGTTGCATATCCAAATGTTTTGAAATTTTACTGTACTTTGAAATTTGGACATGTTTGAGTGCCATATTTATAAATGATTTGTTACAGCCTGTGGATGTACTGAAGAAGGAACAGCTGAAGCTACAGTAACTGGTGGTACTAAAGGTGTTTGTAATTTAATTACTGGTGACTGTACTTGTAAACAACCTGGTATTATAGGTCGTACATGTAATACTTGTTCCAAAAATACAAAAGGTATGTCAGCTCTCTCTTTTTACTATTTCAATTACCATCTATTCCTGTATTCCAGTTTTCTCTCTAGAACATGATGATCTAAATTGAGCCGTCTGCTTTGATTTTGATTAGAAATTATGATTGTCAGTAATTTACGACCCTGATCTTGAGCAACTCTTAGATATTGGTTGAAGCTGGCAATGATTCCTGTTTACTCCTTTTCATGTTGTCAATGGTAACCATGCTTTGGATGTGATGGTTTGTTTGTATTTTCATCATATGTTTTGTGAACTTCTATTACAGAAACATACTCAGGCTTTGTCAGTGTGTTCAATATTGGTGAGTATTGTTATTGTTTAGTCTTGCTCTTCTATGATAGGGGTCGAAAGTCCACAGACTGAGTCTGGTTCATGCATTTTATCACCTAGCAGACAATCCAACTTAGTACCAACTGAGCTGTTCCTCTGCCAATTAGGATATATGAAATAATGCAAAATGGCAAACTCTGGAGAAATCCATTTGTGCAATTATTATATTTGTAAAAACTTGAATTTTTGGAGAAAAAGATATTCAACTAATCAAAATTGATTGATTATATCATTGAAATATTTTTAGGAAAGTATCCCAATTGTGTGTTATGTGGAGAATGTTTTGATGGCTGGGCACGGAAAATGGATAATATTGGACTTGAATTTAATGATGTAGAAAAGAAAACTAATGATATTTGGGCAAATTATGGTAAGAATACCTATTATCCCACATGCAAAAACAAACCCCAAAAACATGTTTTTAAAGCATATTGATACATGAATACAAAAGATAAACTTTAGACAGTCAGATTGTCTGCAAAAGCATCTTCAGTTAAAAATTTATTTCAATTAAATTTCCCTGAGGTCCAAAAACAAAATTTATTGCTAGTTACTAAAAGGTCCTTAAGATTTTTAGCAGAGAGCTTTTAAGATCTTTCTTATTCTCAGAAGAAACCTATCGGAAAGTTATATATTGTATTTGTAGGTTTTAAAACAGGAGAGTCTGTAACCGATGATTTAAATAATATTAAAACTAGTATACTAAATGCCAATGAATCTGTATCAAGAGCTGAAAACATTACCAACATTGTTAATAATTTAACACA
The DNA here is from genome assembly GCF_000327385.1 of Lottia gigantea. Lineage (NCBI taxonomy): Eukaryota > Metazoa > Mollusca > Gastropoda > Lottiidae > Lottia > Lottia gigantea. The sequence continues at coordinate 867,457 of NW_008710663.1, forward strand.
AGAACTAAACATGGTGAGTTTATTTCCTCTCTTTTTATGTGTAATGTGTAAGAGAACATATTGTAACTCTATTAGAAGAACACCTAAATATAGTAAAAGGATCTAGAATGGATACAGATTTCGATTTCGATGGATTTGAAAGCTCAAATTTCGATGATGAGTTGTGAACACTAATACTGATTATGTAAGCTAAAAAACTTCCTGTTTCTGAAACTAAGGTATGATTGGTCGAATGGATAGTGAAGGTGCTCCTTTAATAGGTGTCTTCTTACTTCTTTTATTATACAACAACATAGAGTGATACAGCATTACTTTCAATTCTCTTAATAATTAATATATTATAATATACAAACAAGACTTGAAATTCATTTTACCTTATTTATATGAAACAGGTTGTCAATGAAGTTAACCAACTGAGTACTATGTTAATGGATATTGAAACAAGATTGAATAGTTCTATAGAATCTCTAGCCTCTGTTGCTTCTTTTAATGGTGACATTGAAATAGACAATATTACATATACTGCTGAGTCATTGGATACAAAATTAACAGAACTGACCGATCAGATTAATGCTGCTTATGATAAAGCTAACAAATCATTTATTCATATACAAGAGTTGTCTGTTCTGGTTGGATCTGCTGATCAGACAACACAGCAACTGAGAACTAGAGTACAGACGGCCATGTCAACTCTTACTGTAGCCGAACAAACTTTCAATACAGCTTCTACAGTTTATAATGATACCTTTCTACCAGGATATAATGAGAACGAAAAGAGTTTATCCGATGGTAATCAGGCATTGACATCAGCAAGAACCTTGTTGACAGAACTGAACTCCATCATCACTGAAATGACAACTCAGTTTGAATCAGCTAACACCACAATGAATACAGTTATACAGAAAACAGATGAGGTCAAAACAAGACTTGAGACCAAATTACAAGAGAGTCAAACTGCTTATTCTGATGCTAAAGGTCTGTCAACTATTGCAACTGAAGCTTTTAATCTAGTTCGTCAATATAAGGTAATAAACTTCATGTTTGAATCCAGATTGTTGTCTGCTTGAATGAGACTTATAGATGCAGTGAATTGATCATTCTTTTCCATCCAGGATGGTGTTTGGTCTTCCACATTTGTCTGGTGGACTTGAAAACTCAGATACATAATCTTACTTCTTTTAGATTTTCAAACATGATTTATATCTGGAAATGATTTATATAAAACCTTTTCTCATAAGTCTTTTGATATGTAGAGTTTTGCTGTCACTTAATCAATGCCGTGGGTTTGACAAAGAACCATCTGAACAGGATCCTGGACAACCTTAGTTGTTATTCTTGTAAAATATTGTTCTTCCTATTTTATCATATCTCATAGGCTGCAGGTAGATCCACAAAAACAAGATATTATCCTTGTAAAATATGGTTGTTTCTTTGTATATTTTAAAGGCTGCAGCAGACAAAGCATTTAATGATATTACTGGAGCATTTGTAGCTGTATTAGATGGTTCTAAACAACTAATTAATATCAATAATAAAATAGCAGATATTAAAACTATGGTGGTACAAGTTAATGATGTCACAATTCGTGATAAATCAGAGCTAGAAGTAATCACTACACAGATACGAGAGACCACTATATCTGATGCTGATGTAGCTCAAGCCAATCAGAATGCTCAAAATGCTTTAGAGACAGCTAAAAATGTGCTCAATATCACTGAAAAGGCTCTGTAAGTATTTAAACATTATTCAAAAAAATTTAAATTAACATACATGTTTTTATTAGTTATACTATGCTAGCATTAATACTAAAATAAAAACGATCATATACTAATCTAAATAATAACAGTTACATTATTTCATTGGGTCACTTGACAATCTACTTCCAAAGACTTTCTTTTACACTTTCCTCAATTCAATTGAAACAAATTGGTTTGAACTTCAACCCATTTACTTTTGATTTAGAACAACAATATAACTTTTAGATAATATAAGACTTTTCTTTCAGAGATGATTCAAGAACAGCTCTAGAAGAAGTTAAAGGTATACAGGAAAATATTAATGATGCTTCCAATTTAAGAGCTAATGCTACAACTTTAAAAACTGAAACTGATTCCTTTAATAATACAATCTACAATGCTATAGGCCAGGTAAGCTGATTTTACTTTTTAAATATTTGTTCATTTTTACTTTAAAATTTTACTCAAGATGGTGAAGGGCTTTTTTATTAATACCCACATTGTGTTTATCAATCGGTCTGATCTGGGCCAGATAGTCCCAAACCTAGAACAAACTGAAAATGCAAATGAGTCTGATTATAAAAGAAAACAATTAGAAGAATTTGTACCACTAGAAGCTGTTTTGATTAAAATTGATAATTAACTTTGATTTATTAGTCTAAAAACGATGTAAGTATCAACTTTCTGTTGGGTTCAAACTGTAGACAAGGTTATAGGGATAGATTTTATATATCTATGTAGACAAGCTTCAGGGATAGAATGGTTAAAAAATAAAATTGTGGTTTTATTTGTATTATAAATGGAATTCATTTATTATTACTATGTGTATTGTGAATGATATTCTTCACTATGAAATGTTACGTAACATAATAACAAGTAGATATTGAGTTTCATTTATGTTTGGGCAATTATCACAGTATATACTGTAACCATTTACAATTCCTTTTAGTTTCTCCTACCTATTTTACCCCCTGCTTTTAGAATTTAGGAATAGTAGAGATATTTCGTTTTGTGGGTACATACAGTGTAGGGAAAGACAATATTTTAATTAACTGTTTTTAACATATAACAAGAAATAGCAATGAAACATCAAAATCTGTAATATGCAATAATAGCAATTACTGAAATGACATATTACTTTAAGCTTTTTTTTCAAAATTGACCTTGAAATTCTAATATAGAGTTTTTGCTGTCAAACAGCTTTCAGATTCAGAAATTAGATTGAATGATACCATTATTTTCAGGAGTAAATCAGTTTTGTAATACTTTTATTGCATATTATAAAAAAACACAAGACTTTTCAACCTTCAATTATTTAGGTATCATATATTTAGAATTTGATTATTTAAATAACTACATTTTCATTTGAATCCAGTTGTAAATCAGTAAACCAACGTTAATCACTGTCAAATTGGTCTATCAAAATCAATCACTTCCTAATTGGTCAACCATGATTAATCACTGTCAAAGTGGTCAACCACCATAAACCATTGTCAAAGTGTTCAAATTGGTCAACTGGCAACATTTACTGTTAAATTTATCCATCACCAAGATTAACTTCCAAATTGGTGAACCACTATTAATTATTGGTAGATTTGTTAATCACCATTATCTGATGTCAGATCAGATCAACCACCATTAACCACTGTCAAACTGGTAAACCATCATTAACCACTAAGCAAACTAGTAAACTGCCATTAAAAACTGTCAAACTGGCAAACCATCATTAACCACTGTCAAAATGGTAAACCACCATTAACCACTGTCAAACTGGTAAACCATCATTAACCACTGTCAAGTTGGTAAACCACCATTTACCACTGTCAAACTGGTAAACCGCCATTAACCACTGTCAAACTGATAAACCACCATTAACATCTGTCAAATTTGTCAACCAACATCAACCATTGACCAATTTTTGAATCACCAACACATATTGTCATATTGGTCTACCACCATTAATTACTGGTAAATTTGTCAACCACCTCACCCACTGTGAATTTGTAAAACAGCCAATGAAATTGGTCAACCAATACCAAAATTGTTCAAATCAGTATATTGTTCAATCTATCATGAATTTACTAATTGTATTTTTTCAGGCATCCTCTAAAGTGAGTGAAGTTGGTCAGCTAGTAACTAAAACTACAGCAGAAGTAACTAATGTACAAAGTTTTATAGCTAAGACTAGTCAGTGTTATAGTGATGCTAAAAGTAGATCTGAATCTAGTAGAAATACTGCTAATGTTGCTTTACAACAAGCTAAAGAAGTTGAAAAGGTAATATATTATGTCAAATCATATTATGATGCTATGGAAGTGAAGAGAAGTATGTTCTTTAACCAGGAACATTTCATGGAAGTCAATTGCTTCGTTTTATATTTGCAACTTGGTAATGTTAGTATTGATGATAAAGCTGATTCGGATGATCTTTAGTTGTTTGTGCTGCAAAACAGGTCAAGTTTCGCTATATCAACATTTTGTAGTTATTTATGAAACTTCAGATTGTGGTTGGATGTATAGACACATGTTCCCATTCTCTCACTGGTTTTGTCATATCAGCTTCCACATACATGTGGCTATACTTATTTTGGTACATGTATTGCCTTTATTTCTTTGCATGTTTGTGCTATAATAGTATATTTCAATATCCCTCAAAGTATCTATCTTATTAATATTAGCAACAAGGAGAGTATACAGCCACAGAGACAGCATTAAATACAGATGTAGATTCCAAAAGTACCAACCAAGCAGTGAGTGAACTACAAACAACTAAAACTAGCTTGGATAATGTTATCGGTGATTTGTCTAAAGCTCAACAAATAGCAGATATAACAAGTAAGTACAGGACAACCATGGGCCAAAAAATAATCTGTGTTATAATCTCGCACAGGAAATGTAAATGTATCTTGGTGTTGGACATGCCACTATCTGTGGGTATATCATCTATATCTGTGTTTTATGCCTTCTCAGGAAATTTAGATCCATTATTTATGGGTCTATTTGTTCACATGCTTTTCATAAGATTTGGTGTTTCTGAAATATTGGTTTTAAGGAAATTAGTATTATATCATGTAGATTGTTATTATGTTTTTATGTTTATAAAATCGTATTTGCTGAAGATATTTTCTTTTTGTATGTTTCCGAAAAAGCAACAGGGAACACCTTTTACCACTATGCGTTTTTCAACTCATCATCCATGCAGAAACACCACATTACTAATATGATATTATATTTATAATGTTACAGATATGATAACTCTCTATGGAGCACAGAAAACAGAAATGAATCAACTACAGACAGATATCAATAATTTAGAGAAAGAATTGGATGATATGCTACAGGCCTTAGAATTAACATCAGAATCTTCAACATGTGTACATTCCTAAGTTATTTATTTTGTGGACATCTATTTTTTGCTCACATGATCTCAAATCTTTTTTCTGTCTATCACTTGACCCATTTAATATATTTGATCAATTGATATTGGCACAGTAACGTATATCCAAACTTCATCATGAACAGTAGAACAATTGGTAATCAAGACCATAAATAAACTACCTAAAAGTAAAGAGGAAAATCTGATTCTTTGATGTACAGAAATATACATGTTTGAATATGCTGCACCATTACCTTTTAAATGCCAATCAATTCATCGAATGAAAGGCAATTTGCATTAAACAAATGAATCAACTGTATAAGAACTTTCATTTATATATTAACCATTTCTAGCATGTATATAGTTAAACCATTATGTGACTGGATGTGCATTGATTTATGCTTGTGTCATGGCAATAGTTTTTTTTTCTAATTTGCACTCTTTTAAAGCATTGTTGATATTACTATTTTTATATACATAAATAAATATAAATAAATATAATCAAATATACAGGACACAGTTTCATTTTAAATTTTTCTTTTATCATTGCCTGTGTTCTTTTCATATACTTTAAACATCACTTTTAATATACTGAACCACTACAGAAATGTTGCACTGTAACATCCAAGGATCAGCATTCACTCTCTGCAGCAGCTAAAACCAGTACAATATTATAATCCTGCAAGCAATGGGATTCATCCATTTCGACTCCATCTGGGACCTATTTTATCTGTTATTTAAAATCGCCGAAAAGCACGTGCGCTCAGCAACATCAGAATATGGCATTTCTCTCTCGGTTGAGCAAAACTAGAGTTTTAAAAGGGGTGGATGTCATGCCGATGTTTCTTTTGTGGTTCAGGATAAGTAATCATATTACAAATCTGCTCTGATGAACCAGTGCCTGGCCAGATATGACTGAATACTTGACACACAATATATTGAATTGAAAAGAAATGGGGAAAAATGATTCATTAATGTTTTTCCAAGATGGATTTATTTTTTGAGTAGAAAATGCACATGCATGACAAGTCATGGAAATAAGGATGAGAATTCAATACGTCCATTGGTCAATATTCAATAGAATTACTATAAATGTAACAAGGGTAAATATCAGTATCATTCTAGGATTTTGTGAGGAGCCAAATGTTTCACTTCGACACATTAGTTTCAAATATTGTATAGCTTGACTTTACGCCCGTCTTTCCTTCTGAAACAGTTGCTTTTTTGTACAAAGTATTTTGATAAACCTCCATTGTTACTTATTCTTTGTATTATAGAAATAATGTATCCAGTGAACAAAATTGAACAGTGACTCTACCTCTTAAAAGTGTACATGTATAGCCTCTAACAGCTGAAATAGGATATACTGGCATCAAATAATTAGTCATGATTTTGGCATTTAAAACAATTATTTGTCTGTATTAATTATGTTTAACCTCACACCAGACAACTAGTATCCTCAAGTAGCTTACTAAATGTTATGTTGCTGATGTTACCAATCGTCCATCTTATGATTTATGATGCTCACACAGTTTTGAGTTTTGACCTTTGTTATTGTATCATTTATTAAAAAATCTTTTAAAACATTTTTTTGAATTCTTTATGATACGAGACCAGGGTATGATCCTTATTCGACCTAATGCCACAAGGAATCTGACAGAGTTTGATCCTAATACCACAAGGAATCTGACAGAGTTTGATCCTAATACCACAAGGAATCTGACAGGGTTTGATCCTAATACCACAAGGAATCTGTCAGGGTTTAATCCTAATACCACAAGGAATCTGACAGAGTTTGAACCTAATACCACAAGGAATCTGACAGGGTTTGATCCTAATACCACAAGGAATCTGTCAGGGTTTAATCCTAATACCACAAGGAATCTGACAGGGTTTGATCCTAATGCCACAAGGAATCTGTCAGGGTTTGATCCTAATACCACAAGGAATCTGTCAGGGTTTGATCATAATACCACAAGGAATCTGACAGGGTTTGATCCTAATGCCACAAGGAATCTGTCAGGGTTTGATCCTAACGCCACAAGGAATCTGAAAGGGTTTGATCCTAATACCACAAGGAATCTGACAGGGTTTGATCCTAATACCACAAGGAATCTATTAGGGTTCGATCTTAATACCACAAGGAATCTATTAGGGTTCGATCTTAATACCACAAGGAATCTGACAGAGTTTGATCCTAATGCCACAAGAAATCTGTCAGGGTTTGATCCTAATGCCACAAGGAATCTGAAAGGGTTTGATCCTAATGCCACAAGAAATCTGTAAGGGTTTGATCCTAATGCCACAAGGAATCTGTCCGAGTTTGATCCTAATGCCACAAGGAATCTGTCAGAGTTTGATCCTAATGCCACAAAGAATCTGTCAGGGTTTGGTCCTAATGCCACAAGGAATCTGAAAGGGTTTGGT
>NW_008710663.1:877469-900688 GCF_000327385.1 Lottia gigantea
GTTTGATCATAATGCCACAAGGAATCTGTCAGGGTTTGATCCTAATACCACAAGGAATCTGACAGGGTTTGATCCTAATACCACAAGGAATCTGACAAGAGTTTGATCCTAATGCCACAAGGAATCTGACAGGGTTTGATCATAATGCCACAAGGAATCTGTCAGATTTTGATCCGAATGCCACAAGGAATCTGACAGGATTTGATCATAATACCACAAGGAATCTGACAGGGTTTGATCCTAATGCCACAAGGAATCTGTCAGGGTTTGATACTAATGCCACAGGGAATCTGTCAAGGTTTGATCATAATGCCACAAGGAATCTGTCAGAGTTTGATCTTAATGCCACAAGGAATCTGTCAGAGTTTGATCCTTATACCACAAGAAATGTCAGAGTTTGATCTTAATGACACAAGGAATCTGTCAAGAGTTTGACCCTAATGCCACAAGGAATCTGACAGAGTTTGATCCTAATGCCACAAGGAATCTGACAGGGTTTGATCCTAATGCCACAAGGATAATGCCACAAGGAATCTGTCAGGGTTTGATCCTAATACCACAAGGAATCTGTCAGTGTTTGATCCTAATACCACAAGGAATCTGTCAGGGCTTGATCCTAATACCACAAGGAATGACAGGGTTTGATCATAATACCACAGGGAATCTGACAGGAGTTTGATCCTAATGTTACAAAGAATCTGTCAGGGTTTGATCATAATGCCACAAGGAATCTGTCAGGGTTTGATCCTAATGCCACAAGGAATCTGACAGGGTTTGATCCTAATACCACAAGGAATCTGACAGGGTTTGATCCTAATGCCACAAGGAATCTGACAGGGTTTGATCATAATGCCACAAGGAATCTGTCAGATTTTGATCCGAATGCCACAAGGAATCTGACAGGATTTGATCATAATACCACAAGGAATCTGACAGGGTTTGATCCTAATGCCACAAGGAATCTGACAGGGTTTGATCCTAATACCACAAGAAATCTGACAGGGTTTGATCCTAATGCTACAAGTATAATGCCACAAGGAATCTGTCAGGGTTTGATCCTAATACCACAGGGAATCTGTCAGGGTTTGATCATAATACAACAAGGAATCTGACAGGAGTTTGATCCTAATGTTACAAAGAATCTGTCAGGGTTGGATCATAATGTCACAATGAATCTGTCAGGGTTTGATCCTCATACCACAAGGAATCTGACAGGGTTTGATCATAATACCACAAGGAATCTGTCAGGGTTTGATCCTAATACCACAAGGAATCTGTCAGGGTTTGATCCTAAGATCACAAGGAATCTGTCAGGGTTTGATCATAATACCACAAGGAATCTGTCAGGGTTTGATCCTAACACCACAAGGAATCTGTCAGGGTTTGATCATAATGCCACAAGGAATCTGTCAGGGTTTGATCCTAATACCACAAGGAATCTGATAGGGTTTGATCCTAATGCCACAAGGAATCTGACAGGAGTTTGATCCTAATGTTACAAAGAATCTGTCAGGGTTTGATCCTAATGCCACAAGGAATCTGACAAGAGTTTAATCCTACTGCTACAAGGAATCTGTCAGAGTTTGATCTTATTGACACAAGGAATCTGTCAGGGTTTGATACTAATGCCACAGGGAATCTGTCAAGGTTTGATCATAATGCCACAAGGAATCTGTCGGAGTTTGATCTTAATGCCACAAGGAATCTGTCAGAGTTTGATACTTATACCACAAGGAATCTGTCAGAGTCTGATCTTAATGACACAAGGAATCTGTCAAGAGTTTGACCCTAATGCCACAAGGAATATGTCAGGGTTGGATACTAATGCCACAAGGAATCTGTCAGATTTTGATCCTAATGCCACAAGGAATCTGACAGGGTTTGATCCTAATACCACAAGGAATCTGACAGGGTTTGATCGTAATGCTACAAGAAATCTGTCAGGGTTTGATACTAATGCCACAAGGAATCTGACAGGGTTTGATCCTAATGCAACAAAGAATCTGTCAGAGTTTGACCCTATTGCCGTGAGGAATCTCTGCCAGTGTTTGACCCTATTACTACTATAAATTGATATAGTGTGACGCTATTACCAGCAGGAATTTCTGTCAAAGTTTGATAATATTGATATGAGAAATCTTTGTCAAGGTTGAATCCTATATTGCCACCTGAAATCTGTCCTGAGAATTATTACCTACAGGATTCTCTGTCTGCAACTGATCCTCTTGTCACTAGAACATGAAATTGCTGGGAATTTTACCTTTTTATCACTAGTAATCTGTCAGGATTAGACTGTTTTACCACCAGTAATCTCTGTCAGAATTTGACTCTTCCATCACCAGTAATCTGTCAGGAATTAACTCTTTTGCCATCAAGAATCTTTCAGTTTAATACTGGAATCTCTTTCGGGCTTTGGACATATAACCGCTTGGAACCTTCCAGGGTTTTGCCCTTCTACCATTGGGGTTCTGTCTGTGCTTGACCTTTCTACCACCGGGGATCTTTGCCAGAGCTCCATCTTTTTACCACATTAAATCTTTGTCGGGCGTTGATCTACCATCTGAAATTTCTGTCGGTGATTTGACTCTATAACCGCTAGGAATATATGCCAGATTTTGATACCATTACCAATGAATCTCTACCAAGATTTGACCATCTCTGAATCTGTCTTATGATTAATGTAATCCAATTGCCACTAGGAATTTATCAGTGTTTGATTCTATTGTCACCAGGAATCTGTCAGGTTTGATCCTACTGCCACCATGAATCTTTGTTTGTTCCTTTTACCAACCGGAATCGCCGTACCAGTAATAATATTCTGACCCTATTACCACCAATATTCTAATAGGGGTTGATCCCGTTACCACCTATCTGTTCAGTATTTTAACCATACTATTACCACGAATCTCCTTTGAAGTTTGAAAATGAAATTTCACAGTTTGATCCCATTTCTGTTAATATTCAAACTCGTTGCCTTCTTGTAGCTTTGTTATGTTTCAATACATTGCATCCATTAATTTGTTTATGGAACCATTCACCATGCAGATTTTTGTCCTGGAATCCACGCCAGTCGCCAATATCATTCAATCCACAGAAAACTCGAGTTAGAACAAAAGGTTCGTACGCGCCAAGAATTGTCTTAAATGTAGCGGAAATCAATGATAATCTAACTAACCAACAGTTAACAAAGAGGAAAATCATGAAGAATCTAACTGTTCACCAATTTATCAAAGTTATTTACAAACTGCCCGGTTGGGTAGATTTTAAAACGAGTTCTCCAATTTCTCCAACATTATGTAAGTCTATGTCTTGATTGAGTAACATTTTCAAAACTGTTCACTCAGCTGAGAGTATATCAAAAAATGTTCACTTAGCTAAGAAGATTTTAAAACCAACTCACATAGCAATAAACTAAAAACTTAGTTTCAATTCATTTCTCTTGTATCTTTATCATGTCATCATAATACTACAGTCTTCAGGAAATGTCATTAAAAGGTATCAATTTCTATAAACCATTTGGTTATATTGACCTATTTTCTCAAAGAACGTGTTAACAAATCTTAGTCAAGGGTTACTTCCCTTGAGACGTCCAATTATTCAGAAGTCTGCTTTCTTCACTATTATTTTGAATAGCGTATCATTGCTATTGAATATTTACCACCGTGTGGAATGGAAAGCGAATAATTTGGAATATGTGTCAAAAGTTAAAAAGTGGTCATATTTGTTGCGGCCTGTTGTCTGTCATTATTTTGAGCTCTACAGTTTCAGCTCTACAAAAAGGAAAAAAAACATCACAAAAAATCTAGGCTATCACTTTTTAAAGTAGAAAAGTATTAGCTCGTTGTGAGAGGCATTTATTAAGGGATAGCTATTTAATGTTTGGAATGAATAAACAATGAATGAACAAATTTGTTTTGCCTTCATGTATCATGATATTGACATGAACATTAAACACACTAGGAATTTAGTTATTGACCATATTTACCAGATTCAACTCTCAATTCTAATTTAATTCAAATTTAACTTTTTTAACCTTGTATCTCATAATGTCAAAAATAATTGAAAAAAAAAAAACATTCTTAAAGGTTTTTTTTGTTCAGTTATGTGTCAGTCATGCCAATGGAAATTTTCCTTTTCCATCAGGCAGTGGTAAAAAACTATTTTTGAAAATGGGTTACTGTTTCATTCGACAATGAACTTAAAGGGAAACAGGTCACATGCTTTTCGGTAGTTAAAATCACGTAGTTTTCCATAATTTGATTTGTCCAATGAACATTAACAAATTTATTTAGTTGTGTGTACAGTGCTAATATATCTTGTAAATATTTGAGAATTTGTTTACATGAGGTTTTTAATTTGTTTATTGTGAACTGTTGTATACTGGACTATTGACTTGTTTTCTGTTAGATCAATATAATATTTAGACTCGGCATACCCTGAAATCATTCAATCTACTGTTCTGATTTGAGAGCAGACAGGATAAATCTTATAGCTCACACGAAAATGCGGACGTACAATGCTGCCACCATCTGTCCATTGGTTCATATCTCCGCCCGTCATCATTTCTTGCAAGCTACAATTTTTATTTGATTATAATGAATCATGCGGTGAGTTCTAATCTGACAGTTTTTGTATAAACGTTTGTGGGGTTATTGTGCTTGACGCGCTTACATTTCGTCAAAATCTGTTCTTGAGCACATTAGAATCCACGGCGGATTCATTTTTGAATGAAAGATTATTGTTAGTTATTGGAGTTATTGCCCTTTACTTAATTTAAATCACTTCCCGAATACAATACAAGCTAAAGATTTCAATCCATTTAGATAAACTTGATACGATTTTTTACATTCATATGGTTCTGGTCAAGTTGACATCTGACGATTTTTCCCTAAACGGTTCTAGAGTTAATGTCAGAATCTGCTGGTGAACACCAAAGAAGCTAGGGATTGTTGCATGACATTGATCGTAATAGGAAATATTGTAGATGAGTTTGAAGCTGCTATTTTCAGTTATTGCCCTTGACTTATTTAAGGTATTGATAAGATCTCAGATGTATTCAAATTAACAATTTTTTAGTGCTTGCCCTTCACTTGATTCAAATGCTTCAAAATTGATCTCTGATTGCAAAAGAAATTACAGTTTTCTTTCTGTTTTTGGTAGAGTAAGTTTTGATCAGAGGTTTACACTAGGGGGTTAATACCTCTATCGGGTAATTTTGAAGCTTTTTGGGGTAATGAGGCTCTAAAGTATCTTAGCATAAAAGTTTTGACAAATATGATTTGATTTGTTTTATTCAGTCAAGCTATATTCTCCTTCATGAAAAAGTTTTATGGAATACGTATGAGAAATAGAGAGGATTTTTAGGGGAAAGGCAGGTAATGCGATCGAACGAAGATCCTAAATGGGGTAGGTAATGGAAAGAAAAGGGTTGGAAACCCCAAACCCCTGATTTAGATTGAGTTACAGAATCAACTGGACAGATTAAACATTGTGATTCGTGCTGTTGTATTGTATCAAAAGATTTCTGGTATGCTTACCTTGCCTGGCAAAGTTATCTTTAGTATCTAAAATGACCCACATAAAGTGTACTATTGTAGTACTAAAGTCGGAAACAATAACGAGGCATGAGTTCTGTTAGCAAACCGTTACAGAATTGTAATCTTGAGTAAAGTCCAAAGGTATTCTCACGATGTCAAGCTAATACGAACTGCGTCTAATACCTTGATTGCAAAAGCAAATAACCTTTCTTATATCACAGAAGAGAATACGGTCTCTCAGAGCCCCGATAACAAGCGCAGCCGAAATTTGTACAGTCTTTCTGTCGAGATTGACTGTTTTCGCTACGGTACAATCCATTACAATCGCTGCATTTACAAAATTCTGTGATACTTTCTGATTTTGACTTTAACCCAACTTTATAATATTTTTCGGGTAAATGTTTTTGACAAGAATCGGTAATATTTGGGATTAAAAGTCAGTGAATTCAAGAGCAAAAGACGATCAAATGTAACTTACAATGGTATTTCGATAAACAGTCTTTAAAAGCGTATGATCATCTAAATGTTTGCTTAACCAGCGAATCGAAATATAGCGTTCTGTTCCCTTACAATTAAGCAAAACGTACCGCGGAAATCATAACTTCTAGCTCCGCACCGGAATAACTTTTCAGATCTAATTGACCAGATAATCAGATATTCATTAAGAAAAAACTTTGTCTGATGTATCAAATTATGTAAAATTATAACGAGAGTGGTATAATTTGAGGTATATAATGGTTGTTCATAGATTTCTATTGATAAATGACGTTTTAGAAATTGCTGATGTCACCATTTGAAATTGTTTTCCCAATGAAAACATGTAAGATATTTTGTCAATAGAGTGATGTTGGTAATACAAACGTTATATGAACAACTGGAACATCAATAAGAAATTCTCCAGGTACACAATCTTATTGGCCGTGAAAATGAAAAGAGAAAAACGTCGCTACAAGTGCCAACAATTTTTGTCCTTTTCTTGTGTGTGACGTTGAATCGATGAAACGTTCAAACGTAAGGAAAACGTGAGAAGAGAGAGAAGTGTTACCTGTCTTTTAAACCTAGTTATATATTTTACCTAATTAGTGACAGTTTATGAGTGATTTTATTTCTCTTCAACAGATTTTACCTGGTTTGTATTTTATTTTATTTTCTAAAATGCCCTACCTACTTATTTATTTTCTAAAAATTTCAAATATAATAAATGATAATTAATGATTAAGTCAAATTAATAGGTCATTATTATAGTATATATTATGCTATCGCAATTTTAACCTCTTACAATTGAAAATGAATGAATATGTCATGTGTAAATTTCATCATAACAGAAAGGTACAGATTCATGTTTTCAGATAGGATTTTATGTGTGCGATAAATAATTGGAGGAAATCGCAGCAAAAAAGACCACCTTTCTCAAAAGGATTGGCTTTAATTCCACCATCAAACATTACCATTGATAATAAATTATTAAAACAAATGATGCGTTAGTTTTATGAACTCGATTTAACAAATTTTCGAATGAGGTAATGTAACACTAATGCTAGTGCTGAGATAACATTGCACGGATGGATTTACAATGTCCTCGAACAGATTGTTAAAACTTTACTTGAACGATATCATTGTTTCGATGTTCTCTCGTATACTTTTGAATTCCGTTTCTTTGATTTAAAAAAAAAACAATGTCATCTCCTTTCAGTTTGACACAGTTTGTAAATATATTAATTTCTCCATGAGTTCAACATATATATTTTTCAATTGAGTTTAGACAATGATTGAATTTGCTAATCCATTGAGTTTAACATTAACAAACTTTTAAATAATTGTCCTTTATTGACATAATTTTTTTAATTATTAACAGTAAGACATTTTTTAATGGTTTTCTCCATGCGATTTACATCAACAAATTTGTGATGATATTCTCATCATTAGTTTAACATTAACAAATTTTATATTTATGTTTTTCTTCATTAAGTTTAATGAATATTTCGATTGAGTTAAACAATCTGTTTAATGAATATCTCGATTGAGTTTAACAATCTGTTTAATGAATATCTCGATTGAGTTTAACAATCTGTTTAATGAATATCACGAACGAGTTTAACAAACTGTTTAATGAATATCACGAACGAGTTTAACAAACTGTTTAATGAATATCTCGATTGAGTTTAACAAACTGTTTAATGAATATCACGAACGAGTTTAACAAACTGTTTAATGAATATCACGAACGAGTTAAACAAACTGTTTAATGAATATCTCGATTGAGTTTAACAATCTGTTTAATGAATATCACGATCGAGTTTAACAAACTGTTTAATGAATATCACGAACGAGTTAAACAAACTGTTTAATGAATATCACGATTGAGTTTAACAAACTGTTTAATGAATATCTAGATTGAGTTTAACAAACTGTTTAATGAATATCACGAACGAGTTTAACAAACTATTTAATGAATATCACGATTGAGTTTAACAAACTGTTTAATGAATATCTCCATTGAGTTTAAAAAGCTGTTTAATGAATATCTCGATTGAGTTTAACAAACTGTTTAATGAATATCACGATTGAGTTTAACAAACTGTTTAATGAATATCACGAACGAGTTTATCAAACTGTTTAATGAATATCTCGATTGAGTTTAACAAACTGTTTAATGAATAATATCTAGATTGAGTTTAAGTTTAACAAACTGTTTAATGAATATCACGATTGAGTTTAACAAACTGTTAATGAATATCTCCAGAGTTTAACAAACTGTTTAATGAATATCTCGATTGAGTTTAACAATCTGTTTAATGAATATATCTCGAGAGTTTAACAAACTATTTAATGAATATCACGATTGAGTTTAATAAGCTGTTTAATGAATATCTCGAGAGTTTAACAAACTATTTAATGAATATCACGATTGAGTTTAACAATCTGTTTAATGAATATCTCGATTGAGTTTAACAAACTTTTTAATGAATATCTCGCTTGAGTTTAACAACCTTGTAAATGATTTTCTCCATTAATTTTACCAAACTTTTTAATTATATTCTCCATCAGTTTCACAAACTTGATCATGATTATCTCCATTAAGCCTAAAACACATTTTAATGAGATTCTCTCTTAGTTTAACGAACTTTTCAACGAATTCCTCCTTGAGATTAACAAACTTTTTAACGATTTTCTACATGAGATTAACAAACTTGTTAATGATATTCTCCATTGAGTTTAACAAACTTTTTAACGAATTTCTCCGTGAGATTAACAAATCCTTTTATGATTTTCTCCGTTGAGTTTAACGATACTTTTTAATGAAATTCTCCTCCGAGTTTAACTAACTGTTAAATGAAATTCTCCACCGAGTTTAACAAACTTGATTATGATTCTCTCTGTTAAGCTTAACAAAGTTTTTCAATGATTTTCTCCATTATCAAACTTGTTAATACTTTTTGTTGAGTTTAACAAACATGTTCATGATTTGCTATTACGTTTAACAAATTTGTTAGTGATATTCTCCATTAAGTTTAAAAACCTTTTTTTATGATATTTTCCATTGAGTGTAAAAAACTTTTAAATGATTTTCTCCCTGAGATTAACAAAGTAGTTAATGATATTCTATTAAGTTTAACAAACTTTTCAATGGTTTTCCCATGATATTAACAAACTTTTAAATGATATTCTCCATTGAGTTTAACAAAGTTTTAAAAGATTTTTCCATGAGATAAACAATTTTTTTAATGATTTTCTCCTTTGAGCTTAGGAACGTTTTTGATATCTCATATTGTTATTTATTTCCATTCATGAAACACCTTGGCAACAATTCGCACTCACACCTTAGAACTTTGCACAAATATTTATATGTCTTTCCAATTAACTTGACGTGTATATTAACTGTTAATAACTTCTTTGATCAGTTACATCCGAATCTATTTTTTTAATTTAATTATTTTTTTATTTGTTTCTCCCTTCGTTCGGCTTTAAGGTATCTTTTTTTCACGCGTTGATCTTGAAAACGAATGGAAAAAAACTTACTTATTACTTCTATATTACCAATTATAGGAGAACTAAGAATGCCCGAATTAATGGGTGGGTTTAATCTAGCCGGATTAACATTAGATGATATAGCCTGCAGAGAGGAAGATACAGTAGTTGTTGATTATATTTTAACAGGTAAGCTGATTTTAAAGTGTTTCAATTTTTGAACCATTACCAACTTGTTGGTATCTGTGGTTGCGACTTCCAGAAGAACTCGGCCAAAGTTTCACGACGTCATCTCGATATTTTTGGCTTTCATAACCTTTGCCGCAATTACATTTGCGTTAGTGATGTATAATAT
Source organism: Lottia gigantea (assembly GCF_000327385.1). Lineage (NCBI taxonomy): Eukaryota > Metazoa > Mollusca > Gastropoda > Lottiidae > Lottia > Lottia gigantea. Next base: position 887,331 of record NW_008710663.1, read on the forward strand.
GCAGTGGCGGAGCCAGGTTTACGTCCCAGGAGGGGCTAGATATCTGAGGTTGCCCGAATTTCTAACTTAGTTATGAGAGTTTTGCAAACTCTAGAAACACTATTGTTATTGGCAGAGTATTTTCACTCTTTCTAGAACAAATGATACTACCCCCCTTAGGAGATCCACAAGTATTCAGTTTAATTTACGGGATGTACTGTTTTCACCCGATGTTGGGTGACATTTTCGGCTAATGGATATGTCATACAATATTTATTGAAAAAAATCGAAATCTGTGCCCGAATTGCCTTTTTTTGGTTGTGTAAAAAAAAGTTCTAAACTCTACTTTCGGGCTGCGATTTCAATTTGTGAAATATGTAAAATATAATCATACGAATGACATTCGGGCAGTGATTTCGATATTATTGTCAAGCAAACTGAATGAGTCATACACATATAACATCTTGAATTATATAACATTATCCTAAAGTGAGCCCCATAATCTACTATGATTCGTTTCCAAATATGCAATTAATAGAGAGAGTGCAATTAACAGGGACAGTGATCGCGATTTAAAATGAAACCAGTCACAAGGTCGTGACATTGAAAGAAATTAAAAATTTCTAGAATGAATATCAATAAGAGAGACTGGGATACAACCGGATGAAGTATTTGGTGAGAAGTTAAAGAAAGACAAAAAGGCAGAAAGACAAGAGTAAAACTCAATATTGACAATGTTTGTAGATGTTTTACGCTGTTTTCCTTTATTTGTTTCTAACTTTTTGTTCGTCAAATTGTAACAGTTTAAAACACTTAATCTTATCAATTTATTCCAGTAGTATCTACAAGATAAATGAAGATTAATTAGTAAATTGATAATATAGGTATATGAAGAGTTTAAAGTATGATCTATAAAACGACGGAGTGACTCCCCGGAGAGGGAAACTCGAAAATAAGAATCTAAAGGTTAGGGGTTATGCTCAAATGCTTTTGTCATCGTCTGCAGTGCATAAAGTGATAAAACTGCATTGTGTCTTACGTGGATTATTTTTACTAGATGCAAAAATAACAGAAATTGAATTTCCAAATATCTATGGGTATCTACAGGAGGGATGTCGATATTTTAAAACATGCCACTTAGTGGTATTAGGAATTTATGAATAGTTGATATCCGAAGGTTTACCGGAAGTGCACGTCTGTCTGTATCCTAGATCAAAACAATCTGCCTCTATTCCAGCCACTGATAGCTATTTTGAGGGTTGTCAACAGCCAATGACTGGTGCCTTGGAAAAAGAATAGTTCGAACTGGCCCGATTTAAAATTCTATAAATAGAATTGGGTTAAATACTGTTCAAATATGAGAAATGGTCATCGAATATTGCAAACTGTATGTTTGAAGTCTTTTTTAAACACAGTTCCTGATCAACGTTGTATATGTTTGTGTTTTAACAGGAGGGGGATGTTGTCTCAGTAAAAATTGACACGATAGATTTTGTAGAGTAAGAAGTTGTACTGAGAGAGGTTTGTGTAGATTTTGGCAAGTTTAGTAAAGACATGATAATCTGTACAAGTATAATGTTGGGGTGTATGTACACTTGTAGATGACAATACTATTGTTTATTGGTAATGACTTAGTAATCAATAAAACCTATTAACATAGTTAGATTCACTTTTGACCTAGAAAAACCTTGGACTCGACTCAAATTATCTAAAATGACTTGAATATTTTGCACTTTAAGATGAGGTACCGTTTTAAAAATTCCTCCCAGTGATACCAATGTCTTCTTTAGCATACTTTTAAAATCAAAATAATACGCATGGCATCGCAGTCAAACGTAAACTTGTCGAATCTGAGTTTGGGTTTGAAGAAAGATCTACATCCCAACTCACATAAATACGTAAATTATATTGAACAGAAATTGAATATTTAAACTACTGTACCCAGTAAAGTGCGAGTTACAATTAAGTTTTGTCAGCTTTTTAAGCTTTTTCTTTTTACAATAACTTTTATGAACTAATTCGTGACGGTTGTTGAGCATGTTTGTATCCATCTTTAAATAATCGCCTATATATTATTAAATTTATAAAAATAACTTATTGATAGTGAATGACCCTTCAAACTAACAAAAACAAAACGTTAAAAGTTATCTTTTATATGTGAAATAAAGTGAATTTTACAAAATAATATATGTCATGGGTTACAAAGTTGGAGTCGAAAAAAGAATAACGGTAGCGCTGTCCTTCGTAGAGTGAAATACTGTTGTCCCTAATAGAGTGAAATACTGATGTCCCTCATAGATTGTGGGTACTGCTGTCCTTCATAGAGTGAAATACTGATGTCCCTTATAGAGTGTGGGTACTGCTGTCTCTCATAGAGTAAAATACTGATGCCCCTCATAGAGTAAAATACTGATGCCCCCTTCGAAAGTTGGAGTCGAAAAAAGAATAACGGCAGCGCTGTCCTTCGTAGAGTGAAATACTGATGTCCTTCGTAGAGTGAAATACTGATGTCCCTCATATAGTGTAGATACTGCTGTCCCTCATAGAGTGAAATACTGATGTCCTTCATAGAGTGTAAATACTGATGTCCGTCATAGAGTGAAATACTGATGTCCCTCATAGAGTGTAAATACTGCTGTCCTTCATAGAGTGAAAATACTGCTGTCCCTCATAGAGTGAAATACTGCTGTCCTTCATAGAGTGAAAATACTGATGTCCTTCATTGAGTGTAAATACTGATGTCCGTCATAGATTGAAATACTGCTGTCCCTCATAGAGTGTAAATACTGCTGTCCCTCATAGAGTGAAATACTGATGTCCTTCATAGAGTGTAAATACTGATGTCCGTCATAGAGTGAAATACTGATGTCCCTCATAGAGTGTAAATACTGCTGTCCCTCATAGAGTGTAAATACTGCTGTTCCTCATAAAGTGAAATACTGATGTCCTCCATAGAGTGAAATACTGATGTCCCTAATAGATTGTGGGTACTGCTGTCCTTCATAGAGTAAAATACTGCTGTCCCTCATAGATTGTGGGTACTGCTGTCCTTAATGGAGTGAAATACTGCTGTCCCTCATAGATTGTGGATACTGCTGTCCTTCATAGAGTGAAATACTGATGTCTCTCATAGATTGTGGGTACTGCTGTCCTTCATAGAGTGAAATACTGCTGTCCCTCATAGATTGTGGATACTGCTGTCCTTCATAGAGTGAAATACTGATGTCCCTCATAGATTGTGGGTACTGCTGTCCCTCATAGAGTGAAATACTGATGTCCCTCATTGAGTGAAATACTGATGTCCCTGATAGATTATGGATACTGCTGTCCCTCATAGAGTGAAATACTGATGCCCCTCATAGATTGTGGGTAATGGGGTTACTCATATATTATGGATACTGCTGTCCTTCATAGAGAGAAATACTGATGTCCCTCATAGAGTGTAAATACTGCTGTCCCTCATAGAGTGAAATACTGATGTCCCTAATAGATTGTGGGTACTGCTGTCCTTCATAGAGAGAAATACTGATGTCCCTCATAGAGTGTAAATACTGCTGTCCCTCGTAGATTTTGGGTACTGCTGTCCTTCATAGAGTGGAATACTGATGTCCCTAATAGATTGTGGGTACTGCTGTCCTTCATAGAGTGGAATACTGATGTCCCTAATAGATTGTGGGTACTGCTGTCCTTCATAGAGTGAAATACTGCTGTCCCTCATAGATTGTGGGTACTGCTGTTCTTCATAGAGTGAAATACTGCTGTCCCTCATAGATTGTGGGTACTGCTGTCCTTCATAGAGAGAAATACTGATGTCCCTCATAGATTGTGGGTACTGCTGTTCTTCATAGAGTGAAATACTGATGTCCCTCATAGATTGTGGGTACTGCTGTCCTTCATAGAGTGAAATACTGCTGTCCCTAATAGATTGTGGGTACTGCTGTCCTTCATAGAGAGAAATACTGCTGTCCCTCATAGATTGTGGGTACTGCTGTCCCTAATAGATTGTGGGTACTGCTGTCCTTCATAGAGAGAAATACTGATGTCCCTCATAGATTGTGGGTACTGCTGTCCTTCATAGAGTGAAATACTGATGTCCCTCATAGATTGTGGGTACTGCTGTTCTTCATAGAGTGAAATACTGATGTCCCTAATAGATTGTGGGTACTGCTGTCCTTCATAGAGAGAAATACTGATGTCCCTCATAGATTGTGGGTACTGCTGTTCTTCATAGAGTGAAATACTGATGTCCCTCATAGATTGTGGGTACTGCTGTTCTTCATAGAGTGAAATACTGCTGTCCCTCATAGATTGTGGGTACTGCTGTCCTTCATAGAGTAAAATACTGATGTCCCTAATAGATTGTGGGTACTGCTGTTCTTCATAGAGTGAAATACTGATGTCCCTAATAGATTGTGGGTACTGCTGTCCTTCATAGAGTGTAAATACTGCTGTCCCTCATAGATTAAAATATTGATGCCCCTCATAGATTGTGCGTACTTATGTCCCTCATAGATTGTGGGTACTGCTGTCCTTCATAGAGTGAAATACTGATGTCTCTAATAGATTGTGGGTACAGCTGTCCTTCAAAGAGAGAAATACTGATGTCCCTCATAGATTGTGGGTACTGCTGTCCTTCATAGAGTCAAATACTGCTGTCCCTCATAGATTGTGGGTACTGCTGTCCTTCAAAGAGAGAAATATTGATGTCCCTCATAGAATGTGGGTACTGCTGTCCTTCATAGAGCGAAATACTGATGTCCCTCATAGATTGTGGGTACTGCTGTCCTTCATAGAGTGAAATACTGATGTCCCTAATAGATTGTGGGTACTGCTGTCCTTCATAGATTGAAATATTGATGTCCCTCATAGAGTGTGGGTACTGCTGTCCCTCATAGAGAGAAAGACTGATGTCCCTCATAGAGTGTAAATTCTGCTGTCCCTCATAGATTGTGGGTACTGCTGTCCTTCATAAAGTGAAATACTGCTGTCCCTCATAGATTTTGGGTACTGCTGTCCCTCATAGAGTGTAAATTCTGCTGTCCCTCATAGATTGTGGGTACTGCTGTCCTTCATAAAGTGAAATACTGCTGTCCCTCATAGATTGTGGGTACTGCTGTCCCTCATAGATTGTGGGTACTGCTGTCCCTCATAGAGTGAAATACTGCTGTCCCTCATAGAGTGTAAATACTGCTGTCCTCCATAGAGTGTAAATACTGCTGTCCCTCATAGATTGTGGGTACTGCTGTCCCTCATAGATTAAAATATTGATGCCCCTCATAGATTGTGCGTACTTATGTCCCTCATAGATTGTGGGTACTGCTGTCCCTCATAGAGTGAAACATTGATGTCCCTCATAGATTGTGGGTACTGCTGTCCTCCATAGAGTGAAATACTGCTGTCCCTCATAGATTGTGGGTACTGCTGTCCTCCATAGAGTGTAAATACTGCTGTCCCTCATAGATTGTGGGTACTGCTGTCCCTCATAGATTAAAATATTGATGCCCCTCATAGATTGTGCGTACTTATGTCCCTCATAGATTGTGGGTACTGCTGTCCCTCATAGAGTGAAACATTGATGTCCCTCATAGATTGTGGGTACTGCTGTCCTTCATAGAGTGAAATACTGATGTCCCTAATAGATTGTGGGTACTGCTGTCCTTCATAGAGAGAAATACTGATGTCCCTCATAGATTGTGGGTACTGCTGTTCTTCATGGAGTGAAATACTGCTGTCCCTCATATATTGTGGATACTGCTGTCCTTCATAGAGAGAAATACTGATGTCCCTAATAGATTGTGGGTACTGCTGTCCTTCATAGAGTGAAACATTGATGTCCCTCATAGATTGTGGGTACTGCTGTCCTTCATAGAGAGAAATACTGATGTCCCTCATAGAGTGTAAATTCTGCTGTCCCTCATAGATTGTGGGTACTGCTGTCCTTCATAGAGTGAAATACTGCTGTCCCTAATAGATTGTGGGTACTGCTGTCCTTCATAAAGTGTAAATACTGCTGTCCCTCATAGATTGTGGGTACTGCTGTCCCTCATAGATTTAAATATTGATGCCCCTCATAGATTGTGGGTACTGCTGTCCTTCATAGAGAGAAATACTGATGTCCCTCATAGAGTGTAAATTCTGCTGTCCCTCATAGATTGTGGGTACTGCTGTCCTTCATAGAGTGAAATACTGCTGTCCCTCATAGATTGTGGGTACTGCTGTCCTTCATAGAGTGTAAATACTGCTGTCCCTCATAGATTGTGGGTACTGCTGTCCCTCATAGATTAAAATATTGATGCCCCTCATAGATTGTGCGTACTTATGTCCCTCATAGATTGTGGGTACTGCTGTCCCTCATAGAGTGAAACATTGATGTCCCTAATAGATTGTGGGTACTGCTGTCCCTCATAGAGTGTAGATACTGATGCCCCTCATAGAGTGAAATACTGATGTCCCTCATAGAGTGTAAATACTGATGCCCCTCATAGAATATGGGTACTGCTGTCCCTCATAGAGTGAAATACTGATGCCCCTCATAGAATGTTGGTACTGCTGTCCCTCATAGTGTAATACTGCTGTTCCTAATAGATTGTTGGCACTGTTGTCCCACATCGAGTGTGGTTATGACTGTCCTTTCTAGGCCAATAGATTGCGAGTAGGCCTAATGCTTAACCTCATTTTGCCTGATGTAATTTATTCATTGTAGGTACTGCTGAACTCAATGGATCCACAGTACACAGTTTCATAATTTCAGAATTTAAAATAAAGTTGATACATATATCATTAAACAATTACATGTTTCGGCTTGGTATGTGAAACTGACAAAAAGTCTTTAACAAGTGCCTAAACGGTTTACATGAAGATAATCTTGATAATATGTAAAGCCTAACAGCTATTCACAGCGTCACATCCGATCTTGAGACAAACTTTGTCGGTCGGCTCAACTAACTTTCAAGAAGAAACTGGTAACTTGTTGTTCAAGTCAAATTAACAGTATTAAAGTTGATTTAAGAAATTTCGAGGTTTTAGAAGTTTTAGAAACCTCTTGTTATATGTAACAATTTTTTTTCTTTACAAGACGTCTTTGTTGACTTTAAGCTTGTACACAAGTTTGAAGAAACGTTGATGATTATATTGGTTGTGGATAAACTAAAGTTTTTAGTGTTGTTACGATACAGTATTTATCAACAATCTGCTGCAATATAGGTCAACCTTATTATTTCCAGTTTGTATTTCTTTGGTGGAACATATGTACTTATCTGAACACCTTGGTGTATCGGATATTTTCTAGGCTAGATTAGTCTGGGTGAACAATAAAATTATGCCCTTTCTAAAGGATTTAAGACACTGGTTAATCCTGAAAGTGCGAGTTTATATCACTGTCCTGGCAAATTCGACCATGAGTGTAGACTACATTACATTAGGGAACGAGGAAAATTGAAAATACTTTTATACGTTTATACTTTTATAAGCCAGTTATTTCGAACACTGAAGCCATCATGAAAGAAAATCCAGATGAATTTAAATGAATAATGACGGCCATATGTCAATTTAGTTATTCTTTCGTTATTCTCTTTGGAATCTAATTTCACGTTATTTGGTCGAGGAGAGCGGAAAAGATTGCCAATCTAAACAGCATCCATATTTCAATAATACCTAATTCGGCCAAATGTACACATACTACCATGTTCTCTAATCTGCCCAATCTTTATTTGACTGAATTTTAATAATGAAAATTAATGGTTAAGTTTTATTCATAACGAGAATGTCATGATAATTAATCTGGTGAAAAACCATCACAAAATAAATATTAATTCTTTCTTCAATTTATGTAAGAAGCTTGAAATTTAATATTGATAAAAGATGAAGTAGAAAAGAGGAAAATAAACAAAAAAGAACAATGTACACCTGCATATTGGAGTAGGAGATGAAAAGAGCCCAATCAATGTTGATGGCGTAAGAAGTGTCATTATTGGAAAAGATTAGGAAAGTGGAGAAATTACTTTTACCTTTTTTTCTGTTTGCTTTATGATGGTGACAATAATTAGTGTTTGAGAAATCTGGGATAAGTTATTAAACAATCGATGTAATATTGATGTTATATTGATGTTATATGAATGTTATATTGATGTTATATCTAGAACAGCAGGTGTGATATTCTACACTATCTCCTTCAATTTACTACTTCATCTTAATCTTTATACAAACCAAGCATAACTTCACTGTCCTCCTCGATGAAGATTTTTTTTTTTCAATTCTTAGTACAGCTAGATACATATTCAATTTTGATTTATTTTAAAGGGACGGGTTCGCCATTCGTACTTTAGTCTCAGAAACGGAAATTTTTTTTAGTTAAGGTAATCAGTAAGAATGACTACAGATCACCGTCGAAATTTGAGCCTCCAAAACCATGTGTGTCTAGAATTATCCACTATTGAAAGTTAAATAGACGACTCGTCTTTTCTTGAGACACTGCGATATATAGAAAAGACATAATATATAGAATTAGAAAGTCCTTGAGGTATTTTTGAAAGAATTATGCGGTTTGTGTACATAATAGTAGGCTATATTACATATATCCAAGAAAAAGGCGAATCTGTCCCTTTAATGCTAAAACACCTTTTGTATTTGGGAAACCAGACCTTGGTATGAGACAAAAACTTAAGTAATGTTAGTACATTGGCAGATCAAATATACAAAGCATAGAAGGACTTTAGATTCAGGATAATCAGATTGTATCGGAGAATTTATTAAACGTGCTCACATGTGGAGATGGCTGTTGGTTTTTCAAAAAGGATATTTATATTTTATATTTATAATTGATGTCGAAGATTAAGCAAAAAGTTTATAATTCTTGTATTGTTGCATAGTTAAGAAGTTTTCTAGATTGGTAAGGTAGGCCTATAAGTGCAGCATACTCTGATAAAATGTATTAATATATTCATATGCACGAAATATCGTTGCGTCATTTCAAGTACCTGTCCCTTATCGCAGGTAAAGTTAAATCGTTCAGTTGAAACACGCATAAACCAGTTTAAAACAATATGATCGGATAACGAAACTACAAGTCCTACAGGCGATAGATTTACCATAATATGAATAATGATTTGATCTGATGTAACACTACCTTTAATATCACCAAATGACTTCGTCTTCAGATAATCCACATGATACTTGGTTGTCACTTCCGCTGATCCGTTTCATCTTATCCTTACAGTAGACAAACAAAATTTCAGATTTTCTTTCTGAAAAGATATACGGGTAACTGCTGTAGAGCTCTACTTGTTGTAGATGCACAGCACACAATATCTCTTTGCAGCCTATGAAAACCTTACAATATCTTTAAAGCGAGAAAGCGCAGTTCCATCTGTGTTTCTATAAAGGTAAAAACTACAATGTATATGAATCATAATCAAATATAAACAATTAAACGTTGGAAACGTTGTAACCGAAGAGATGTATTGTTATAACCTGCAAAAAATACAGGTAGATCGCGGCCTATTGCCAGTATGGTAAACAAATATACCATTTGTAGCCTATTTGTCAAGTTAACTTTCAAGTTTTGCATCTTTGGGAGCTTGAATGGCTTTGTAATAAAATATTGTGTTTAAGAAATTAAAATAAATGTTGACGAAAGTTGAATGACTGCTCTAAATCTGGGACAATATAAATGTAGTACACACTAAAAAAAACAAAAAAGAATAGTGGACCTATAATATATGGCTAATATCTTCAGGGTATGATTTCTACAACGAAAAAAATGTTGATTTCCAGATAGTTCTGTTGGGGATTTGGTTTTAATTTATTTGCTTCAACAGCTTCAGATTCAAAATCCAAAAGGATATATCAATATATAAGAACTAACGATTCAGCAAATACCTTAATCAACTATTAGTATCAACAGAATATGGCGATTAGCAATTATTAGGTGCATTATGGTACAGTGTGAGGCACAAGGACATTGTAGAATGTGGAATATTTGGTAATGTCTTGATGGACTCATTGTAGCTTGTACAATATGTTTTATGAATATTTTTATTATTAATGCTTCTGCTTTATATAGAAACCAAAAGATATGGTAGATTTGACTTTTATCATGATGAAAAAATAGATCGGAACAACTCCCGTAACAAATTACATTTATGTCATCCCATCCCATCACAACACAACAGATTCACGAAAATATTTTATTGATTATTAAACTTATGATGTACAAATTAAAATAAGATTCTGAAATCTTTATCTTTACATTGCTTCGTCATTTCTAACCGGTCAAAAATTAAAAAGACCTTGATCTACTAATTTCTTCTGAATATACCGGTACATATTTTGTCAAGGACAATTTTTACTATCAGTTACCCGTATTTTTGTATTAGATAATATACCAAGATAGCATTATCTGTTCATTTCACTAGTGACAAAATATAGTGAACACACTGAATCAAATACTGGATCCTTATTCAACATAACGTATAGTTTCAAATTGTGAATAACATTTGAATTTGCGAATTTAGTGGATAAAGACTGTCGTGAAAGATTCTGTTGAAAGTAGTTTGTGGATAAGTGCTTGAGAGATATTCATACAATGATGACGCTGCTCAATACTTAGTGAAAACACAAGATACTTTTGATCAGATGAACTCACGACAGAATTGTCTTTTTAAATTTTGGCATAAACAATAAAATATAACCCCTAATAATCATAACTGTCCTCGTTTTCTTTGTATTTGTGGACACCGTCCTCAGACAAAAGCAGTTACAGTTGTATGGATGTAGTGATACATGCTGTGCTTTCGTTCAAAATAAAGTAACTCAAATAAAATGAAATCAAACTGTACAAAAGAAAGAATCGTCTTCTCGTTGTGGACACTTATTTTGCGCTTAAAAGCTGGAAACCACTTGTGAGCAGCACAGGAGTTTAACACATCACGACAGATCTCTGGCATCCAGTCAAATCTTTTCAGGTTTTTATTATTCTTGTTATAAACGAAATTTAAATGTTATACAAAATAATGTTGTCTGGTATCCTCATACTATGTTGGCCAAAGCTCAATTAAGCTTATGTAACGAATTGCAGGCAAATATTCACTTCACGGTGCCATTATTATTAGTATCATTGACCCCATGCCACAATCAATGGTTTACTTGTTGACTTTCATCACAATCAATGGTTTACTTGTTGACTTTAGGTCACAATCAATAGTTTACTTCTTGACTTTAGGTCACAATTAATGGTTTATTTGTTGACTCTAGGTCACAATCAATAGTTTACTTGTTATCTCTAAGTCACAATTAATGGTTTACTTGTTGTTGACTATAGGTCACAATCAATGATTCACTTGTTGACTCTAGTTTACTTGTTGTTGACTATAGGTCACAATTAAAGGTTTACTTGTTTGGCTTTAATTGACCATTTGGGATGGGAAAGCGACTGTGCTGGTGTCCTTGAAAACAAAAGACAAAATTGAGATATTGATAATGTGGGCTAATAAAAATTGTCCTACTATGTTCATTGTCTTATTCAAGGGAAGTAACCTTTCTTGACCATTACTGTATTTTTTTTTTGTTGCAAAATAAGACAATGGAATTTCTAGGTTTATAAACTGTTGATAATCACTGAGTAAATCTGAATTAATTTACTACATTTGTCAATAATTTCGAGATGTCGACCATATAACTTTTTCATAGATGTTAATTTTGACAAAACATAACCTTGAGTCGAAACAGGGCTTTCTGAGAGGTGATAGGAATAGCTGCATGTACATGGTATCAAAGATTTAAGACAGTTCCATCCAGATTAAATTCGTCCTTGGACAGTGTTTATCTGGCATAAGGTCAATATGGTACGTGTACATTATGTATGTAAAGTGAAAAATGTGTTAAAATTGATATGAATTTGAAATAAGATTATCTTTTGAAAAGGTGTTTGACACGTTACAAAATATCTAAATAAAACTAGTGAAGTGTTTTGATAATATTGGTAGTAATTAAAGGTATTCAAATACTCTATATCCATTGGAAACCTGACAGAATTGGTGACCAATGAAATCGATGGCTTTATCTTCTAAAATAGTTTTTATCAATCCAATCTATTATAGTAATAATCATTCCTTTTATATTTAGAATAACCAGGTAAAAGATAGTGAAAAGATTTAAGTAAGAGAAAAAAAATTCGAACAGTGATCACGATTGTAGTCAATGGATTTGCCTGTTATCTTCACTATTACACGTGAAACCGGCGTGATTTTATTTATTTTTATTTTAAAGTAACTATTTCATCTAACCGAATTTTTTTTATTTTAATTTCAAATTTCTTTTTTAATAACCAATTACCAATTACTATATAGCTCAATTTTTATCGATCCCTATTTACTGTTTGGGTTTGTATCTAAAGCTTGTTGCGAATAAATCCATTCATTTCCATATAAGTGACCGAATCTTTTTGAATTTTGTTATTTTTCCACTTTCTGTTATAGGCTACTGGTTTCCACTTCTTCAGACAGCAAGGAGTTAATGAACAAACGAACTAATCAGTTGATAAGTTGAATTTTTTCCCAGTCTTTATCACGAGCAATTCTAAATAGGAATCCATTCCAGGCAACCAATTCACATTCGTATTCATTTGACTGACGAATTTAGCAATGCGTGAGGTTTTTGTGCTCAGAATGACAATTTATTCTAAATAGGTGCTCTACTTATTTATATTATTTTTTTAGCCTATCTATTGGTACGCTTATCTTGCAAGGTTTCTGTGCTCAGAATGTCAACCTGTACTGAAAAGGTGTCTTACTTATTGACAATTTTTTTTCGTTTCTCTGCCTTCAGTACTCTTATTTAGCAAAGTATCTTTGCATTTACATAAGTATAAATTGATCTGGATATCAACATTCAGTTTGTAGCCCTTTAAATCCATTACTTCCTGTTAGAATCTTTTCCGGTAAACTTCAATTGTGATATTCCAAATCGCATAATGTAGATGGAGCATAGAACTGTAATAAAGGGGTAACTGCGGAATTTGATAGATAGGTTATTAATCCAGATTAGGTGCTTATTAAAATTCATATTAGTGATAGCCAAAATCTACAAATCGTAGGTTAGTGGTGTTTATCCTCAAAACCAATGCTTGCAAACTTCGTTTTAGAGAATTCAAGTCTCGATGAGAACTGGCTATATACCTAATCCTCTAAATAGAAGAATGTAAGAACTCTACATTAGGCTTGTTCAAATAGATCCTCGTAAAGATGCGGTGGCGGAGCCAAAGGGGGCAGACGTGGCAGCTGCTCCCCCTCGCAGCCCCGAAATCAAGTTCTTCGTGCAAAAATCTCATAACTAGGTTAGAGATTCGGGTAATCTCGCACCCTCGCCCCCCCCCCCCCCTCCCA
>NW_008710663.1:900738-901482 GCF_000327385.1 Lottia gigantea
GTTTGATCATAATGCCACAAGGAATCTGTCAGGGTTTGATCCTAATACCACAAGGAATCTGATAGGGTTTGATCCTAATGCCACAAGGAATCTGACAGGAGTTTGATCCTAATGTTACAAAGAATCTGTCAGGGTTTGATCCTAATGCCACAAGGAATCTGACAAGAGTTTAATCCTACTGCTACAAGGAATCTGTCAGAGTTTGATCTTATTGACACAAGGAATCTGTCAGGGTTTGATACTAATGCCACAGGGAATCTGTCAAGGTTTGATCATAATGCCACAAGGAATCTGTCGGAGTTTGATCTTAATGCCACAAGGAATCTGTCAGAGTTTGATACTTATACCACAAGGAATCTGTCAGAGTCTGATCTTAATGACACAAGGAATCTGTCAAGAGTTTGACCCTAATGCCACAAGGAATATGTCAGGGTTGGATACTAATGCCACAAGGAATCTGTCAGATTTTGATCCTAATGCCACAAGGAATCTGACAGGGTTTGATCCTAATACCACAAGGAATCTGACAGGGTTTGATCGTAATGCTACAAGAAATCTGTCAGGGTTTGATACTAATGCCACAAGGAATCTGACAGGGTTTGATCCTAATGCAACAAAGAATCTGTCAGAGTTTGACCCTATTGCCGTGAGGAATCTCTGCCAGTGTTTGACCCTATTACTACTATAAATTGATATAGTGTGACGCTATTACCAGCAGGAATTTCTGTCAAAGTTTGATAATAT
>NW_008710663.1:912710-913142 GCF_000327385.1 Lottia gigantea
ACAACTGCTGTCCTTCATAGAGAGAAATACTGATGTCCCTCATAGAGTGTAAATACTGCTGTCCCTCATAGAGTGAAATACTGATGTCCCTAATAGATTGTGGGTACTGCTGTCCTTCATAGAGAGAAATACTGATGTCCCTCATAGAGTGTAAATACTGCTGTCCCTCGTAGATTTTGGGTACTGCTGTCCTTCATAGAGTGGAATACTGATGTCCCTAATAGATTGTGGGTACTGCTGTCCTTCATAGAGTGGAATACTGATGTCCCTAATAGATTGTGGGTACTGCTGTCCTTCATAGAGTGAAATACTGCTGTCCCTCATAGATTGTGGGTACTGCTGTTCTTCATAGAGTGAAATACTGCTGTCCCTCATAGATTGTGGGTACTGCTGTCCTTCATAGAGAGAAATACTGATGTCCCTCATAGATTG
>NW_008710663.1:922656-1109029 GCF_000327385.1 Lottia gigantea
GTGTGAGGGTTACTAAAGCAAGCTAAACAGCTAATACATGGCTGTATCAATAGCAGTCTGTTTCTTAAATTTAACAACATAAATATTTCATACCAGAATTGCATAATTATACTATAGTACAATTTCAAGTTGAATGTACTATATAACTTTTAAAAACGGGTTTATGTGTCATTTCCTTGTGCTCTTACTATTTCTAACAAATTTATCAAATAACTGCCAGTGGATCATAGATAGTTAACAAAAGGACTGAACTCGAGTTGATCGACGCTGTTTAGACTATATTATGTACTTAACTGATTTTAAACCCCTAGACGTTATACGAGATAATTGAATAAAACATGAGCTATAAATGTTTGTAATCTTTTCAATTCTCTATTTACTATCAGGTACACCATGACACAATAGCTGAAGGTTCAGGCATGCGCACATACAATATATACTCTTCAAATGGATGGTTATTATAGTGCAAATTTTCGTATTGAATGGTGTTTATAAGCTTGTTACGTATCCGAATACGACCTGTCATCTCATTAGAAGTAGTTACTGTAATAATTTCACATCTGATACTTAGAAAGATCATTTTGTTTACTTTGTGCAATGATTGAAACTAGCAATGCTTTGGACTTTAAATTTGAATGGAGCGACATGAGCGAAAAGTTTAATTCTTTTAACGCGTTCTATGAACCGGTTGCAGACGACAATTATGAAGTGCAAAGAATCTTGGCAGGAACTCAAATGGAAGGTAAATTATGGTCAATTCTTTGAATGCAACAATATTATATAATACTTATAAGCCAGGCAATAACATTATGATACTTATATATATAGCTAGGTTTAATATTGAAATATATATTATGTATGTTAAGTAAACATTTGACTATATACTTCTGTCCGTTAGGCCTATAGTGACTAACATAAGGATATTATTACGAGAACGTGTGACACATTATTTACTTTTTCTGGTACTTGTATATTTGGTGTAAAATTTCACTAACAGTACAGAGCTGGCTTAATATATATATTACCCGTTAAAAGTTTTTCTTAGAGTCAACTTGTTTCATAACATGACATTATATATTTATTGCCATGAACAGTAGAAAGTTTTTCACCGAATTCCACCCCCTTCTTCGTTGATCAGAAGACGACTCGACATTTGGTTCTTCGGACCGTTTGCAAACAGTACTCTTAAGTGATGCTCACTATTTCGTCTACAGCAATGTCATTGGCGCTTTTCAGAAGGAAATTAGAACATAAGGCTCGTCTTTAATCGGTAATTGATTTTCTGGATCGAAAAAAAAAATCGCCGGATTATCAATTAAAATGTAGTGGGTGGTTAAGGTAAACTATATTAGCTCAGAAAGCGTTTTAAAGACAAATACATATCAATGAGGCTTGTTATTCTGTAGGCTGTATGATTATGTTCTCGGTATATATGTGGTGTAATGAAGTGGATTGAAATGGACAGGGATTGGGGTGTATACTAGCCAGTGCCACAATACAATTTTATCACGATGAAGTGAAGTTGCTCAAATAGAAGGTCGCTGGTCCTTTATCTTACTTTGGTTCTGTTTCGGTTGTATTTCAATAAAGGGAAATAACTCGATTCATTGTATTTGCACTGGCCGCAAGCCAAGTTGGCCGACCGCGAGCCCTTAATCAGCAATATAATAATTATAAAACCGACATATTATCTATCCAGAATCCAGATCGCAACTTGAAAGTCCATAAGCCGACAAAATTAATCAATTAAAAGTCGAATCTTTACATATTGGAACATTTTCGCAAACAGAAATAAATGCTGTACACTGCGCCCTTCAAGGGAAGGATAAGGCTGTTCTAGAAAATCAAAGGACTTGTCGGGATTGGAAAGTTTTTGATTCTCCAACCAAAGGCTCCACTGGAAGGTTTTTCTAGTCCACGACCTTGCCTTCTTTGATTGGGAATTTTAAACAATACTATACCATATTGATTTGTACACCATAAAAATTTTTCTTTCTAGATTTAATGATGTAACGTATAGGTTATTGTCCCCACAGTTTCCAGTGCCAGTTAATCTAAATTTTAGAGGTATTTTTCTGTTTCAAGAGAGATAACTCATTACAAATGATCTGAATTAGATAAAAAAAAAAATACGTCAGCACATGAACATTTTCAAGTCTAAGGGAGATAACCGCTTGAATAATAAATAATACTGGTGATGGTGGGGTTAGTTTGGTCGAAAACTGTTATGATGCTCTTCAACAACAGTACACAATATGTATAAAATTGTACATGTTAGCAAGTTGCCTGAAAAGAATATCGCCAACTTAGCATGAAAAAGCACCAGCGTGGTCATTAAATTGAAATTTTGTTTGATCGAGATATTGTGAACAGTGTATGAGTAATTCTATCCCCCACTAAACGCTGTGCACAGTGAACTATCTATATGATCTAATATTGATATTGTCTGTCAACTTTGAATATCTCTTTCAACTTAAACCTACCCGAGAACCAAATATTTACTCATCATAGCCTAATACTTCAGTTAGGAATCCGATACTTTTACGTTTGGAAGTAATTTGACTCAAATTCCACGTGTAAATGGATACATAGTCCTATAGCAGTTAAACAGGTTACGATATCGACTAATTCAGTTTCTGGAAATGACGTCGAGTTGACACATCCAGTGACATCGGGGGTTCGGAAAAGTAACCCAATCATGTCATGCCTCGCGAACGATAGCATCCATCGTGTTGCACATGGCTTACTTAGTGGACTTTAATTTGACTTGGAAAATTAATAGCTATTAGTTTGAAGAATGACCATAGAATGTGCGTTTAAATATTTTTCATCTATGCAACTAGGGCTTCACTTGAGTGAAAGTGGTTCTGAGAATAGAACCTTTTGTAAGAAATTTTACGATGCTAGATATAAGATTTTAATCAGACGATAGTTAGCTTTTCTCGTGGGTCGATGTCCGATCCTTGCCTATTAGTCAGCTTTATTCAGCCCTTCTCCGTCTCAGTGATGGAGAGACAGATTCTATTCTAGACAGACATATTATATTCTATTCCGAAAATGGGAATTTGCTGTGTACTGAAGTACTTCTTATAAAGAGACACTGACCTAAAATAACCTCAAATAATCACACGTGGTCCTTTTATTAGTTCAACATTTACCAAATACTTTCAAACATGTTGACCAAATGGTTACCGGTCTGCTGTCTATTGGTTAACAATCAATATTTATCTTAAATTACCCCACACAACCTACTCTGTAACAAGTTTTAACTGAACTTTTCTGAAAAAGAAAACAACATATGCACACTGCCTTAAGTTTTCAAGGGTTCTTTGAAAAGTTATGGTGTTTCAGCTCTCCAGTTGAAAATCATTTCCTGTTTCCTGAGATCCCAGTTTACAAATATGTTGTAGCTCAGTAAAGGCCTTTAAAGGCCTCAGTAAAAACAACGTGTTTTTCTAGACTTATTTATAGATCAAACATTGTACACGAAAATAGGTGACGCATTCTGCCGCCGTTGCCGAGTTGGTTGCTCATGAAATATGGGTGAAAGTGAAGGATTCATATAGAAAATCGAAATAAACCAATTTTAATTATTTTGTAGAATATCTGAGGAAACATCTAAGACATAAAAAAATTCGTTTTTTTTTAACTTTGACGAAATTCGGTGTTGAATCCTTATATCCACGAAAATAGGTTACACCACTGTATGTATGAGCTTATAAAAAGCTTAAAAGTCCTTTAAACTAGACTGACCAGTGGCATCGGGCCTATCTGTGATTATGAGCCTCTATATCAATTTATTACAGTTCCGTGTCAAATTGAAATAGGCCACGAACCTGTTAATTTTTACTGTAAGCATGGCGTGACGGTAGTTGTTCTGTTTGTTTCGGTGAATGAATTGGATAGATATGATTTGTCGAGCCCCCATCTAAAAGATTCTTTCCCCGCCCCCACCCCTCTCCGGTTCATGTTATTTTTTTGGACTTCAGTCATATTATTTGTAGCCATACGAAATGGTATTGACGGAATTGAAAGGATCTGAGTGGACAGTATAAAGAATCGGCGAGTAATGAGCTTTCATAATAATAAACCTGCTTTTAGCCAGGTCGCTGTTTTTGTAAACAAGTTAGAAATAGGTCAATTTATGGAGTTATCTCCCATCCGTTGAATTGTTATTTTGAAAAGAAGAAAGTATTCGGTGTCCACCCTCGTGTGAAAAGCAATTAAGTGTATAAATTATAGTGTTACAATCTTTGACGGGAAAAATTGATATATGAATAATTGTGATTTTTTTTTTCCTCCAAAAATATATGAACAATTATTTGAAACAGACTATTGACCTATTTACTCTCTAACGTTAGAGGTAAAATAGTATAGTAAGCCTGTAATGGCCGCCGTACTTAATCGATATTTTGGATGAAAAAATTGCAAATAACATCGTAAACAACCATGATAAAACTCCAGTAAATGTATGGATACCGGCCTGTGGTATTTAGAGAATGAATGAAAATGGAATGTAAGTAAATATTGTGAACATTATTGACGTATAGTCCGACTCTAGTTATTGAGCTGTCATATTTTGTTGTTGATTTTCATTTTCATTATTTTTCTGAATTCTGTTAAAGCTTATTCTTCATGCCAGAAATAACGATTTCATATCTAATGGCTTATGGCCATTGGTCTGCAATTGGTGTTCAATATAGTTTTGGGCTTTTGTTAATCTAAACATATGAATTAAATCAATATGAATGCCAGTACATCAACAATAGACATCAACAGTTGATGAGTAACCTAGGCCTAGCCTAGTAGTAGTAGATAACACTAAGCTTATTTTTATTTCTGAAGCTATTCAACAGATGTTTGTTTTATATTGCCTGTAGTTATATGCAATTAAATCTTTAGAATATGGGTTACTTTCAAATTGTTTGAGAGAAGAGATATGGTACCTACTCTATGACTACAATGATTTTTGAATTGAATTTTGGCAATCATTTTCGTATTAATTGAAATATCAACTACAAAATACTACTGAGAGTCTTAGATTGTCTTTGGATTAATAAAAATGTCATCCACTGGAAAAGTTAATATTTGTCAACATGATTTTTAAGAGGGGAATTTTCAGTCTGAAAAGTGGGTCATTTTCATGTGAATTTTATGGGAGGGAAGTGTGTCTATTCTAAATGTAATTTCACTGAAACTTCCATGGACCTGAAGACATTCTAAGACAAATGTTATACAGTTGAAAATTTTATTTTGAATATCCATGAAATGAGATAGAAAACTTGATTCAGAGCTCAAAGTAGTCAGAGAGTACATCAAGTAGCCACAAGTCAATTTCTCTTGTCAATTTCTTTAAGATCTTGGTACTTCTGTTTTGAGACTTGCAGATAAATATTAAATATCTTAAAAGATATCCATATTTTGATAATGACATCATAAGTATTTTGTATTTAGCGGTACTTTTCAGAGATTAATAATTTGACTGACTAACGAGTTACATTGCATAAAATATTATATTTGTATCAAATATTTAAAGAGGCCATAGAATTATCAGAATGATGAAATTGAAGTGAGAATGAATCTGTGGTATTGACAATATAAGTCAAAGTTTTTCTGCTAAATAAATTCAATCCATCTAATTCAAATCATATTTCTACCTAAGTTATTAGATTGTCAAATATTTGCCTGTTTAGGAAAATGGATTCTTGGGTATCTGTGATCACTCACAAAGTTTGGTTGGTTTGTAGATGACAAGTGTCATCTAAAGTTGATATGTCAGATAGACTGTCCAGTACATAGGCTTAACATATTAATCATTATGTGTTCTTTTTCTGTTTTCAGCTTCTACATCAGGGAATGAAACATGTTACCCTCCTGATGTGAAAGCAGGATTTGAAGAACTATGTCCAGTTTGTGGTGATAAAGTTTCTGGCTATCATTATGGTTTATTAACTTGTGAAAGCTGTAAAGGTAAACAAAGAAACAATATTAGCTCATTTTAATTCTATTTCAACTTTTTCATTTGTTTGTTTCCTCCTTCTTTCCTTTCAATCACAAATCACAATGTTGTCTGTAAAAGAATTTTTTTCTGATATTAGGCAATAGTGCTCAATCAGTTACCTGTACTGAATTTTAATGTGCTGTTATTACTTTTTTTTACAAATGTACTTGGAAGAAATACCTTCTAAAACTGGTTTATAGATAGAACCATGACAATTGCAAATATTTGGAAATTAGAAATATCATTTTTATCAGTAATCTCATTTGCTGAATAAATCAAAAAAATTAAAACCATGGTTAAAACAGCTACTGAAGGTTTTTACTGGAAATCATTCAGAACATGAAATAAGAAGATATATAAAATAGAATATATATCCTTTTAAGACATAAAATAGATACGCGTTTGAGCACTAAGGCTAAATAAGTACCAAATTCCTACTTTAAAGTGGGAGTATGCTCTATTTAACATAATTATATTTTGTGGTTTCGCTATGATCAAAAAACAGAGTAAGAACTAAAAGAAGTAAAGATATGCTGACAAAATTTTAAAATAAAATTATGAAACAATACCATATATGATTGATTAAAAACCAAACTTGATATTGCAATATTAACCAAAATTGATAAAAATGTGTTCAAAAGGGAGATATGATTTTTCAACAATTCTTGTTATTTTGAAGCCAGTGCAAACTCCCTCTTTAAAGCAATTTTTCATTTACCAGTTGAAATAATTCTTTAAGCTTTATACAAATGTGGAATTGCTTTAGGAGAAATTTATGCGAAACCATTGAAATATTTTCTATTTCAATACAGTGACATTATTCATTCCCTCGAGATGTAAAATTTTAAATTTGATGCTTCAAATTTCATTGTAAATTACAATGTCAAAGTTTTGTAAATCCACAGAATTAAAATCAATTCTTTTGAATCAATTCCAAGAATCAAAAACAAATCTTTTAAAAAATTCCAAGAATTGAAACAATTATTCCAAGAATTAATACAAGTCTTTTAAATCAATTCCAAGAATCACAAGTCGTAAATCCATTTAAAAAAAAAAAACAAGTCTTTTGAAACAATTTCAAGAATAAAAATTAGTCTTTTGAATTCATTCCTATAATTAAAACAAGTATTTTAAACCAATTCCAACAATCTAAATAAGTATTTTAAACCAATTCCAACAATCTAAACAAGTATTTTAAACCAATTTCAAGAATCAAAACAAGTTTTTTTTAAATCAATTCCAAAATTCAAAACAAGTCTTTTAAATCAATTTCATGAATCAAAACAAGTCGTTTAAATTAATTTAAAAAATAAAAACAAGTCCTATCAATTTCAAGAATAAAAACAAGTCTTTTGATTCATTCCTAGAATTAAAACAAGTCTTTTAAATCAATTCCAACAATCTTATCAAGTCTTTTAAACCAATTCCAAGAATCAGAACAAGTCTTTTAAATCAATTTGATGAATCAAAACAAGTCTTTTAAATTAATTTAAAAAATAAAAACAAGTCTTTTAAATCAATTTAATAAATAAAAACAAATCATTTAAATCAATTTCAAGAATAAAACAAAGTCTTTGAATTCATTCCTAGAATTAAAACAAGTCTTTTAAATCAATTCCAAGAATCAAAACAAGTCTTAAATTAATTTCAAGAATCAAAACGAGTCTTTTAAATCAATTCCAAGAATCAAAACAAGACTTTTAAATCAATTTCAAGAATCAAAACAAGGCATTTAAACTGTTTGAATGTTAAGAGCATTATTATTAAAACTAATATAAGTATGTCCTACTAAGTAAGGAAAATCTTGAGATAATTAGCCAATCATTAAAATTGATGGTTAACTATCTATTGATATCATAATAAAAATTTCATTTCAATTTGAGTATTGAGGGAATGTATCAATATCAAAGTGTTTTATCTGTCAATTTCATTGTTATATTAGCTTTTGCTTCACTAACATAATTAACATGTATTGAATATGCATGAAGTGCAAAAAAATTCCTGCTTTGAACCTAACACGGTGAGTTAAAAAGGCTAAAAGACAAAAATGGGTGTTACCCTAATGAACAGAAATCTTAAAATGACAACTTAAAATTTTAAGGTGAGTAGCCGGTAACTAATATGGTTAGGGTAGAGGAACAATGCGTGGTTTGTTGAAAAAGTTATACAGAAACTGTCTGCCATTTGGCCTTTATGTTATACAGTGGCTTTAACTTGGTTTCTGAGTCTCAATTATGCAAATGAAGATAAGAATGATGATGTTGTTTTCTTATGAGTTAAACAAACTATTTGCTGAAAAAGGAATCTCCATGAAATCTAATTCCTTAATTCCAGGGATTTTCTGGTCTTATCTTCTCCAAATTAGTAATAATGATGATTTTTATCCTCAAAGTTGTGAAAGACATTTTTTTCACACAGCTCAAAGAAACACAGGGCTTTCAACAGACAATCTCTGGTTTTCAAAGCCATAACATAACATGGAGGTTATATTGGTATGCTTTTCATGTGCACATTTATAATATGCAATGCAAGCAAATGGTATAGGGTATTTTATGTTAATTCATATAAGCATAGTGCTTTGAAGTGTTGTTTTGGCCAGCATTTTCTCTATCTATTTGTTGGTGTTGAAGCTATTTAATCTTTGTTAACAATATATCTGAAAAAAAAAAAAATAGCAAAGTTTGCATAAGCCTTGTTACTGTCAGGTTTGTATTGAATGTGAAATTGTTACATTGTGTTTTGAATACATAAAGGTAAACATGCCTTTAGGTTAAATATAAAAAAGGGTTCTTTTTCTTAAATTTCATCCTTTATGCTTAAGATTTAAGTTGCCAATTACTTCTATGTATTCAAACACAGGTACTTGTTTGTTTCATTCATTCTCTTCTACTTTCTTTCTCTCCAAATAATCCATTGTTATTTTGTAGGCAAAAGGTTTGTGTGTCCATTCAGTTGACTTGAACTAGAATGTGTATGCTATTTAATAGAAGTAGCATGGCATGTTGGAAGAGCATGGCACTGGGATTGCTCTGAGATCTAATGATGCTCCTTCAAGAGGTCAAAAGAGTACCAGTGTGAAGGCCAGTTGATTTTCAACAGGATTTTTATTATTCTGATTAAGTTTATCTACCAATATAATCCATGTCACTTTTTTAAAATTTAATTTGTAAATTATTTTGATAAATGATAACCTTTATTAACTTCTCAATCAAGAAATTTTTTTTTCGCTGAGCATTTCCAATTTGACACAAATTCGTTCAAAAAAAATGGCCATCATATGGTAATAATTTAATGTAAAAGATAGACTATAAGAAAATAATTTCAATTAGATAGTTATACCATGTGATCTTCAGATCAATCTTTGTATACAGCTGTATAAAAAATACTACTATACGTGATTCAAGTTTTACATTTTGTCTGTTCTAATGAAGAACAAAATTATCACTTTAAACAAACTAATACAAAATATAGAACATACTTACGTTGTTGAATCTAAAAACTATTACGTTGTTGAATCTAAAAACTATGTTAAAGACATAGTTCTGCCATCTGTTTGACCACTATACATTTCTTGTATATTTTGCTATTTACATGTATTCAACACCCAAACCAACCCCCAAAAATTGTAAAGCGGTCTCTTAAACCTATATACAAGTATAAGCTTATATGATTCAAGAAGGTTAAGCTTGTCTCTACCTTTCAAAAAATAACCAAGGCATTTTGAAGGAGGTTTCTATCTATCCATGTGATTTTATGTTAGATCACTAGGAAAAAAGCATTAGTGCATAATATCAATTATCCAAAAATTATCCAAAATTATGCAAAAAGATGAAAAAGAAATCATAAATAAAACAGTATATAAAATCAGTCTGAAAGCTTAGATCCTCATGTACCATAAATATTTGAATGACCGTTAAAATGAGCCCAAAAAAAAAAAAACAGAAAAATTTGTTTGATAAAAAAAAATGTTCTATTGTAACTGTGTATGATAACTAGATAAATATGATTTAAAACCTATAGAATATATAGATGACATGATATTGATTTTCTTCTGTTGCGACATTTATATATTGAATGACATTGCCAATGGCATGTTCATATAGCCACGTTTTTTTTTTGTTTTTACGTTTTTTCTGCGACTGGTAATAAAGTTATTAATAACCTATTTTATTAGACAAATGGCTGTATTCTGCCTAGAGTTGCGTTAATGTATATTATTTTGAAAAGAAACTTTGTAATATAAATAATAAGCTCTATCTCAGAAATTCATTAAGACTATTAGATACCTTAGTTAAACCTACTTAAAGGGACAGATGTAGCATTTCCAGGAATAAATCATACCTTGGTCTCAGAAGTTAAGACTGCTTACTTAACAATTATTGCAGTCTGTCTTTGATTAACAAAAAATTATGCACTCTGCCCCTATAAAAAAAAGCTTTTTGTTTTGCTTATCAGTACCAATTTTCTGAAAAGAAACAATGTCTTTGTATTTGATAGTGGTATTAACTAACTACAACCAAGGTTCAGTTTGACACTAGCTTATATTATAATACCATAAAGGGACAAGACTGTTGTTATAATATTTCCAGAATAGGCTGTAGGGAGGTTTTGACTTCTTTCTTATATTGAGATAAGTATATGTCCACTGAAATTTTAGACAGATTGACAAGCAATTTGCTAATTTGCAAATTAAAAGAAAATGCTCATATGATAAATATTAAGTTACTTATGGCCAAAACTGTAGACAATCAAATTGAAAATAAATCAGCAAAGACTAGCTTGAAATATCTAGCTAGAAATTTGATATCTGTATATAATGTTTGTCTTTTACAGGTTTTTTCAAGAGAACTGTTCAGAATAAAAAGGTATACTCCTGTGTTGACAATAGAAGCTGTCATATTGATAAAAGTCAAAGAAAAAGATGTCCTTATTGCCGATTTCAAAAATGTCTCAGTGTTGGAATGAAGCTAGAAGGTGAAAAATTGATAACAGAAATTGAGCTTTCTTATATTTCTTTTTCTATATTTAGAATTTTTGTAATGTTATATTTTTTAATGCGTCTGTTCTTAATATTCTTGAATGGTGTCAGAAATCAAAGCTTTTCTGGAAGAGTTTATTGATCTGATAAATAGGCTGGTTTGCCAGGAAGATGATGATTTTGTCAAAACATAACTCTTATCAATATATGATCCATCATTGGAGATTCTATCAGTGCTTGGAGCTGTTAATACAGATGATAATATTGATGTATATTGAATAGTAATTAAAACCAATACCTACAATATTTAAAATCAAGATGTGGGTGAAAAAATTTGCCCTTATAAGTGTATCTTTTGGGGAGGTGGAATTTCATATAAATACTTAGTGCCTTTACTATTATATCAAACTTCTACACAATGAAATTTTGGATATTGATTTAACTTCTATCCTTAATGCTTAAGAAGTACAAAACAAAGTCTTAAAGAGAAAGAGAAAAACAATGATTTTAAATAGATTTTTATTTAGTCTTAACAGAAACTTTCTAAATGGTAAAATGTATTTTGCAAATGATTTAAACAATCCAAATAATGTATTACAGCTGTAAGATCAGACAGAATGAGAGGAGGAAGAAACAAATTTGGTCCCATGTACAAACGTGATCGGGCCATAAAACAACAGGCTGTACGTCAACAACAACATATATTATCTCAATGTTCACTGCATTTACCAAACGGCATTCCCAGTTTACCACCCTCACCAGAAGATTCTCATCATTCACCTCAAGAATCAACACGTCATGTTACGTCCAGTCCAGTCCATTCTTACAGCCTCAGTTCTTCATCAACTATACCTGCAATTACCTCACACACCTCCAATGCCAACCACACAGAGGGTGGTGGCTCGTTTACAGTTACTGGTCCGTTATCAGCATATCCTCATCCAATGAGGTCACATGATCCATATATTATATCACATGCCTTCCCTTCAACGATCGAAGCTTTACGAGCCTATCCTCCTACTGCCCTTTCCTCACATCAGCCTTTTACACCAGTTGTGCCGCCCCTGGTGGCTGATCTCAAATCAGGCTTATCAGAAGAATCGGAGGTGAAAAACAAATTATTGAACTTTATGCAGTCAGAATTTGGACAATTTAATATAAACAATCCTGATAAATTTTTACATATTTTGTGTAAATTGGTTGATCAGTTGTTGTTTTTGATGGTAGAATGGGCTAGGAGTTCTATATTTTTTAAGGATATGCGGGTAAGTTGAGTATTTTTCGTAGTTAGTGTGAGAAAGTTCATAAGACACATTTTTTGATTCTCGTAAAATTTTATCACTACAATAGCAACCACTATCAGGTAACCAATTGCCATTAAATGAAGGGTTGCTAATTTGGCCTGTAAACTCTCTTTATTTACAGCTGTATAATCTTGCAGAAAAGGACTGTTGTTATGTCGTTATAATCATTTCACTGTCTTTAAGGGCTAAAACCAATAGAAGTATTATTCTTAGATTGTGTTTGTTTTCGTATTAATTTATACAAGTTATGGATTTATGTATGGAATTGCAGCTCTCATTCGTTGTACAAGTTCTTAAAGGTTGTTTTTTGTCTTGTAGGTTGAAGATCAGATGAAGCTTCTTCAGAATTCGTGGAGTGAAATACTATTTTTAGATTTTGTGTATAGACAAGTTCATGATTGTTGGGGTAGTGAAATAGTTCTGGTGAGTATTCTTAGTGGTATTGTACTAGTTATATTAATTAATTAATTACATAGTACATAGCATAAGGAAATATTCATATTGACGTACATATTGAAAAACTGTTTGTAGAGCAGTACACTATTTTTGGGGTAAAATTTGCCTGCTTCAAAGGGCTGGTTGATTTATCATATTTGTATTTGTAAAACTTTTCGAAACAGAATTATTTCCCTGTCCTGTAAACACATATCTGCCGTTTGACAATCAAATTTACTGAATAATAACAATTACTGTTTCATCCCATAACAATTTATCTTTTCATCTTCGTGAAAATAATCCTTTATAATCTCCAATTGATAAAAATATCCAAATTAAATATCACTAATTATTGATTTGAATAACACATTGATAATGTTTATGTATTATATTTTTTGGCCAATATTCAGGAGAAACTGATGTGCTGTCTTCACATGTTGCTCTGTATATCAAAAGACATGAAATACATTATTTTCATCTTTACAGGAAAATGGCCAAAAGATAAATTTAGATATCTTAGATAAATTGGGACTTGGTGATTTGAAAACACGTCTACTAGAATTAATTAAGAAAACCAAGGAAGTGAATCTGGATATCCACGAATATGCGTGCCTTAAATTTATTATTTTGCTCAACCCAGGTAAAATTTCATTTTTTTTTTCGACAAATATAACAATAGAATATTAAAAAACCCAAGTACAAACAATCTAAACTGCAAAATGAAACTCAAAATGTGAAATAAGAGTTTGGCAATACATTTGTAGCAGCAAATGATCAATTCATATGAGGAAGGATATCAGTTATAAATGGTTATATCAGTTTGAAAAGTGGTACCAAGTGTTTAGTAGAGTAAGCATGCCCTACATTATGGCACAATATTTTATTGAAAAAAATACAATGAGATTATTATTATTCATTTTATTTCATTTTTTCAGCCATTAAATTTCAATGACTGCAATCAATTTTCAGAATGAATTTATTTTTTTCTGCAACTTATATTATTTAAGTATCATGTATCAAAGACTGTTGTCATTAGCAGGCCATTATCAAAGTGATTGTAAAGCAGTATTCCAACTGTTATTCTTATGGGCAATTATGGTTTCTTACATCATTTGTGTCAGGTGTCTGTGGTTCCTGTAATTATAGAAATGCTTATGCTTAAATGACATCAATATCACTAAAGGTGCTAATAAATTATTGGCAGCTTTTGTGATAATGTTGCAAAAAAACATTGAAACAGGACATTATTGGAAATGATTGCTTGATGTTGGTTATCACAGCACACTAGAGTGATAATAACATCCTGAAAGTGATGACACCCAAAACATGGTTAATATTTGTTGAAATGTTGAGAACAGAATGCAAGATTTTTGCCAGACATTAAAGCTGAAATGTAGCTCTATTTATGGTTAAAGCAATATGTGTAATCTATCATCAATGTATATAATTATACCAAAATACTTTTTTTACAGATGTCTCAGGACTAGAAAACCGACAGTATGTTGAAGAAAGTCAGGAAAGAGTCAATGCTTCATTGTTGGAGTATTGTCTCAGCTTTTACCCAGATGTCAAAGATAAGTTTGGACAAATTCTGCTGCGTCTGCCAGAAATCCGATTAATTAGTATAAGAGCAGAAGAGTACATGTATTATAAACATATGATGGGTGATGTCCCTGATCAAACTCTACTAATGGAGATGTTACACTCTAAAAAGAAATAACCTTAGTTTAAATTGGTTTTATAGACGCTAATAGTGATGAACTGTAAGACATTGTTATTACCAAATACAAAAGTAGTGCTGGTAGAGATTGTGTTAGCTTTTTCTTAAGATTTAAAGACGTGAAAAAATAAATTGAATTCAAATTCATTTAAAAGGAAATAGTAACCTAGTAGCAGTTAAAATATTGCTGATATAAATGTTAACTTATAGCACAATGATATTGCTATAATTTCTGATAAATCTTAAATTTGAATTCTAATTGATATATGAGATAAAATGGCACAATGATATTGCTATAACCTTACTACTAATATAGAATGAATTTGAATTGGGAATAAATGTTGAATAGCACATTGCTACGACTACATTAAGTTAATTGTAATTAGTATAAGTGTAATCTATAATTTCTAGATAAATAAGAATTTGGGTAAAATTTGTAAATGTGTAAATAGTAATTGTATATAATTAAGTATAAATGGCCTGTAATGTAAGTAATATATATGTAATATGTATCTATATTGGATGAAGTATATCATTGATGTTACATGAGAAAATATCAAATTATCTTAATGTTATTTTTTTTTTTACTAATATTAGTTATGGTTAATCAAATTGTTTATTCAATTGAATCATATTTTACTATCATATATGGTATTTCAGTCTTATAAGGAATCATCCATTTGGAAATCATTAGCAAGAGTTATAGATATTTGTGCACTTCTGGGACATTTCACTACAAAAACAAGAACAGTTCATTTGCAATAGATACATTTATATAAACCAGAATTATATTGTGTTCATTACAATTAAAAATACTTAAAAATGTTGCCTTGATTTACGCAAATAAAGTATTCTCACAGATACTCCGCAAAACCAAATATAAAGAGATGATTTACAAACAGTGACTCATTTTAAAAGTAAAATGTTCCAAAGATACAGTTACTCAGTTTGTGACTCCTATCTATAATGAAAGCTTACAAACTTTTAAATAAGTAAAAAAAAAACATATTTCATTTTCACCATGCCAGAATAATAGAATGTTATAAATAATAGTGCAGAAAAAATTTATTTGTGATTTTAAAAAAAAAAAAAGAAGTTCGGGCATTTTGGGGCATGTGTTTAGTTAGGTATTTTTTCTCCTAATATCATTGCTTTTATAGAAAATTAAATTAACTTTAGTGTTTTCATTTTGATCATGATTTATTTTTTGGTACAAAATTTTTATTTTCCTATCTTTATTGTAAATGGCAGCTTCATTTTATCATCCCATGTCATTATCTGGTACATCATATTTACTTACCTTAGGGAAATTTTATTGCCAATTGAAGTTTTAGATTTGTACCTGTATTTTCAAAATTATTGTTGATTGATCTGGTTGAAATAGTAGGTGTATAGTAACATTCTACCAAATTTAAACAAAACAATATTAGAATGGTATTTATACTGTTAAATGAAATAATCAGTCATTTTGTTCAATGAACAAGGAGTAAATAGGTTTTCTTGATAAATTTTCAAAATAACCTGAAATTTTTTTGAATTGTCATTGATTTGTACTTTTGGCAGTTGTTTTTAGATTTTTTGGTGAACTTGAGGAAAGTTTAATTTAGTTATTAGCTGATAGAATTCTATATATTTGTTAATGTTAGTGTATATTAGATGTTATTATTTATTAGAGTTTTTTCTTCCTGATATAAAACCTGCATAGTGCTGGCTGTCTAGCCCCTTGTTTTGATTATTTGTTTTTATTGTGTGCTTACATGTATATAGATAGTAGACTTTATCATTGTTTGTTGTTATTTTCATTCTCTTTGTTGATTTCATATTAATTAAAACAAAATTTAATGATATTTCTTCTATCTCATTGTCATTTGATCAAATCGCCATAGAAATTTCATGTTTTTATCCTCTGATCTTACTTAAACTTATCTTAAAAAGTAATTTTAAAATTTTGGTGCTTTGATGTTCTAACCTAGTAGATTATATGGGTTTTTAGATTTAGAAAGATTCTTCAGTAATTTAGATTCAATTAGTTTTTTAATTCATATCTATATCAATTAACTTGTCTAGATCTAGAAAAAAATCTACAATTTACGTGTATATCTATTATTGATTTCTAAATATCCAGATATAAAGTGTATTTCAGGGAAATCTTGAACTGTTTCCTTATATTTTGACACATTTCATTTGGAAGCATGTTGACATGTGTTTCAGATGTGAAGTCTGGGCATCTGGTTTGCTTATTAACTATTCAGTGAAGTGATATATAGATATTTTAAAATAAATTTCGAAAATTTCATAAATTTGTGAAAGTGTTAAATGTACTTCAATCTAAAGGTGAATCCAGCGACTGATTAAATGGTGCTTTCAAAGCACTATGAATTGTATTACCTTTAATATTAAAATCTGCCTTTCCAGTAGGCTCTATTATTATAAAACCTCAACAAACCTTTGGTAAATTACAGTTGTTACAAAACTTTTAACCCACTCTTTCTTTTTCCAGAATTATTTCTCTATTTATAGATTTATAGAATTATAGATTATGTTCTTATTCTATTTATAATGTTTGAACTGGATTTCCTGAAAAATATGAGATCTAGATTGAAATGCCAAATGTCTTCGGATCACAGTAAGGGCAATGGTTATTATGTAAGAAAGACACAGTGATAATTATTAATTAACCATAGGATTTTTTTTCTTGAATCAATTAAATCTAGAGTTTTAACTAATTTTGAGACTATCTGTTGGGATATATATGAGTATTAGAAGTATTTGTATTCTGTATATAATGTAAGTATATAGAATATTACCTAAACAATATAAAGAATATAGTTATGTTATCATTATTATTATTATTAAGTATAAGTGTGTACATGTATTTCAAATATTTTTATGTCAGAATTTTTAAAACATTGTGACATATTTCAGGAATATTTTTGAGAGATTTAGAAGGCATTTATCTTCGATATAAGTAGCATTGTCAAAAAATTACTTTTAGCTTAAGATTAATTTAAGATATAAAGATAATTTCTTGATTTAAAGATCAGTTAGATTTTAGATTAGTTTTTGACATTTTGATTACTTTTAGATTTTAAAATCACCTAGATTACTTATAAATTTCAAAATTATTTGAAAGTAGATTTTTAGATTACTATTTAAAGATAACTTTTTAATTACATGATTACTTCTTTATGTTTAGATGATTTATAGATTATTCAGAATGCTTCAAGATTCACATAGATTTGTAAGCTAAAATAGCACGGGTTTTAAAGTTGACCGTTACCTTGAAGCTAATATGACTTTATCCCATGGAAAATAAGTTGTCAGTAGATATATATTTTAGTGACTGATCCATTGATATGAATGAAATGATAAAGTATCGCCAGTTATGCCTTCTTATAAGTCATATCTATCAGATATCGTTTGAAATACTTAGTATACTTATTGAGAAGAGTTTAGGTATAAATTTAAGAATGAATTACTTGTTCATTATATGTATGGGTTTGTAATAGACAATGTTATGTAAAGTGTAATAATAACATTATTTATCACACAGTGTTATTAACTTACTGTATGATATTATTGACTCTGTATACAGCTATAAGAAAAATATTCATGTTAAAATACTTTAAAGATAAAAGTGCTAGGTTCATTTCACTAAATATTATGTAACTAAACACAACCACTAATTTCTTATATGTTACATATTTTGTGATCAAGATCCATTTGTATTTATTAATCATGATGTTTTAAAAAAAAGAAATGTTGCTAGGAAATAAAGATTTCGATAACCAATGTTATATCATTTTGATTGAGCTCCAAAGTTTTGGAACTGATACAGAGCTAAAGAAAGGCGCACATTGACCAATTTCTTGATAGAACTACTTTTTAACAAGGCTTGTCAGCACATCTTTGGATCAAACAGCCTTAAGTACTCAGATACCAGAGATGCTCCAGAAACAACAAGATAATGCAAGCTGCATTAGTCCAAGACACACTGAAATCCTCTCATTTCTTCAGGTGAAGCTCAGCAAAACATAAAATGTATCATAGATCATATATATTTCTTTCTTTGATACAATCAGTTATGATTATAGTTGTAATAGTTGCTTCAAATTTGAGTAAAATCTCTGCTAGGTATGAGAAAGGTTAGTGGCCCTCCGGGACCTGAATCAAGCTCAGATCTGGAATTCCAAGAATGTTTCTTGTGCTACTAGAGTAGTAAAAGTACAGGGCTTTATCAAAACACAATTTAAACTTTTCATTAACAATTTTTTTATTTCAAATATTAAAACATATTTGATTTAATTCATTTGTACACATAATAGTACATTATAGATGGCTACAAAGTTTCCAAAATACCAAACAACAACAAACAAAAATATTTCTATTTATAATAAATAGCCTGAATATGGCAACAAATGAAATGAATTGAATTATATTCTGAATAGGGCTCAATTATATCTAAAAGAGGGCTCAGGATGACCTTGCAACTGTAGATTGGGTAATGTCATTGATCAAAATGCTCCCAAGCATAATTACAATGAGTATTTTTCAGCATGATCATTTCAATGACATGAGTTGATCTGAGACTATATTAAGATTATCAGTTTCATCCATTTGCCTGAATATTTTTCCATAATAATAATCAATTGTACAGGTCAGGAAAAAAAATCATTCAGAGAAAAAATCAAAAGATTGGAAAAGCCTAAATTTGTTAATTTAAAGCTCCAAATTACTATTTTTTTTAAAATAAGCTTTAAGCTATGTAAAGTAAGTATTTATCATAGGCTTATAGACCTACATAACACAAGAAATATTAACAAATCTATAATATAGGTTAGACTGAAGTAATTAACACTACAATATATAAGATAGGCAAGTGTGACACACATCTTTACTAATTACTGTTCAACCAAACACCTGCCATTTAAATTTGAACCCAATATGGATATATAATTTTCATTTCCAGAGGAAATTTATTCATTTTTATAAAAGCTCTTTATTCAAACTAAAATCAGGAATAAATAAGCAACATTCATAGTTTTAAGAGCTGCACATGATGTTGATGTTTTATTAAATTAAAACAGATCGATGGTGAAGAAAATATGAAATTTTATGTCATGAAATCATTACATTTAAATCATGAAATCATAAAATCTTAAGATCAGGAAATCATTACAATTTCAGCTTTAGAATAACAAGATGAGAACAGTAAAACAGTAAACAGACCTTGCATGATGTATTAATTAATTATATAGAGTGTTGCTGCCCTTATAAACTTAAATTCAAATATTGAACTTCATTTACATAAATAGAAATATACATAAATTAGTATAAATATTGCATAACAAATCATAACAATAATATGAATTTTAACTTTTAATTAATATCTATTCTTAACAAAATTCTGAAAAATTAAAACATTAATAAAATTTTTGTTAGTGATATCATTTAATAGTATACATAATCAGTTTTTATAATTTAATTCAGTTAAGCATGAAAAAATAACTAAATAAATGATGACTATGTGAGTGGATGAAAATTGGTTATATGATTGATATGGCTTGGCAAATAATGACTGAATGACTAATGGTTAAATGAATTATGGCTTATTAAATAATGGCTGAAAGAATATAATATCTATTGGTGCAGGCACACGAACCATCTCGTTTGGCGTAATAAATTCTGTTGGGAATGAGATAATCTTGTTGAGGAAGTGCAGACACTTTATTCAAGATTCGACAAAACTCGACAACCAAGACTGTTTGTATGCCACACCATAAGTGAATAGTCTCTAAACCAAATATGTGATGGTGTGATTAAACCTTTTAAACAGTGATTTTTGCTCATGATTTTCAAGATCATGTTCCTTGATCATGACTTTTAAATAGAACTTTGTAATATTGTGTTATATGATCAAAATTTTAGATAGTAACTTATCATGTTTTATCATGTTTTGTGATCATTATATTTGATTTATGAATAGAATCTTATTTTGTTCCATGATTGTAATCATGATGCAACTTATCATGATTTCTCAATGGGATGATCTTTTTTAGATGGAATTAGGCCATACAAAATAAATAGTCTGTTTTACAGGCCTTTTTTTCAAAAATTGGGGCGAGAGGGCGAATTTATTATTTATTATTTATGAGTGCTTTTTTAGACTTTCAACTGGGATAAATCGAAGCGAGCAAAAGAATATATCAATTATTTCCACAAATTTAATGTATATTTAATGTACCATTCGTAGGCAACATTTAGGCATTTTTGGATTCTATGAATCTTCAGTAGAGTTATTATTTAGTAGATTGTTTCTACTCTCTGTCTTTATTTCTTCTAAAACTTTCTTCTCCACTTCAAAATATTTACCCTTTTCTGGCTTATAGAAATCAATCCTAGGAAACAAAAATGAGAATAGTTAGATTATGATTTGTAGAGGTCACATGGTTAATAAGGTTAGATAATGAGACATGAGAGTATGTGAAAATTATATTTCCAAAATTCAAATCATGACACAATTTCATAAATAAAGATTCTGTGTCATTAGTTATTGAAGGGAGTTAATAAATACCCTTATCGATACATCACAATTTATTTCTATCTAACACAATGCATAGATGAAAAGGAAAGAATTGCACTTCATCAATTCATTGGTCACATGAGAAGATAAGAATTGTATTTTTTTTACCTATCATAGATGATTCCTTGTACACCATGACGTTTCAATAAACCAATAGTTTCTTTATCATTATTATCTTCACCCCAGACAAACAATATCAAACCACTATCTTTAACTCTCTTTATTATAGATAAATCTTGTAGTAATCCTTCTGATTGTAAATCTACACCCTGAATTAATACATTAACACTATTTATCATAAGAGTTCAGAAATGTTGTCTTTGAGCATTTAAGCAAAGTCCAATGCACTGCCATAAACCAATAAAATATAAATGATAGGATTAATGAAAATTGATGTCTTTTTTAATCTCTCACCAGTCTTGTACCAAATCAATATATTTAACTTAATGAACTAGCTCATCTAAACATATTCTTACCAAAAAGCCTTCTGAAAGTGCAAAATACATTGCATTGTCATATCCTTGAGCTCTGATATCCATGTATGGTTTATATCTCTGTGTTGGTCCATTAGATAAAAATAATACCGGATATTTATTCTGTTTTCTTTGCAACCTATAGATTAAAGTAAATGTTATAACTCAAATCTTTATAAAAAATGTTTGAATTTCGACTGAATCTGATGTTTCTCTTAGCCCAAGGGACTGAAAAAACAAAAAATACAAGCGATTCTTAGTGTCAAACTTATCTATTTCTTTCACTTACTGTACTATTCTTAGAGCCAAATTTAATGTACATAGATTTTAGATTATTATTACCAAGATGCAAAACTTTGAAGATAATAAAAGTACTGGTAGAGTTTGTATTACATTGTTGAATAGTCCTATGTTAAGACAAATTAACTGTCAGGTATGTTCTTTGACTGTATCATTTTAATAATTAAACATTATAAACAATATACATCAAAATAACTTACAATATACAACTATCAGGATCAAAACTGGAGAAAATAATTCTACGTGACCCAGCCCCTTTAAAAACATCTTTTAATAAAATATCTATGTAGGTATTGTGATCCATGAAACCTGTCATCTCCCATACACCTTCCTATAAAACATAATGATAGTCATTCATAATAAGTTGAAGTTTAGCTCAAAATCACAAGTTAAATTGAAAGCCCCACTTTTTTTTCCATTTTCTATATACAGCCTTTAAAAATATGAAGCAGATCATTAAATTTTGCTCAGACTGCGTCGATACTGGTTTCCACACAGTTATTGGAATAATCAAATTGAATATTAAGGGGATTGTAAGAGCTTTTGAGTTTTATGACACCGATTACATCAATTAACATTCAGTGAGATGCCTGTGAATCTATCCCAAACACTACTAAAAATTTAAGAGCAGTTTTTGCATTAGGGACATCATCCATATTAAGGCATTTCTATAACTGCAGACATGGAAAATTTGACTGATGCAAATAGAAGCTCAAATACACTATTAAACTATATAATATAACAATAATAAACTCAATATTTTTTTTTAGATATCTATAGTTCTCTATACAAGTTCCTCTGGTGACAATTGAAATGTTATGATATACTTACAACATCTTGTAGAGGGTATTTTATTTCAATATTAAAACCTAAACTCTCATCTACACCTTTAAAACATTGTTGTAAGGTAGGAAATGGTTGAAGATTATCAGGATCTACATCACCATTAATATCTGTAGTAATAATAAAATCTCTTAAGCTTAATCAGAGCAATAATGAAACTTTTTTCAACTAAGTAGGCCATATGGGCAATAGTTCCAAAATCCTTTGAATAAAAAACAGACAAGCAAGACATTTTCATTCAAATAATAGCAAAATCAAGAATAAAAGTTGTGTAGAAATGGATTCAGAGGTTTGGAAAAGAGTAAGTATGGTCTGTTTCGCTGGAGACACTCGCCGCAATGTAGCATATAGAATAGAAGTTAGTGATGAAAGGGGCTAAATGTTACTTTATTGACTAATCAGTGCCTCATTTCTCAAATATTTAATTGATTTGTCTAAAGTTTTACATTCAAGAGAATTTATTGTAATTAGTTGTAATTAATTGTAATTAACAAAAAGGCAATAAATTTTGGGGTTTTGAAAAAACATAATCAGGTTCCATATTCATCAATGACCTTAATGGTATAAGAATATTATCTTTAATAAATCAATTATAATGCAAATAGTAAGTCAACTCATAAATAATGGTGACTAAAATCAACATTTAGCATGATTTAAACAACCAATCATGTTTAAAAAACAACCTTACCTATCAACTGTCCAAGTTGAGAAGACAAATGAGAAAGCTGAAATAAAATAACATGCAACCATTCATATTTTTGACAATTCACTTCCAAAATTACTACGGTTTTTGAAGATTTCAATGTTTTGACACCAACTTATAGAAAGATATATCATGATGGAATTTTGTAAACTTTTATGTGGATACTGATAGCATCGATTTACACCATTCCAATTTTCAGTGAGTGTATTTTTCAATTCCACTAAAATTATGTGTTCTATGATGCAGAGAATGCAATTGCTCTTAGATATTATAAGATGCCTTTGTGAAAGTGCACTAATGCATTTCTATAATAACAGGAAACACAGACATCTTATTGGAATATTGAAATAGAAGCTCTGATACACATAAAAGTGTTAAAAAACCTCTTTACAGGCTCTTTTAGAAAATTAAGCCTGTAAAAACCCTCTTGATATTGATTTCCCTTTGCAAGTCATAATATGTTAAGTGACTTTCTATTTGACAACTTGAAACTGAAAGATATGTATTTGAAGTGAAATATAAGTACCTTCATACTCTGTAATTGACGTAAAGTTAAATCTTTAACTGGTATTGGTAATAATTCGTGAGAAGATGTCTGACCATCACTAGGTCTTCTCTAGAAGTAAACAAATACAGAGATTACATTACACATTACAAACAATTCAGGAGTCTTCAATAAATTTATCTGAAACATGGCAAAATATGTTGACCAGTTTAACTAGGTTACAAAGTTTTAAAGCAAGTATTCATTCTGACTTAAATGCAAAATTTCATGTTTCTGTCTGTGGGTGACAACTTGCCATCCATGATCGAACAAAATTGTTATGTAACACCTGTTCTTGGTCATTTAATATTACAACCAATCATATGCTGTATTCTAAAAAGATTTAACTAGGTACCGGTATGTGTTTCTGGTATTTTCATTGCTTACATTGACTTGTATAGTTTAATCTCTTTTAAACAAGTTTTAAGAAGAAGCTTACGGCTCTAGAATCTATTGATAAACTTACATTTTTAGACATGACTTGGACTGCAAAATCATGATAAATAACTGGAAACAAATCTTTTGTCAACATAATGTCAAACTCTACTAAATCAGCTCCCTAAAATATAAAAATTAATTTACATTTATATCATATTCCCCAATCTGGTGTAATTCTAATTTTTACTTTTTTCCTTATTCATAGTCCAATTTGTGAAAACACATATGATATCCCATTGATATACTTATATACAATATTTCATGTACTTACAACATTTCTACTGTAAGCTTACAGGAATTTCTAGACTGGTTCACTAATATCACAAAACCTTGTCAAGTTCTACTTACATTTTGAGCTGCAGCACATAATGAAGCCACTGTATTTTCACGAACTAAGGCTAATCTAAAATAAACATATACCTTATACAATATACATACCTAGAGTCAAACTATTGTAACAAAAAAAGATCCCCCAAGAAATATGATGACCAAAGCACACAATCTAGACAAACTAGTATAATCTGACACAACAATATTGTGATCATAAGTTTAAAATAAGAAAAATCTTTTTGAGTGGAAAAATTGATACTCACTTTTTATAAGAAGATCCCATTCCTCTGTGACCAACATCTAAGGATTCAGTATGTTTCCAATGACTTTGAAAGCAATGTTCCATATCAAACTCTACACCTTCCAAAGGTTTGGCAATCATAAAGTTCACTACAATATGAAATAGTGTGTGTCAAGAAGTGAAACAAAGTTAAGAATAGTTCATGCAAGAAAATGGGAAAATTATGATCATAAGACTACCAATATAGCATACTGCAAATCAAAATACATAATCTACATTTCAAAAAGTTCCTGAAACTTGGATGTTACATATAAAATTATCTGATGCCTAGTTTAAGAGCACTTTAGTCTTGAATATGTCACAGAACTTGAGTCTACGAAATCAGTATAAGAGCTATTTGAATGAATGAATGAATGAATGAATGAATGAATGAATGATTGAATGAATGAATGAATGAATGAATGAATGAATGAATGAATGAATGAATGAATGAATGAATGAAACAGTATACCTGTTATTTCACCAATAGGTTTATGTTTTAAGGACATTATAGGTAGACGTTTGTTACCCAATGTATGATTACAGTTATTGGGTAACAAGTGACTGTACCCTATATATCTTGGTACATTTTTACCATCACAGTTATCATGTACATAGAATTCTAGTTGAAATCCCTGCAATAACAAAATATGAATATGATGCCATCATTATGGTAACATAATCATCATCATCATTATCATCATCATCATTTTGGGTTGATTACTTATATAAATATAGTTTTTTCTGACACTGATATTTATAGCTAGCATAATTAATTGATAATAGGTTGAATTATTAATTCTATATAAATTGTCCAAAATGAGCATTAGAAGTGGAGGGTTTTATATTTTCTGTTCAGTCTGAAGGACAAATACAAAAAAAAAACCATACTGCTCTTAAAAAAATTGCTTTTATTCATCTTTACTTACAAGAGATTCAGGAAATAATGTTTCAGATTTAAATATCATGTAATCATTTTGTTTATAAATTTCACCAAATTGATTCTGTTTACATGGTACACACATATCATCTCTTAAAACCTTAAAAAACAAAACAACTGGACATTATTATCAATAAACAGTTCTTATACATAATTCATTGTCGCAAAGCAAGCAATTTTAAAAATATCTATTACCAATACTGTACAATGTACAATTGCTAATACAGTGCACACACCTTCTTGCCCTATAACAAATCTGGAAAAATCTGCCTCTATAAATAATACCCACCCCTTCCAGACAAAACCAATCAATAAATTGATGTTAACATGCACATAAAGTTTCCTATTAATACAACAAATACATTCAGAAAAATAGAGTTTATAAGACAGAGTATAGTTGGTTGCGAAGGAATGTAATAAAGCCAGCTGTATGTATATTTAATATAGCATCTGAATGTTAATAAATCTAGGTAAACTTACAGAGATAAGTACTTCTGATAGCTGACAGGTCAACGGACCTTCATTACTATCTTCTTCACCAAAATCACAATAATTACTAAAACCACTGGTATTAGATTCGGTCTGCAATATAAGCAATATATTATATACTTACAGTAGTAGAGTTTCAGTGGTAGAATCTACCAAGTACATTTAAACCTGTAAACCAGCATCCTCTTGAAACTGACATATTTAAAAAGTCCCGACCGAATCACCAATGGTTGAAACAATTTTTGAGGGTCGAAACAAATTAAGGATATAGAGGCATTTGGTCTCCACTTAAAAAATAAATTTAGACAACAGTTAGATATTTGAAAGAAAATGAATGGAGTTTTATGTTCTACCTTTCTTCACCGGTCAGATATGTGAATCTTATTCATTATTTGTATTCTTATATAGTAAACTTACATGTTTTACTCTGTAATCTTTAGAAACACATTTAATACTATATGTTTGTGTTCTATGACGAGGTTTATACATGTTTATTGGGTTATTTTCTAATCGCAGTTGAATAGCTGTTTGGTCTGACAGCCATCCTTGTGTACCATAATTATACCCATCTGAAAAACAATTCATTTCAAAATTATAATGGTGACAATCTAATTTGTTTTCTTATTTAAGCTACAAAACATAAAGATAATAACTTGATTTCATTTTCTTAGTGTATATCAATATAATATATGTAAGGTTTGTTCCTACAAATATACTAGAAACTCTAGAATTCAAAAGAATTGAAAACAAGCTCTTGGTTAATACATAGAACTGTAATAGTTCTATGGTTAATGGTTTATACCACAACTAATAAAGTTCAATTTCAGCTAGTATAGTAGTACTATTTCATAGTACTTTTCAGAATAAAAAATACAGATGTTCAGATCGTATACCATTAAGTAGAATACTTTGACCAGAGGTAAGACATG
Organism: Lottia gigantea; assembly: GCF_000327385.1. Classification (NCBI taxonomy): domain Eukaryota; kingdom Metazoa; phylum Mollusca; class Gastropoda; family Lottiidae; genus Lottia; species Lottia gigantea. The sequence goes on from NW_008710663.1 coordinate 949,947, forward strand.
GTCTAATTTCCTATACAAACATTACCAATAGAATGATGTTCTTGGTAATGTTTGTATAGGATATTAATAATGAGCTGAAAATTTAGATTGTAGACAAACTATATGTCATAGTCTTTTAAACTATCATCTTTCCAAGAACAATAACACCCAGTATCAAATTTTCTATGATTCTGTTATACTGTTTAAAAGTAATTCTCTGATTTAAGCAATTCTCACTAAAATTATTCTTTTTTTTAACTGTATCTCAGTCAGTTAAACACTTAGGTCAAAGGTAAATGATTTTTACCTTTTATTGTTTTTCATCAAAAATGTATATAAGTATGTATAGAAAAATACAACACATCAGGATCACCCCTTATTAAAATCACAATTACACAATATCAAGCTTTGAGCTCGAGCTCAAAATACTGAACAGGGACATGTTTTAATTAGTTGGTAATTAGGAATTCATCGTTACGGCAGCACTTAAACAGACCAGAAACCTCTGTGTTACTAGCTAAACATTATTCAAGGCTAGAAAAAGATCTGAGTTAAAGCAGACATCAAACCAATCAAACATCAACAAAACTGAAAAATAAAAGTTAATACTGAAAATTAAGGAGGGTTTCATTGCAAGCTGAAATGAAGCAGTGATAATCTGTTGATAAAATTGATATAACAATTGACAATATTCATATGTGACCTGTTGCAAGTCTGTAACAACTGATTTCAAAATTATATTGTTAAATAAATAGCTACTGTTAATTTCAGAAGCGTTCTACATCTATTAGACTTATATTCCAAACCTAGTTATTCTAAAGATACCACTTAATTGCTACTTGTAGTAATACTATAAGCTAATTACTTGTTAATATTTATTGAAAAATAGTAAATCTAAAGTAAATATGACAGAAATAACTAATATATTAAAGGTTTTAAACTAAGCTTAAAGTGAAGTCAGCAAAATGAAATTCTTTTTACTAAAGTAGCTATATAATGATTAAGATAGGTCAAACTAATTGAAGTCAAACTAATTGAAGTAGAAAAAAAAAACAATTAGACTTGACTATACTATGACATACAAGTAATTTTTAAAATTTCATTTTCTTTGTAATTAAAGGATAAATGAAAAAAAAATTATGCTTTATCTTAATAACAAACATACCATACTCTCCAAACATAGCTGTACCCATAACTTGTACATCTTTATTTTCTGAAATAGGGAAACCAAATTTTTAAGTTACATGCTTATAGCCTATGGGCAAAAGTAAAGATAGCTTGCCAGGCATGGTAACATACACCCACAGGCAACTTTATATAATTAAAACATGTGACAGTATGTAATATTTTACCTTTGGTTCCTCTTTTAATCGGAACAATTTTACCAAGTTTCAAACAACAAGGGCAATAACTCATTTCAAATATTTTTCGATTCTCTTTCTTTTCCAAATGCCTCACATATTGTATTTACAATCAACAGATGGATCAATCAACAGACCGACCGACCGACCACATTTCATGTGATAGTATAAAATAATTAGTTCTACCTTTAACATGAGCTAATCTGGGATTGAGATTAGTTTCCCAGTGTTTAATAAGGTATTTCTTCTCGCCGTCTGCTGTTTCTAATGGTGCTGTTACACAGAATCTATATTGTACTTCTGTATTAGCTGGTACATCTAATATAATCCACCATAAATCACTGTAACAAATTTCAATTACATTCTATATCAAATCATATATCTCAAGAAATACTTAAAAGATGAATTATGTGTTCATGCATCAATATAACATAAATAATTTAAATAACATGCCTCCCATTTCCTGGTTTTTCAATTAATATCAATAGATGTCTAGAGGAAGTAATCATGCTTTTATTAGAGATTTTACTAGACTGATGATAGATTTTTCAAAATACAGTACATAGTCCCCACTTTAAAAAGATTCAACATTGGTTTTCATCAATTAAACATAATATAATACATGTATAACGTTTATTTGCAATTTCCTATGCAATGTTTGGTTTTAATAGTAATTTCAATAATAATAATAATATTCTGTTGTTTTTATTTGTTACAGGATTACAGAAACCACAGAAGTCACATTAGAATGTTGAGCCAATAAAGTATCCTCAATGCAAAGGTTTCAAAAACTCTTTTGAATCTATTTGAGATTTACCCAAATGTAGTACCTTCCACATTAACTTAATATTTTCACTTAGAAACTAATGTATTTAGTTGATAGAGGTATGTAATAAAACTCCATACTGGCCCTTTAATCTGTTTCAATGTCAATGTAAAAATCACTGAAACTTTGACACTGAAAATTATAAAGGCATTAATAGTGTAATATGACCTTGGTTATGTGTTGCTCTACTAGATATTCATATACCTACCAATAATAACAATACTCATAATGTTAAATCATATATCAGCGCCTAATTGTTCCAATATGAATTTAGAATGTGTGGGTCTTGTATTTTCTAAGCTTACAGTTTAACAGTTTGGCTTTATTTTTCCAATGTTAATATCTATAACCACTGTTAGTTTGTTACCCCTACCTACCCTCCATCAAATTCAGTTCAAATGAATTAGATCTGAAGATCAGACATCATGACCAGATTAGTAAAAAACTAATACTAATAGTTGTTCACCAATTAATGAAAAAAAACTTACTTATTTATCACACCATTTGGTACATGTTTCTGAAGAGAAACCACATTTTCAGGATTCCAATTACCCAATTGAGGGATATTTCCTGTTACACAAACCACCTCATTTTCACTGGTTGGCACCATAACACTTAATTTCATTTGAGCAGTCATCTTATTTTTTTAGGAGTTACTAGTTAGTTACTGAAATAGAAAAAATATTGAATATCATATGTAATAAAACACTACTATTTCTGCATGAAACAACACTGCATATAAGATAACAACATTAAATACCCAGTATGATAAAACAACATTGATTATCATAACACAACACTGAATACCTTACCACACCATAACATTAAATATAAAAACAACATTGAATAACATACTGAGTGTTAGATGTTGCAGATGTGCTTACATTAAATCACCTGCACAATAACTATATATATAGTATATTCATCTAAATAAGGAACACTAAAAATTGATGTCTGTATATGATTATATTATAAGTTTATGTTCCAAGGTTGGTTGATTTGCTTTCACATATTGTTTAGATCACAGAAGTTACATAAATATAACTTATTTGTTAGTACATTGAAGTTATCAGACTAGAACTGTGCTGACTAGCTTCAAAATAACAACATGATCCTTTCTCTCATTTTTTAATGGCGTCAAATATTATCTGGATGTGTCGGTGCACACTTTAATCTGCAATTGGGGAAATTCTCGCTGGCTTCTGTGCACAGAGAAATTTGACATATTGTAATAAGCCCTGGAATTTTATTGGTTGACCTTAAGGCCCGGTCATAACAAATACCTGCAATTTAGCTGACAATTAAGACATGTTAGGATATCTTCAGATCAAACGTGCCAGATCACTCCCAGAGATTTTGTCCTAGGACTCTCACTTCATGAAACTCAAGACTCAAAACACTTACATATTGGTTTAATAACATAACACATTCTTTGATTACAGTCTATTTCCAGAAATATTACAATATACACAAACTTCATGTATTCTACAACACTATGTATATATCTACAACAGAGCTTCCTCTATACATACTCTATTAAATATGATAAGTCTACACAGTGTTTTATCATATCAGGAAATGCACAAATTACTGAAAAATAACACTCAAACAATCATTAGGATTAGCATGTTGTGGTTTTTAACATTCTAACATTACACTAACTATGTTATAATAATTGATTGGCAATATGGCAGTTTAATTACCAATTTATATCTAGGCTACAAAAATTTCAAGGTTACAGACTATTGATGCACTCATTCTAAAATATGTCAAAATTACATACCAATTATACAAACTAATATCAAATTCCACAAGTTATAATTGTTTGAATTAAAAACAATTACCTTTGACAAAGAAATATGAAGGTCAACCAATCAAGATCTTAAATCAAATGGCAAATTTGTTTTAACATTATGCTGTGCACATTTAAACTAAATATAATAATTAATCAATATATTTCTTAGTATATACATGTACCGTAACATATTGAAGATCACAAGATATATACACTATTTCTGGCTTGTATTTAATGCATAGTGAATTAGTTCACTGTGCATGATTGCATTCAATTTAAATATCTAAACAGTTTTAATAAACAAGTATTTAATTGGTGCAAACCAGTTTAATGAAGTGACTAACTATGATGCATTAACTTATAGACAACCAATATAACAGGATATGATAAATCATTAAAATATTGCACTGTTTGACACGTGAATTCAAAGCAATTGAAATTCTGAGTTTGTTGTGAAGTTTTCATAAGCTTACAAGGTATACACAAAAGATGATTTTTAGAGCAAATATCAAACATAGGACCGTTTTTTCTTAACCAGCTAATGTTCATAAGTGTATGAGCTCACTGTTTCTACTCCTCAAGTCAAGTCATATCCAACTCTGTCCTGCTGAGGATTTGATGCCTAAAACTAATTGGTTTTGACGTTATTTGTTGCGATATATAATAAGACAACCTTAAAGTCATATAAACAGCTTATGACATAACATGACATTTGTTTTGTAATAAATATTTAGAGACCACTCAAATAATGAATTTAGTAAAATAAGAATATTCAAACCCTATATTGATTCCATTAACACCACCATTTTGTGTTATCTTTAAACTTTTAGTATTCAAAATCTTATCTGGATTTTACAACTTACAACTTCTTCTTATTCTACACACTTAATTCAATTAGTTTTCCCAAGGAAATTGAGTGACATTAGCTCAATCCTAAAAGACCAGAAAGATTTATATTGTCAAAACCACTGCCCTTTGAAGAGTTGAAATGGTAGCAATGAGTAAAGTGAAGAAAGAATAAAAAACAGTTGGCAACATTTCATACTGAAGATAAGAACCTTTTGACCAGGATGTTAGGTATAGTACTAGTATCTATTTAGAAACTACCAATATTATTAGCCAAGTCAAGATAACTGACCTGATTCTGTATTTGTAAACAGATGTAAAAATCAATCTCATATAGCTACAACCAAATTGCTGTATATAGCCAATTCTTCAACTGCAGCAAAATTCATACAGCCACAACCCAATTGTAATAGCCACTTCTTGAACCGCAACAAAATTCATACAGCCACAACCCAATTGTAATAGCCACTTCTTGAACCGCAACAAAATTCATACAGCCACAACCCAATTGTAATAGCCACTTCTTGAACTGCAACAAAATTCATACAGCCACAACCCAATTGTTATAGCCACTTCTTGAACCGCAACAAAATTCATACTGCCACAACCCAATTTTTATAGCCACTTCTTGAACCGCAAAAAAATTTATACAGCCACAACCCAATTGCTATAGCCACTTCTTAAACCGCAACAAAATTCATACAGCCACAACCCAATTGTAATAGCCACTTCTTGAACCGCAACAAAATTCATACAGCCACAACCCAATTGTTATAGCCACTTCTTGAACCGCAACAAAATTCCTACAGCCACAACCCAATTTTTATAGCCACTTCTTGAACCGCAAAAAAATTTATACAGCCACAACCCAATTGCTATAGCCACTTCTTAAACCGCAACAAAATTCACACAGCCACAACCCAATTTTTATAGCCACATTTTAAGCTAACAGCCAAATTGACAATAGAGCCACAACATAATTTATACAGCCACATTTAAATTCTTACAGCTTCATCAACATTCCAAAGTTAACACAAATTAAGCATAAAACCATAATCTTTCTGAGTTTCATGAGTGAATGTAGACAGGTGCAACAAATAATTTCTATTAGTCTAGATACATTTTAGTTTAATTGACAATACTAACTTGCTAGGACAAATTCCCTTGGAACATAAAGCAGAAATTATACTTTTTCATTATTACCCTTATTCAAAATGACATATCAAGGCCTGAGGCTTGTGAGTCAAGTTCAACCATAATCTTTCAAACAATTCAAAGAGAGAATGTCATTGACCATCTAATCAATATACCATCTCTCATAGTGCAATAAACACCTATACCAAACACCATGGTTAGTATAATGATATTTTATTTACACCTTACCTTACCTGCATAAAAGTCCGAAGTCCAATTATCCAATTGAGATAAACTAAAACATAAATTTGAAGCTAAAAAACATTAAAATGACAAATGACATCCCAGAAAATAAACACAAATCATGTTACCTACATGGTTATCTTCTACAAATAATAGTATTTACCTGATTATGACCACCAAGATAGTAGCCAATAGGTTTTATATAATGACCAGTAGCTAATAAACTTCTACCTTGAAATATCTACTGTAACAGATGGCAGATATATATATATACAGTATATGACACGCTCTGTTGATCTAGTCTGTTGATCTAATCTCAGCAGTAATGTTATATATTTATAATAGACTGCCAGTCAAGATAACATACACTCTCTTATGATATCTATAATCAGCTAGAATTATCTTGTAATATACATATCATACCTTTAGTATCTACAATGGATTACTTATAAATATTCCAGAGGTGCTGGTTGAGACAGGTTAATTAACTGTTATAGATTACTCACTTTGGAACCTTATTTTTTTTAGCCAGAGTGTGGTTTAGAGGGGTTCCAGTTTAAGAAGATTTTCTTCTATAAATTCTATAGACTTTTTAAATACCGGTATGCCTCTTTAGTGGGGATGTCAGTTTACAGGGGTGCCCTTCAGAAAGGTTTCACTGTAATAGTATACCAGCATGCCAATCAAGATAACATACCTGTAGACTCAGCTAGTAGAGTTTTACTTAAAAGGTGCTTAGGTTGACCTTGCAACAGGCAAAATAAGCTTAATTTAGAGAGACTGTATCTCCAACAATTGCTGTCTATTGACAGCTTCGGATATAATCTGATCAATGACTAGAAATATTCAGTTTACTGTAAGCTGGAAAATTGCTGCTGCCATCACTTGCTCATATTTAACTCTCTTTCAAAATTCAGACTAAGAGTTGATCTGAACAACAGAAATTTGCAATCACTCAGTTGATCTCAGTTAATTGCAATCAATTGATATGAGGAATGGATCATATGACTCTATGCATGACAAATAGAAAAAACATGTGGAAATTCGTAATATAGCAAAGGTAAGCTTATCTTTCAGACTGTGTTATTTTTACGGACTACTTGGAAAATAGGTTAATTGAAATATATCAACAGTGGCATAATGATGTATTATAGTTAATCAAGAAGCGGAACGGCACAAAATAGGACGTAAACAAGGTGACTTTCAGACACTAATAAAAGACGTAGTTTAGATTACAAATAAATGACTGTCCTATCATCAAAACAACTTTATAAAGAGTGTTTTTTGTAATATTATACCACAATATACTACTACAGTACTGGGTTTTCAATAACAACTATTATTCTTTAAATAAGATTTAAGAGATTTTTATAGCAAAAACTGCTTTTAATAGCTTTAGAATCTTTTGCAAAAAAAAATGTATAAATAAAATAAATTTAGAAAGTGAAATGAGAGCTCCAATCCGTTATTTTCATTTTTTTGTACGGAATGGTCACAAAAAGTTCACGGTTGGTCCATCAATAATAAATACTTCACTGTCAATATCGATTATGTAAAAAAAATTTTGCTACACTAGAGCAAATTTTCAGGCATTTAAAGCACCAGCATTTGGAGGGCTTTGTCTGAGGTTCCACACTTGACCTAACTGCAATGCTGGCGTAGTTAAGTAAGTGTTGTGAGCTCCCTGAAGCTTCAGTAATTCGAAAAGTGGAAAGTAGTGATCACTGTAGCTAATTTAGTCGACTAACCCTGCGATAAACATACTATTACATGTAGTAGATAAATAAATGTGGTATCAGTAAACTACAGCACCAATCATTCTTAATACAAACTATAGAACTTTTTACTCGCTTTGTTTAATAAATTCAATTAATTACATGTATATATCTATTACCAATGGCATGAAATCTAATGGAATTTTACTTCCTACTCTTCTGCATCTAATTGGTCTCTTGAAGACAGGCAACACCATGGAGTGTGCAATGAGGGAAATATTTCCAGGACAACTTTTTCCATTTTTAACTGTAGGTAGAGGGAAGCTTTTTCCATGTCAGCCCCTCCAATATCACTCACAGGAGGGAAATTTGGACTCAAAATCTAATTGTATTATCTCGACCTATGCTATGATTAAATATTTCTGTTACAAATATCTATTACCCATATAGCTAGAAGCTAGTAAATAAAATTAAAAAAAAAATTTATACATTTTGGGTGAACAATGCTGAACATTGTGCCTTCACACTACAGCATAATCATATTCCATATAAACAGAGCAACAAAACCTAATATGTAACTTCAGGCAAACAGTTGAATATTCCTTCAGTTTAACTGTGAAAGGTTATCACTGATAACATAAGTTAAAAACATTTTATCAAGAGTATTTTAAATTAAAATGACCTTTCCACATAACATGTACATTATTATATAAACTTTATCAATATAAAACCACATAACATGTTTTGTAAAACTACTGAATAACCTATTTCTATAAACCTTATAGTCATTATTCGACTTGGCTTATCATCCTCTACATCAACAAAGCCAAATACATTTCAGTATTTTTATACCACAAAGCAATATTCTGATGACTAAATATCATCATTTTCTAACTTGGTTTTCAATTCTTTAGAACAAGTAACAGACAGTTATGTCAAAGGTAGAGTTAGGGCACTCTAACACTGAATTTGTCAGATTCCATATACAAATCATGTTTGTTTGGTATTTCTTGATCTTTTTCATTATATTGGTATTTCTTGTCCTGCCAATATATTATTTTAATTTTGATAGATTTTATATTATTTCTTACCATATGTTAATATCAACAGATTACAACCATAAAAAATTGTGTTAATTAAAACATTAACCCAAACAGCTGATATACCTCTAATCAGACAGTATCTAATAAGAGAATAACAGTGTTAAGCCTACTGATAAAAGAAAATACAATAGACAACTAGTAATGTGAATGGCCTGAATGGCTCTGACAGATACTGGTCAACCAGAGACAGAAGAACAATCTCTTGGCCTACATAAGATTCTTTCAATGATTTCCACAATATTCCACTATGTTTAGGCTATTTTCTCAAATGATTTAGTCATAGAATTTTAACTATGAATAAACAAGTATGTAAACTTTTCATAATAAACTCAGTTAAGTACAAGAATGGAATGACAAAAATCCACACCTACATAAACAAAATTAAAGGATTTATATTTTGTGTGTTCTTGAAAGTAAGCTAAGATAGCTGATGAAAATGTATTTCTCAATGTATAAAATTTGTCATATTGACAACTTACTTTAATTTTCCTTAAAGGGATTGTAAAGAGATTTTCAAATCTTTTTATGTGTATTGGGGACACTGATAGCATAAAAAAAAGTTTTAGTGCAATGGCAGTAACTACAGACATCTGAATGAAATTTGGAATGGTGCAAATGATGCTTAAACGACACTTTTTCCATATCAACCGCTCCCACAATCATTGAGAGGGGGAAACTTGGTAGCAAAATCTGAAGGTATTATCTCGACCTATGCTATGATTAAATATTTCTGTTACAAATATCTATTATCCATATAGCTAGTAGCTAGTAAATAAAATTAAAAAAAAAAAAATTATTTAATATATTTTTGGTGAACTATGCTGAACATTGTCCCTTAACAGTACAGCATATTCATATTCTAAATTTTGTATGAGTATTGAGGACACTGATAACATCAATAAAACACTAAGCTTTAGTGGAATTGCAGGAACTACAGACGTGTGATTGAAATTTGGAATGGTGCAAATTGATGCTATCATCAGTGTATTTGATACACATAAAAAATTAAAGGGTTAAAAGCCATCACTGGGTCCGGGTCCTCTTTCTTGTTGTAGCAGCAAAAAATTACTCAACTGAAGAAGGATTGGAACCTCCTGCACCTAATTGCCTAGCAGTTACAATCCTACTGAGCTATTTACAAATTAGGATTTCTCACTCAAACCTTCTGCTTTAGTTTTAAGACCATGGCTTTATTACACTATTACAGTCACATCCAGAAGTTAGCTTATAAATAATGCTGACACTTACTTTAATGCATGCGTCACTACTCAGTTCTCTTCTGATGTTCTGTCTTTAAAAAAAAGTTCAGTGTAAATGATGATGCAATGTCACCCTTCGACTTTGTGATCTACAATACTAAGTGTTTTCTACAAGTTGTTTTCCCTTAATCTAAACAGCATTATTATTATTCAAGTCGTATCACGATATCAAGTGAAACAACATAATAATCACCTTCACCTCATTCATTATTTTGATTTTTATCAGGATATTGATTGTTGTTTGTTGACAGGCCCTAACCGGAAGTAGAATACTCAAAGTAGCTGAGAGTATGTCTACTTACCGCAATGTGATGTAATGTACCGAAATGAATAGCAATATTAAAGTAAAGACAATCGGAATTTACGATACAAAGTAGTGATAAAAAGATAAAATTAACGAAGGTTTATATCGACTTCACATGAAAAAGGGAGGCCTTGGTGCTATACCTCCGTTATGCAAATGACAAGATAGACGGCATCATTCACCCCACCTTTCTTTGATTCTTAGAGTGTTGAAAATATGTCAGAAATTTGATAGCAACTGATAAAATTGTCTTTAGAAAGATATTATAATTTTACTTATTATTACGTCATTAATACGATCCAAACTATCGTAGAGCCCATTATCATTGTATTCAGTGTGTCTTTGGCGATACTTGTTATTTAACCGCTAAATAAGAACAATTTAACATTGATATTACACTAAAAACAAACCTTTAATATCAATCAATTTGTATTTGTATCTTCACTGTACGTATTACTAGATTACTAGGAGCAACTAAGATTGCTGACTTTTCGGTCATTAGTCAATTTTAAAGGGAAGTAACTCGTCAAAAAATACAAAACAAATTGAAAGTTGAAAGGTCTTCATCGATAAATTATCAAAAGGCCCTATATCATGTAATGTAAGTATTCCAATATTTTCTTAGCCTATTTATTGTCTATCAGATGTACTCTATTTTATTGCTTTATTTGTACATGTAGGGATACTACTCTCTGACTACAACAATACAATGGTTTCTGGATTGAATTTCATTTCCTCGGAATTTTCTGTCCGAAAAGTATGTCATTTTCATGTGAATTTTCTGAGAGGGAATTGTGTCTGTTTCAAATGTAAAATCACCGAACCTTATTCAGACCTTCTATTGACCCGAAGACATTCTAAGAGAAAGGGTATACAGTTGAAAATTTCATTTAAACTCAATGTATTCAGTGAGTAGAGATTTAGTGCTATAACAACTACAGTCAAGTAACTTAATTTCGTGGAAACCTATTTTTCGTGGATTTCCGGAAAGGATTAATAATTTACATGTGCGACCTCGCATGACCTCCGCATTTGCTTGTTTTGATAAATATGAGTTTTCTGTACAATATCAGCTAGTAGAATGAATTCAGTAGTTTCAAGCATGGTTAAATATGTTAATGTATACTTTGACAAATACAAAATGGCGGATTTCAGTTATTACCAAACGTCACCATTTTTTATCGGCTGAATTTCCTTATAATCCCCAGCGGTAATTGGAATTCCAAGTGTCGTCTGCTAGAATGTAGTCCAACGAATGAAGTCACGTGATCAACTAGCGGATTCCGTGTCAGCAGAAAATTTCTATGGAACACAAAGTGGACCATATTCTTATGTTGTTTCAGTGACTTTTAGCACGCTACGTATCTTATTTTGTCGGTCACTATTTTTTTTTTTAAATCGTGGTTCTTTGAAGGAATTGTCACTAGTTATAATGAATTGATATTAAAGATAAATACTAAGAGAAGTTAATCATACCACACGGTATCCATACAACATGTTTTTCTAGACTTATTTATAGATTAAACATTGTACACGAAAATAGGTTAAAAAATTCGTTTCTTTAACTTTGATGAAATTCGGTGTTGAATCCTTATATCCACGAAAATAGGTTACACCACTGTATTACTAGTCATAAGAGTCCATTTGAGTGAGATTAAGACTGACACTGGCATTGTCATTATTCATTCAGTGGCGGAGCCAAAGGGGGGGCAGAGGGGACAGCCGCCCCCCCCCACAGCCACGAAAGCAAGTTTTTCGGGCAAAAATCTCACAATGATATTAGAAATTCAGGCAATCCCAGATATTCTGTCCCCCTCGGACATAAACCTGGCTCCGCCACTGTATTCATTGTTTTTGCTGATGTACAGCAGAATGCTATTTTCAGTGTTACAAAGTAATTGTGACATCAGATTAACAGAATATTGTGTCAGTGTTTGAACATCTCGACTGATTTCCCTTTATCATAGAGTTTTGAAATGAGTCAGTAATCATATACACAATAAATACTAATCCATTGTTATTTAAACCAATGATTATATTAGTCAGTAGGGTTGTTTTATTATAGATAATAATTTCAGAGGTATTCAGCAAACATTGAATGGGAAGAATTTAGAATGAAGAAATCTAAATAGTGGTAGATATACAGATTTAAGTGTTATTTTCTTCCAGTTTATCTGTGTATCTGTACTAATAGATGGAATCATGTTACCAGGAGCTGAAGGTATCATAAGGCGGCAGAAAAAGGGTCCAAGTATGGCAGTGTCGGCCAAACAGATAGAAAGAGTGGTCAATGATTCTAAATATAGATATCACAGGCTGCCTGGAAAAGCCAAGATTATGTTGTTTATTTCATTGTTATGTTCATTTATTCTGTATTATTGTATATACAGAGTTATTTTCTCAAACGACTTACAAAATGAATCCTTTTTGGAAACTGACAAGTGCCCTGCTTGTTTTGGCTCTTCTGCTTGTGGTATGCTCTTAGACAATCATATAAAGCTTACTGGATGGTCTAAAGTAAGATTTTTGGATGTAGTAAATGTGAAAAATGTTCATTTTGGAAAACACATCTATAGTGAAGAGGATGTTGTATTGAAGAAGTTAGCTCTAAACAACGAACTAGTCAAGGTTGATAATGCTCTGTGTAAAGATGCTAACAGACCAGAAGGTTGTGATATCGCACGAGTGATTTACAAAACAAACACAGCCCATGCCTTGAAAGATAAACCAATACTACCAAAACATTTAAATAGTTTAGAAATTGGGATGTTTACATGTGGTAGCTATAGATTATTAGATAAATTATGGAGTAAATACCAAGAAAAACAACCTAATAATGTTATTTTATATAGAGATAAAGTACAACTAATGTATATATCTATGGTGAATACTGAATCACTTCTTATGCAGGTAACAATTTTTAAACATTAATGAACATGCAGTCATCAGTAATGGTTAAGGATAATTTTATCTTGAGCTAGGCTACAATTTGCTTCACATTCACCTTAACGACCCTCAATAGTTTTCCCATAATTGTGTTTTCACCATTTCTCAGTTTTACTCCCTAAATATCCTATAAGCAAATCACTTGAGTAATGTGTATACATATATAAATAATACCTGCTTCATAAAATAGATGCAAACACTTTGATATTCTCATTAGTAACACTTACATTACTGAATAATATATACAAATGTATTTTTTTTCAGACGTTTCCTGCAAGTGATGGCTGGCCATTCCCAAAATATTATGGTGCATGTGGGAGATTTGTGGTTTTAGAAAATGCTGGAAAACCTTTAACTGAATATTATAATGCTCCATTTTCTACAAGGGTAAGTTATTGCAGCATTAGTGATGCAAGTGAAAGCAAATTGTTCTTGACTTTCAGGAGCTACCAATTGAATTGATGCACTAGGTTATATGAAAAATCACACCGTAAGAATAAATATCTATATATCACCAGATGTAAGCATTTCATATGTTATTCACAAGCTATTATAATATAAAGGAAAGAAAACCCTTATAATCCCTTGAAGTACATCTGTGTTTTAACACATTTTATATTTATCCTTATTTATAACTGTTATTTAGGTTGATTTAGCTTATCAGTTGATGAAAATGGCTATTTTAATGAGTGAAAATAAAGAAGATTTTATATTATACTGGACTGATATACAGTATGAAAATTTTGCTGTTGATGTTGCTGGTAAAGTGAAAATAATTGATGCTGAAAATATCATTGTTGTTGATAAAATGGCTATCGAAGCTAGTAAGTGATTGTTTAACTTTATCAAACAATTATTCTTATCAAATAAATTATCAAGGATACCCAGAGTATAATGACAAAACGTAGTGACACATGACGTCATTTGCTTGATTGACTGTGATCAGTATGGTGCCTTCTTTCCTCATTAGTCCAATCAGCCAGGCTGTAAATTGGCTTAGGTAATCTGTTCCTGTTTAGATTAGAATGTTGCTATGGACTGTTATCTTTTAAACGATGCGATAATGTTGAAGCCATGATAAGAAACATTCTGATGCCAAGGTCAATGCTTTAGAGACTCAACTTCTTTGTATAATTCAAGACAGATGAAGGATATCTTAGTCAGTGGCAAGATAAGTTGTGAAGAATTGGTTGTATAAGTTTGATTGTCTTCTGCTAGGCATCTAATTCATGTATTTTTTCCTTTGTAGAACAACCATTAGGCTGGTCGGAACCGTATGAAAGTAAGTTTGATGATTGTGAAGGTCGGAACTGTTTAACATTTAGTACTGATAATCTATGTCGGCATATGTCTTCAGACCATAACTATTATGCGTTATGCCGTAACTTACTGTCCAAATATGGCACGGAGCCGGGAATGTCAGGAGGTTTGTTACATGATATGCCAAAATATGCCGAGGATGATTGGGATTTACTGAATTTGCTCAATGAATGTGCTTATCCTTCTAAACCTAATGGTAGATTTATAGTTAAAGAAACACTTCTAAGTGCTTTTGACAATTTACGAAATGTGGACAAAGTCAAAGACGTCAAATTTGGAGAAACACAAAATGATGTGAAAATTAATTCTAAACATAACTCAGTGAAAAAAATAATAAATTCTATTGCAGATGAAACTAAGTGATATTTTTTTTTCTTGCCAGCTTTTGTGCTTTTAGCTTTTTTATATTAACCTACTGGATAGGATTTATAATAGATTTTTTCTACTGTTTTAAGTCTTGTGCAATCAGGTAAATTCTTAGAAATATTCAAATTGAAAGGATACATAGTAATTGAAACTATAATAGTTATACTTGTATTACTCATAATATATATGCTCTTGTTGTAAAAGCATATTGTTGACTAGCTAGATGTAACTTATATCTTGCAAATGCTTTGGCAAACAGTTCTCTATTTATAAAACTTTTACTTTCAAGAATATATATATATGCCAGAGCACTGAACCGTTTTGGGAAGTTTGACATTTTTTTAAAATTTTCGGTGTGTAATTTTGTAATAAAGTATGGGTGATCCAGTAAGATTTACAGTTGTCTGACTTTCCCTGAATTTAATGAAAATTGCATGTACTCTTTTTTAAAGCCTAATGTCTAGAAGTAGAGCTTTCATTTTAAAGCACTTTTTTCAGAATTGTTATTATGGGGTTAGTCTGTACCAATGTAAATCATTTATATTATGCAATCATCAATGTTCATGAACACATTCCATTCAAATTTGTATACATTTGTTTATTGATTTTTTCTGATAAAATATACACTCAATAAATTTATATATATATATATATGTATTTTCAAGATCAAGCATTGTACATCAAATAAACACTAACAGAGGTATATCTAGAAAATGCCTTAGAAAGGGGCCAAAAATGAGAGATGTCTCTTTGAGGCGAAGCCCCAATGGCCGAAACTCCTTGAGGCTAGGGGGCTGCAAGATTCTCCCAGATGCCAACGGAGTTCAGATTGCCTGAGATGAATTTTGAGCTTAATTTTTAATAAGACCTTTCACAGGCCTGAGTATGACCCTCCCTGTAGATAGGCCAGTGAATACTAATACTGTATTGGTATTTTTATTTGGATAGGTTAAGAGAGGGTTAGGTTAAGTTGACCGGTACTGAAATTCTTTGCCATCATAAATTCTGTTACACGGCTACAATTTAGGGAACTTTATACTGATGGTCAGTCGACAAATTCAAAAGCTATACTGACAATTTAAAAAAAAAATCCCTGAAGGAATTTAAATGATGGTGGAACAATAAACAATCCAATAGTCCGAATATTTAATGTTATTTGTGTCTGTAGTATAGTTCAGCCAATAAGAATCGGAAAATTATCTCTTACAAGTCACCAGCCTTCCTTGCATTACTACACACTCTGGCTCTAACCTTAGCATCACGACCATCGTTTCTGTTAGTTACCACATCTCTTAATGAGAACTTATCTAAGTCATACTTCATCCATGATTTTAACAGAATGTTCATGGCAGACTCATCATAACGGTGACAGTTGGCGTAATATTTAGCACTCGACAAATTTGGCGTGTCGCACGATCGTTTGGAACCAATGGGCGCTATACACCATTCTTCAATGGTACATGCAACAAGCCATTTCATAAACCTCTGTTGTATGGTATTAGTATTGTGTAACAGAATCATATTGATCTCAAAATGTGGAACCCTCTGTAACTTTCGTGTATCGGAACTAAGATAATAATACATATCAGGATGAGTTACTATGTATGTAGAATATTTCTGACGTTGGCCAGCAAAAAGTATTCCAAACTTTCTGGAATGTTGAATATATGCGTTCATCTTCTGTCGGTTGATGACTAAATATGGTTCAATCCAAATGAGATGACTCATATGTGCCAAGGCCATCTGAAAAATAAATGGTTACCATGTGGTTACAAATCAAAATTATTGTGTGACTCGTCGGGTTTGTAAAACCTACGGAAACCCTCGAAATCCACTTAATCCGGCGCTTGAGTAATGTATTTAGGAATGAAAAAGTTTATCCCAACTTCAGCTCTTTATTTGCCCGTCCACTTGATAGAATCTGTCAGGTACATCTAAATGACAATCATATCAGTGAGTAAAAGCCAAACGACAGCCAAAGGTCGTACAAACTGAACTGATTAGCGTAAGTGGATGTCGGTAAACTTCCCGACCCACATCACTCTGAAATGTGCATTGTATCATACACTGGTGAGCTGTTCATGATCCAAAGTTGAAATTGCTAATGGATTCCTTATTTTGAATACCATGGGTTGAAAGTAAATTTACCTGTAGAATGATAGGTCTCCATAATTTATTTTCTAGATCTCTTATGTGTGGAGGCCAAACTTCAATAAAACTTGGTTTTACTTGAACTTGACAAACTGTCTTCAACTGCAATTAGAAATATATCAGAAATTAAATGAATATAAACTGTATTCAACAAGTCAACCATCATCGAGAATAATCTGAGATATAGAATGTCGTATGTGACTTGGTTTGGCTTCTTGATCTCAAAGTTTATAAAGCTCATTGATGTGTGTCTTGATTGACTTGTTAAGTACAGCCTGATAAAAGATCCATCAAACATCATCTCACTGCTAACTGTGTAAGCAAGAATCTCCAAATTGCGTCCTGCAGAATTACATACATACCCAGTTTTTCTGATCCGAATCCATTCCTATATCATAGATAACAATACTAGCAGTAGGGTAGTGGTTTTGGATTGAAACTACCAGATTTACCACATCTTTAAATGTTTTAGTCCAAGCAGCACTGACAAAATATAGCAGCTCCACGCTCTCGTGCATTTCAGACTCATTATCTTCATCAAATTCTTTATTCAGTTCTTTAATCTTCTTGAAGAACTCGATACGTCGTTTATGTTTCTCTTTAGCTATTTCTGGAGAGTCATCACCCGTGTCGAAATGTTCACCCTTATGGAAAGGTCGATTCTTTGCCGGATGTTTTCTATCGAAATCTTCTATAGCTTCATCTTTAAGTTCTTTTAGATCTTCTTCCTCCTCGGGATCTGGATTTGGTTTCTTTCGTACTACCTCTTTCTGTTTTTCCTTTTCTTTCTTTTCTTCTTCCTCGATCATTTTATCAAGTTCGTCGACATTATCTGCCAACATTTTAGCTTTACCTTTCGATTTTTCTTTCTTGGGTGGTTCTTTACCCGCAATATTAACGTCCATATTCACGTCTACATTCTTGTCGAACTGAAACTGTTCATTTCCTGTGTCAAAATCATTACCGTTTTCTGGGAGCTCGACATCTGTATCATCATCATAAAATACCCCACCTTGTTGTTGCTGTTTGTTCTGAAAGGGAAGAAATGAGAACAAATAAATCATGTAAAAACAACGAAGATTTTTCGAAGGAGATGGCGAGATAGCTACTTTAGTAGGGTAATATTATGTGATAATATACGAAAAAATGTTTCAAAATTGCTCGTGTCGAGTTTGAAACAATGGTATTTTGTTTTAGGTCAGATTGTGGCTAAGGTCTTCAGATTAATCGGAATATGTAGGCCTACATGTACTGCTTGGTTGGCTACGTTGGCACAACACAAACAATATAGCAGCTCAAAATTAAAATAAGATCGAGATCTTAAAGTTCACAGGCTGAAGAATGTTACGTAGGCCTACAGTTTTTTCAACCATTAGCCTTGTCACCTGTTTATTGAACACCTAGTGGTTTTTCATTACAGATCGATGGTAAATTTAATCTGGCAAATCCAAGCGATCAGGCTCTCCCCAGAAAAAAAAGAGAGAAAAAAAATTCGATGCCATGCCTGTGTTTCTGATTTTCAGACTCTCACCATCTCATCAACGTATTACTTACATACGTGAATACAATTTTTTAAAATAAGATTACAACTTCATTTGATTTTTGTTTTCTGAGAGTTTGTCGTCTCCAAAGTTTTCGATCAAAGGCCCTACATGACATAGGCTACTTTGATTGGTTAAAAATAACGTAAACAGAACAGAACTTTGGTAGAAAACTCCTTAGATTACAATAGAGACGGAAACTATTAGAAAACAAAAAAGAAGGTGTTATCTAAAGTAAAACCTATATGTCGATCAGTTTACCTTGGTTAATGTGTCAAACATGCGAAATGCAAAATAGGCCACCCCTATCAAAATACCATACTGAAGAAGTCGTTTTGGAGAGAGTTTCTTTTGAGTTTTAGTTAATGTTATTGTGTTCATTTTGATATATTGTAGACTTTCATAAACGAAAGAAAAGTAGATAAAAACTTTGGTTTAGATTAAACTTAATCACAGTTTTTTTTTTTTTTCACAAATCTTTTTTTTTTTTATCTAATTCTTAATCCTAAATCCTTAATCCGTTAATTCACCATATCATAATCCAGTATAAATTGTCCTAAAGGTATTATATCTTTTAATTCTGGCTCAAAACATTGCCTTATTCATATACCATTGTTAAGTTTCTCCAAAAATATTCATTTACTCCGCTTAGTTTCACCAACTGTGTACAGAATCTTTACTTGTTCCAATATTCCTCTCTCCTAAGTCCAAAACAAAAACTTCTCAATTATGTTCCAAATTCGTATGATTCCATGCAGTAAATAAATAAATTCGTAAATAGGCCTAGGGGTTCCATGTCATTGACGTGTTTGCGTGGCTATGTATTGACCCATTGGGTAACATCTGGTTCCAAAATCAATTTCTTTAATTCCGTTTCTCAACTATGAAATACCTTTCTTCATTTAGATTTAATAAGTAAATAATCGGTTGCCTTGTAAATAAGTTAACTTGATAGAAAATCAAAGGCAAGGTCGTTGAAGGCTATCATGTAGCCTAAATATTTCAAGTTTCAAGAATTTTTTTTTTTTAGGCTTTTTCCCGATTAAATTTGTGGATACCTTTCGGGGTTCTCCGCCACAAAGAATTTGAAAAATAGAATTGATTTGGTGAATTCTGACACATGTTTAAGGGACAAACGTATGATAAAACATATTTTAAATTTCTTTAAAATGAAGTGAACTAGGCGTCTGCAATTAAGAGGGTGAGGGCGGGGGTGCATCTACAGTAGCCTACTCCGTCTTTTCAGCCGCATAAAGAACGACCTTGCTCAAGACCTACCAATTCCAGACGTTCAACAGTTATTCTTCTTAATCTAGCAAAATAAATCTCCACTCAAGAGTTAAACTCTTGATCCAGCTTAGGTTACAGTACTTAATCAGTTTAAACAAATTCAGCCTAGGACCACTCTGCATTCATATAATTTTCAAAGATAAACATAACGGTAATATGATAAATGTTAAGTAAATGAGCGTATAACGCGTAAAATACACCTGATGACATTCGCTTTTAATTGATTTATTGGCTAATATAATTATAGTTTCATTGTTATTCTAATCAAACTAGATTCAATCCGATTTAAATTCAGATGCAAGTTCGTACTTGTCTGGAATATTATTAGAGTTATCCCCCTTTATCAAAGTCTCCATTTCAGAAAACTAAGGACGCTTCTCCATGTTGGATGTCTTTGATTCAGGGGTAATATTTTAGTAAAACAAAATGAAATTGAAGAGATTTTTACTGCGTTATTATCCACCAGGTTTGTACAACATTTCTAAATCATTTAAGTCGATATTTTATTAGTTATTTTTATAAGAGATTGGAAAAATTGGTCTAAGAACAATATTATCAACCACATGAGTCATGAGACGAGGATCAAAACAAAGCAAACTAGACAGTGACATAGACAGGTTTTGGTAAGATGGGCCTAATCTTTTATAAACTTATAGAACAATTTTCCTCCGTCATTAAAGTAGATGAGCTTACACATTAAATGATTCATTATGTCTACTGTGAAAGGCTTTCTCATGCTTGAGTAAAGGTGTGATCAAAATTTTAAGATTTTGGGGGCCATGTTAGGCACGTAGCCTACTTGATAGGCCTACAGGCAATGGGCTTACTGCACATCATATCTCAGCTCTGTAAACAAAGTCAAAGTAAGTTTGTTACAATATTAAAGATGTCTTCTGTAGGACTCCAGATACAAATGATTTAAGCATATCGGAACAGCTTATACTTAGTCTGTGTGGTAGAGTTTGTCAACTTGACCAACCTCAATATGAAATGATTTGTTTCTTTTGAAGGTTATTAATAGCCTATTTGATTTTATTTCAATGTAAGCTTATTTATTAAGTAAGATTTTTACTATTTTAAGGTATCATATTAGAATATGAACAGGGTGAGAAATTGAAGACGAAATCAATAGATTTATTAGATCTAAAACCAGAGTAAGTAATTTTGAAATTCCTTTTGAATCAATTTCATTACCGGTAGATATTTTTTTACTTTGATTGAGTAATTCCTGAATATATGCATTAATTTACAGGTATTTTTCTGGCATGTTTGTAAAAAACATCATTCCAAAATCTTAGGCTTGAAAATAAGTTGCTTTGAAACTGTTCTGATTGAAATGATTTGAATTGTATTTTCAGGACAGATGTTGATAGTATAGTTGATGAAATTACCAGAAAAGAACCATTAATATCAGCTAGTAAAGCTGAACAAGTTCATAAACTCATTGTTCGTATCCTTTATATGGTGAAATAACTATAGATGAGATTGATACATCCTATTCTGATGAAACGTTGTATCAACATCTGATCCAAGATATCTCATTGGAGCCGTCAAAAGTTGTCAGACATGGACTCGGATTCACAGTAGTAATATAGTGTACTTTGATTTGATTCCCATGTTAAAGTTATTAAAATTGATGCCACAAAAGAAAATACTTTCTGCTATTGGCATATAAGCTTATTACCTTGCCTGGCTATCCCTATGATTACAATATTACATTTTAAAGATAAAGCTTCCCATTTTATATTTCAAATGTTATGTACCTTAACTAGATCTCCAGGTTTACAAGAAAAATTGTGTCATGTTGAAGATCGTTATTTTTATTTGTTTAAAGTAAGTGATAGCTTCCATGTTTTTAAATGGGGGCACCTTTTATTAGTCTCTCTTGACTGCATATTTCTTACAATATGCAATTTTTTATACTATATGAATGACAGATATCTTCATTGACTGTAAAGTTGAGCAAAGATATTGATCCACATCCTGATATGATTCAAAATATAAACATGACCTGTCCATTTTTATGTCGTTTAAGAAGTCATGATCACAATATAAGTCTGTTTTATATAGTTCTAACTACTGATTTTATTCCATTTCAAACAAAATAGACTGATCTTGTATATCAACTAGAGTCTTTCTTCTAGAATAACCAATTTATATTATTTCAGGTTTTAAGAGCACATATCCTTCCATTAACTAATGTAGCATTTAATAAATCAGGCTCTAGGTAGGTAATTATTTTATTTTTCGAGAGAAATAGATAATGACTAAGCAATGAATTAGTTCAAATAAGATATTTGTCAAATGACCAAGAGTTCTACCAGTGCCTAGCTAACAATCATAGAGAAATAACCACAGGCAAATTAGTCTGAAGGAAAATCAACCAAGATACTACACACCAACGCATAATGATCTATTAATTACCTTGATTAATTTGTGCAAATCTGCCTTTATTTATAAGTCTAGTTTGGGCATTCTTCACTATCAATATCTAATTTTGCCTCTGAATCTGATTTATCTCTTTTCTGCACATTTTTATATTGTTTTGATTTGTGCCTGTTGAATATCTCATAGTATTGCAAAATTAAAATATGACTCCAACAGAAATCAAAAGATCTGTCTGAAACTATTTTGTGTTGATAGTTTTATAACAGGGAGCTATGATAGAACATGTAAAGTATGGGATACAGCCTCTGGTGAAGAATTACATACATTAGAAGGTCATAGAAATGTTGTATATGCCATAGCCTTTAATAACCCTTTTGGGTAAGTTTTATTTTATTTGTACACAAATGTAACCCATTAAGCAACGAATGTTAAGATGAAACTAGTATTGATTTATCTGGTAGCTTAACCAAAATATATTCATATCTTATTTATTAGTAAAAAATTAGTTGAAAAAAGTACCCAACAATAACCAAAATGGCAACTGGTTTTAAGGCATAAACTTCAGAAAAAAAATACCCATATATGTTCATTTAGGAGGTAAAATTGTACAAGGATTGAAAGGCTGCTACTAAATATTGTTAAGCGTATAACCATACTTTGATATAAGCATTCTGAGTTTAAAAGTTAAATTTGAATTATTTTAGGGATAAGATTGCCACTGGTTCGTTTGATAAAACTTGTAAATTATGGAGTGCTGAAACTGGTAAATGTTACCATACATTTAGAGGTCATACAGCAGAAATAGTAAGTACTGAATCTGATATAAAACATAAGGTTTAGGCCCTTTTATCACGTCTTGAACTTCTGAATTACTTTAAAAGATATATAACAGGATTTATGGTTATATTTTAGGTATGTTTGGCATTCAACCCACAGAGTTCTGTAATAGCTACAGGTAGTATGGATACCACAGCTAAATTATGGGATGTACAAACTGGTGCTGAATTAAATACACTTAATGTAAGTAAAATTGATAGAAGCTTAAAAGGATAGTTAGCTGTCATTTGTAATGCTCAAAACTACCCAAGGAACTTGATTGAAAGTGAGAACAACAAAACTTTCTGTAGAAAAATATCATGAAGTTTTATAAAATGACTTAGCAAGAAGTAAACTAGTCAACCATTCTATTCAATACAGTGAGAAGTGTTCTGTCAGTCACAACATATTCCAGGGTTTTGTTTTGATATTTCAAATATTGATATTGTGTATGTATGTTTCAGGGTCATTCTGCTGAAATTATATCTCTATCATTTAATTCTACTGGTATATTATTAATAACAGGATCATTTGATCATACTGTATCAGTGTGGGATACAAGATCTGGGCAGTAAGTATTATTTAATTCTACTGGTATATTATTGATAACAGGATCATTTGATCATACTGTATCAGTGTGAGATACAAGATCTGGACAGTAAGTATTATTTAATTCTACTGGTATATTATTAATAACAGGATCATTTGATCATACTGTATCTGTGTGAGATACAAGATCTGGACAGTAAGTATTATTTAATTCTACTGGTATATTATTAATAACAGGATCATTTCATCATACTGTATCTGTGTGAGATACAAGATCTTGGCAGTACGTATTATTTAATTCTAAAGGTATATTATTAATAACAGGATCATTTGATCATACTGTATCAGTGTGGGATACAAGATCTGGGCAGTAAGTATTATTTAATTCTACTGGTATATTATTAATAACAGGATCATTTGATCATACTGTATCAGTGTGGGATACAAGATCTGGGCAGTAAGTATTATTTAATTCTACTGGTATATTATTAATAACAGGATCATTTGATCATACTGTATCAGTGTGAGATACAAGATCTGGACAGTAAGTATTATTTAATTCTACTGGTATATTATTAATAACAGGATCATTTGATCATACTATATCAGTGTGGGATACAAGATCTTGGCAGTAAGTATTATTTAATTCTACTGGTATATTATTAATAACAGGATCATTTGATCATACTGTATCAGTGTGGGATACAATATCTGGGCAGTAAGTATTATTTAATTCTACTGGTATATTATTAATAACAGGATCATTTGATCATACTGTATCAGTGTGAGATACAAGATCTGGACAGTAAGTATTATTTAATTCTACTGGTATATTATTAATAACAGGATCATTTGATCATACTGTATCATTGTGGGATACAAGATCTTGGCAGTAAGTATTATTTAATTCTAAAGGTATATTATTAATAACAGGATCATTTGATCATACTGTATCAGTGTGGGATACAAGATCTGGACAGTAAGTATTATTTAATTCTACTGGTATATTATTGATAACAGGATCATTTGATCATACTGTATCAGTGTGGGATACAAGATCTGGACAGTAAGTATTATTTAATTCTACTGGTATATTATTAATAACAGGATCATTTGATCATACTGTATCAGTGTGGGATACTACATTTGGACAGTTTGCATAAATTTATATAAATGATGGTTCATAGCATCTATTATCTGGGTAAAAACTAAATTAATGATAACTAACCAATATTTCTACTGAACTATGATCACTATGGAATAGATTAAAGAAAATTTATTACGTCATTTCTTTGGTTTTCAGACAAGTTCATACATTAATAGGTCATAAAGCTGAAATAAGTAGTGCTCAATTTAACTGGGACTGTTCATTAATAGCTACAGGTTCTATGGATAAAACATGTAAAATATGGGACACTGATTCTGGTAAGAACATTTTCCTCTTTTCCTCCTATGACATACATTATATTCAAAAATTCTTTTTAAATGTCACATGTCATGTTATACTTATATGATATTATAACTTCAGGTCTAATATCATAACTAATGTTATACCTGTATGATATCATAACTTCAGGTCTCATATCATAACTAATGTTATACCTTTATGCTATTATTACTTTAGGTTTAATATCAGAACTAATGTTATACCTGTATGATATCATAACTTCAGGTCTCATATCATAACTAATGGTATACTTATATATTTTAGGTAGATGTATAGGAACATTACGTGGTCATGAAGATGAAGTATTAGATGTAGCGTTTGATTATACAGGACAACATTTATTAACAGCTTCTGCTGATGGTACTGCTAGATGTTATAATGCTATCACACATAATCTAATATCGAAATTTGAAGGACATGAAGGGGAAATTTCTAAGGTAAACTGATACAAATTATTATTTCCACTTGCATTTGGAGCCCTGTTTAGTGTTATAATTATAGTTTTGAATTTTGACTTGCTAATCTGAATAGATTTAAAGATAAGATCACACAATGATGTATATTGGAAGGATTTATATGAGTACATCATAAATGTGTGTCAGCAGTGTAGAATTGACCAATACCACAGACTGTCCTAGAAAAAATTGCTTTATTGCATACTGCATAACCTGTCTTCATGAAGAAAATCATAAGTAGAAATATACTTGTAGTACCTAAAACATAGTATGATTTCCAGTAATTTGCCAGTATATTATATGTAACTATATATTGAATATATAACATGAGATCAGAGAAAATATGAAGTAAATAGACAACAATTTTCTTATTTTCTTTGAACAAAAAACATAATGACCAGAATCTTACCTCGGATATTTTTTTCAGATATGTTTTAATCCGCAAGGTACTAAAGTATTAACTGCTAGTTCTGATAAAACTGCTAGAATCTGGGACCCTGAAACAGGAGATTGTAAACAAGTATTAGAGGGTCATTCTGATGAAATATTTAGTTGTACATTTAATTATGAAGGGAATACTATCATCACAGGTAGGTGAATCAGTCGTATTCAAAATTAAAGTAAGAGGTTTCTCTTTTGTGCATTTTGATATTCATCATTTAAAGGTATACAGTAGTCTAGATATAAGTTTTACTAGCTTAATTTAGCAATCCGTAACATGTTCCAGAATTAAACTTCAACATCAAGTTCTGCTACAATTTGACACAAACGCCCCTTGTAAGTTAAGATTTTAATCACATACAAGCTATACTAAGATGCAATTATTAACAATATAATTCATGATAGTAGGTGTTTGTTCAATTGTAGGAGAACAGATTGTCAGATTTTAATACTAATAAGTGACACACATAACTTATATTAAGCTATATCAGCTCATAAAGGCAATATTAATCTTATCCCTTTATAAAAAGAACATAATGTCCTTAGTAAATTTACAATACAGAATGTTTGAATTTGTTTTTGTAATTTCAGGAAGTAAAGATAATACCTGTAGAATATGGCGGTGAAAATATGAGAAGACAACTTGTGCAATCATCTGGTCATAGATTATGTAGCCATCTTGTTTCCTCACATTCCAGCTGTAGCTTTATATGTTATCTAGCATTGTACCGCCTTATCAGTATTCTTCATTATTGTCAAAATTATATTAAACTAGTTTGTGTGTACCTGTGAACTTGTTTGCATGTTTTAGATTATATTTCAATTTAGTTGTAGATTGTTTGATTTCTAAATGCTAATGTAACACATATCAACTTTATTTGTCTAATGTCATCTTCTTAATATCAAGTTCTATGCTTATGATATATTTGATTGATGCTGCATTTTTCATTTTTAAGAAAATTAATGACCAAAATGAACTCTTATACAAATCAAATCTACAAAACAATTCAAATTTCTTTAACAATACTGCATAAAAGAACTTCAGAAAAAAAACATGTTACTATGTGAAACTTGCCCAATAATTGTAATAATTTTTGAATATTATTTGTATGATGATTTAATATACAGCATTAATGAAACCAGCATTGACTTGTGCAATACAAGTAATTAATGATATGTTAGATATTCTGTATTATGGCCTTGACTACATGATTACTATAAGGTTTTATGACTTCACATACTGGGTTCTATTCAATTACAAGAGAACTTGAAATCAGATTTTCACTTTGAACACTGTTATCAGTAGCTGGAATCAGGTTCAGGTGGTACAGTTTCCTTTATACCAATTTAGACTGACTGACACACTACAACCACAAAATATGTCATTTATATATATGTATTTAAAACACATCAAACAATAAATCCGTCCAAATGTTTTTCTTTTTATTTAATAAATTATTTAATATTATTTCCTCTTCCATCCAGTATTTTTGTCTTTTTTTTTATTAATTCAGGTTTCTTTCCTTTTTTCTGTGTTTTTTTCTGTATTTGAAAAGTTTTTTTTTGGAAATATTGTCTACAAGATTATATTATTAACAGCATTATTTGTTTGTATAATAACATATATATTATATATTTTAGTATAGATATGTAAATATAATATTTACATGCCAGTCAAGTGTTCAGATATATTGAAATATTGTAAATTTTCACACAAATATATTTAGTAAAGTCATATGAAAAATTTTATAGTAAAAGTAATTACTTAAAGGGAGAAGATTTGTTGATTTAGAGAGAAGAATAGATTTTAGAGAGATGACATGTTTATATTAAAGAGATGTTCCCAGATTTGATAAAAAAAAAAATTCTAGATTTGAGAGAAAACATTTCTAGATTTGAGAAATTATTTTCTAGTTTCTAGCGAAAACATAGAGAAAATATATCTAGATTTGAGGAAATATTTCCCAGCGATTTTTAGATTTGAATTTCAAGGCTTTAAGGATTAGCTTTAGATGAAAGATGAGATGGAACATTCTGTCTTCTAGCAAAAACCATAGTTTCTAGATACGAGTGGCTCAAAATTCAAATGTCTTGTCTTTAAGATTCACTTACCTTGACTATATTTCACAATTATCATTAGTTATTAGATTATTATTTATATTGTAATTTTGTTTTTGATTGTTAATTATTTATACTATTAAAATTACAATTCATATCAATTCACTTTCAATCATTGTTATAAGAGACTGTTGATATAGCTCAGACTACCCTTGTATTTGATGAAACGCAGTTCTGTAACCGGACAAAAATGATAACCATTGCGAAACCAATTTGATTTTTGTGGTCACTGCAAAATGTAACAGCCATCAACTTGAATTCCTATGGTTTGATTTAACTTGCAGACTATTCTTACTTACAATATTCCCCTTGCCATGTGCCACATACGGATAAAATTTTGTTCAAATACAGATGCTACTTCTTGAATGGATAGTATTGTAACTGTTTGACCTGATACTTTTTCTTACCCTCTGATAATATGTGCTTGTCATCAATAAAACTTTCACGTATTAATTTGATTTTTACATTATGTTGCATTCGGTAATTCTCGGTAATTCTGCAGGTTTTGTATAGCTGAACGCTAACAGAACCAAGGTCATTTGAACTTGCTTCTCATTAAAGAGAGGGTAGTCAAACTCCGTTTTTTTTCAACCACACAGTCATGTTATTCTTCATAGTTTTTAAAAATAATATCGTTGTCAAATAAATAAAAATTCGAGAAAAAGTCAGGCACATCGCGATCGATTTAGCCGAGGCGTTCGAAACTATGATTAGATTAAGAAAAGACCCAGGGCAATGCACACATGAATGAATTATGATAAATACTTATGCGATGCAGAGCATTTCGTCGGATCCATTGTGTCAAATGGACAAATTAACCGACTGTGGCTGGATCAAAGACTGTAACTGTGTCCTTGCTGTGATAACGTACAATCCAACCAAATTGCTACATTTACATTCTTCCGTGATACAAAGATGGTGGCTATTGTAGTCAAGGTATTAGACGAAGTTCGTAGTAGCTTGATATTGTGAAGATGGTTCAGCCTAAAACAAACCCTTTACATTTCAAAGCTGTGGTCCAAATGACATCTAAACAGCAACTTCACTGTATAACGTTGTATAATGTATAATGTTTTGTTATTGTGCTAATTTGACAAGAATCTAATTGTTCCAAGTATCAAGCAATTACAAAGCAGAAAATTAGATTTCTTAGTAATTGATAAATGACATTTCTTAACCAAAACTTTGTAGCGTCACTACCCACACTTGGTTAGTGATATTACTCAGAATTTTTGTAGTGGCCGAAATTTTTTAATGCCGCTGATTGTTTCTTTGAGAATATTTCTTATATCTGAGAAGTTATATTTCTAATAACTGAGTAGTACTTAGTAGTTATATTTCTTATATCTGGGTGGTGAAATCTTTCATAACCGAGTAGTTACATTTATCGTAACTTAGTAGTGACATTTCCCATAACTGAGTTACAATAGTTCTTATAACTGAGTAGTGATATTTCTCATAACAATGATGTGATATCTCCCATCAGTCCTCAGAAATGATATTTCTGTATCTAACTCGTGATGTTTCTCACAACTTAGTAGTGATATTTCTTTTAACACTCACCACTACAATTTAGGTCAACATCATTAGATACAACCAGATAAATCTATGTCCGACGAAACAAATCAGTCGAGTTGCAAGAAACAAATTTGTAATATTTGTCCAGAAGTTCGTTAAAACGACCAAGACATTTCCTAAATGAAGTCTGAAGTCTATGTGTCAAATAATCCTGCTTGAGCAAATTTAAGGTCAAAACTCGACCTCAGAAAGTCTTCATAAATCGAACAAGGCCTGGCATAGCGGATGAGTTGTGAAACATACATGCCATAAGCTGAATTTTGATGTCTCCCATTAGTTGTGATATTTCTCGTAACTGAGTTGTGATATCTGTCATATCTTTGTATTGTAGTGATATTTCTTATAACTGAGAAGTGATAACTATACGTTTGTTATTGTATATCTCAACTAAGTAGTGATGTTTCTATTGTATTCCTCTTAAATGATTTGTGATATCTGAGGGGTAGTATTTCTAATAACTTATTTAGGGATGATATGTCTCATAAATGAGTAGAGATATTTTTATAACTGAGTAGTCTCACAACCGAGGAGTGATGTTTCTCATAGATGAGTAGTGATATTTCTCATACATGAAAAGTGATGTTTCTATTTAATATTTCTCATAACCAAATAATGATAACTTAGTGATATTTCACACAACAAATAGAAAGGGAGAGCAAGAGAAAGATATTTCTCAGAAATTTATGAGTATCTTTTCTTCATAAGTATCTTTGGCGGACATCTACCATTTAAAAAAAATTCAAAGAATTTGTATATTTGATATATATTAGATATGTGATT
This sequence comes from Lottia gigantea, assembly GCF_000327385.1. Taxonomy (NCBI): domain Eukaryota; kingdom Metazoa; phylum Mollusca; class Gastropoda; family Lottiidae; genus Lottia; species Lottia gigantea. The sequence continues at coordinate 980,698 of NW_008710663.1, forward strand.
TATCTTGTAAACATTGAAGCTGTATCGTCCACTTGCTATAGATACAACATATCATTATACAATGTCCATTTTAAAATCCATTAACGGCTTAAAGTTGAAGGTGACAATTTCCGATTATACTACTTGAAACAAGTGGTGTGAAATTTACATAAAGCATTTGAGTCTAAGTTTCCATCTGGCATTTTCCGTCTTAAAATTCCCGATCTTTGATAATTTAGAGTAATAGAAGGCAGATAAAAGCATTGATAATGAGTTGTTCAGGGAAGTAATCATGACCATACTAGTGATTTTATGACAAATCAACCACTTCTGTACTGTTTGTCCAAATTACATTGTTATCCATGCTTTTGACTTAGTTTAACGCGGTGGAACATTTCATGGTAGAAAGTTCAAGACGGACCTCGCTCCAATTCATTTATATTTCAATTTTGTCAATTGAGTAACCTCCAGTAGGCTACCGAACCATCACTTTTTCGTCTGAATGCTTTCGGGTCGTCGTCCTGAAACACATTTATTCGCTGTTCAGGCGCATCCATCAAGCTTCGCTGATATCAAACTATAGCATATCATCTAATTTATTATGTCCAGGACATAGAGTTTACACATCTATGGTCCAGAACAAACTGCAGCCGGCAACAGGTTTGTCAACATGGTCATATGCCTATAATTACTTGTACGTCACTTTGGACATCAAATCAGTCAATGTAGCAGTCGAATTGTTTGCTTGTATCACGTGGCCACACACATTGTGAGAAAAATAATTTAGACTAGGTTAAAGTATTTTTATAAATATTATATCGATAATAATAACTCATAAAAATAACACATTAAAAACTTATGAAAATATTATTTTTCGTCTCTTATCGATTGATATTAGTCACACCTATTTTATCTTAATGGTGGTAGTAAAGCTGATCCCTATTTCTCACAGTTTCATTAGCAGTTATCTCTATATCAAATCTCTATATAAAATATTTATCTATGTATCTCTGCACAGTGGTACTCGTACTATTTTTTTACAATTTTTATTATAGTCACCTAACACAACTGTCTACAAATACATTGGAACTTATTTAGAGCAGGCCTGTTCAACCTACGACCCGCGAGATGATTTCGTACGGCCCGTGGCGTCATGTAAAATTTGAGGGAAATGCAACCCGCGAGAAAATGCTTCGTTTGCTCTTGTCACTGGCGGTGTGGCCCGCAGATTTTCGCTGCCTATTCTGATATGGAAACCCTTTATATCCGCGCTGTTATATCAAAGTATGACGTAAAAATGAATCTAACCAATCAAATCGTTAACGAGGTCTGACCTCGTGTGAAAGAGTGATTTTACGTCAAATATGTCTGTTATTTGCAATGCACATTGAAATACGTTATTGAATAAATTGCATGCTTCTCATTGTTAATTCCATGATTCATTGATGGTTGGTTACGTGGCCCACGGCCTACTCGCATCCCCCGCATTGCGGAAAGGTTGCACAGACCTGATTTAGAGTCACCTAACAAAGCCGTCTCTACCTATACACTGTTACTTGAACTATCATTTAGAGTCACCTATCATCTCGGTCACTTAAACCAATGTCACCCAAACACATGTGTATACCTACACATACACTGGTACATAAACTATCATCTAGAGTCATCTATCATAGCTGTTTTTAAGTATGCACTGGGACATGAACTATCATTTAGAGTCACCTAACATAGCTGTTTCTACGAATACACTGGTACTTGAACTATCATTTTGAGTCACCTATCATCTCGGTCTTTTTACATTGGTACTTAAACTATCATTTAGTGTCACCTAACACCTTAAACTATCACATCTCTATATCTACACATACACTGGTACATGGAAACTATCATTTAAAGTCACTTAACATAGCCGTTTCTACGTATGCACTGGTACTTGAACTATCATTTAGAGCCAACTAAGATAGCTGTTTCTACGAATATACTGGTACTTGAACTATCATTTTGAGTCACCTATCATAGCTGTCTCTTAGTATACACTGGGACATAAACTATCATTTAGAGTCCCTTAACATAGCCGTCTCTACGTATGTACTGTTACTTGAAATATCATTAAAATCACAAAATATTTCTGTTTCTATGTATACACTGTTACTTATGAACTATCATTTAGAGCCACCTAACATAGCTGTTTCTACGTATACACTGGTACTTGAACTATCATGTAGAGTCACCTAACATAGCTGTTTCTACGTATACACTAATACATGAACTATCATTTAGAGTCACCTATCATTACTGTCTCTACGTATACACGGGTAATTGAACTATCATTTATAGTCACCTAACATAGCTGTTTCTACGTATCATCTGGACGTACCCTGTCTCTACGTATACACTGGCACTTGAAGTAGCATTTAGAGTCACCTAACATCACTGTCTCTACGAATACACTGGTACTTGAATTATCATTTTGATTTTTGGGAAATGAAGGATCGAAGACCTCGGGTGAAAAAAAAAGATCCAAAGGTAAGTCCAAAAAATGTGACTATTTTAAGTAAGCTTGTATTTGAAGTGACGAAGTCAAATGATATTGAAATTTGTATTTAATGTTTAGTAAAATAACAAGACTGAGTGACATGTCCTCCCGCACCTTATATTTCTATTATTTATCAAAATAATACTAATACATTTAAAAATAAATCTAGCTTTTCTTTCAAACAGAAGCCAACTTCGTTCTCACCACTCTTGCACAATAATCCCTTATTATAAAGGGACGCAGTTATTTAATTATTCGCATTACCCGCTTCTCATTAAAACTTTACTTTCAGTATTCATTTTGAAATGGTTATACCAGTTCGTCTACACGTGAATCCTCTATGAAGAAAATATCATAGAATTTAATAAATTCATCATAACTAACTACTTCCTGATACTTTAGATTTTTGAAAACCTCTTAAAATGTGTATCTCTACCCAAGCGTATTTGGAAATCTTCATTAATTACACCCACACAAGGTTAGAAAAGTTGGACGTAAAACTTCATATTTTTTTTCCACCTACGCGGGAAGTTGTACTGCTTATAACGCTAGCATTAAATACTATACAACCTACGTGCTACAAAACCTCAAGCATACACAAAGAACTGCTAGAGTACTTATTAGCTTGAACATAAGTAATGTTTCTGTGACACTTGGCAACTCATTACTGGGCTTGAATTAAATGCAAGCTATTTTAGTATTTCATTGACAAATATAGATATTATAAATATATAGAACGTACATGCCGTTACAGATGGGCATGACGGACATTTCAATTATTTTTGACATCTGTACATAAAAACTAGAATATTAGGAAATTTGCGTTCATAGATGATTATTATCATATTACAGAAAAAAAACAGCTACGCAATGACGTTGACACTCATGTCCAATTTAAAAGAAATTTTAAAGAAGTCATATATAATATAATTCTGAAGGAATTGGAAAGAAAGTTAGCATGCATTTTACCGAATTCACGTAGATAATAGCTGCAATTATTTAATTGATATTATTGTCGTCATCTGTGGGATTCCCTTATACATGCCGATCCTTCATCAATGATATTAATGGTTCTAAACTGAGTTTCCTACAGTACCTTTGTGTTTGTCCAAGTGGGGATTGGGATTTTAAAGCTAAACAGCCTAAGGTCCGTATGGCCTATAAGTGACGTCAGTAAACATATCATACACAAACCCTTAGAGCGGGTAATACTGTTCCTTTACGCGTAATTATTAATATATGAAATTAATTAGGTCTCTGAGTACATGTTCTTGATTTATTATTACTTATACGATTTGAGTTTAAAGCTATAAGAAATATTGATTTTTTAATATACATTGATTTGAATTAAATGAATCGTATTTATTGATAAAATACATTTTAAAAACAGTTTTGCAACCGGAAGTACTAATTGATATAAATCATAAACGACGCTAAGACTATGATTTGAAAAGCTTCTACATCACTTCCGGTTTGGCCAATACCATCTATGCAACAGTGGGTCTTTCAAGAATTGTGAATGGTTCTTGAAACACAAGTTTACATTTCTACTGGACATTCACCATTTAAGATTTCCATTTATGTGGATTATTTTGATCACAATTGACATGATCTTGACTTATTGATTATTTGGTTATATTTATCAAATATATTTAGATAGCAAAACCCCTTTTCACTTAACATTGATTTCGTTTCTATTTTTACTAAAGCTGCAATCTTTTCTATTCTCTGTTGATATTTTAATGGTGCTTTAGCTCTTAAGCTTGACTTGATTTTACTGCCTTGCTACAGTAAGAATGTCTTAAAAATATAAACAAACCTACAACTGGGTTTCTATTGGCAACCAGATCACATAAATGAAACAGTCATGCAAAGCTTTAAATACGCCCACATGGAATTAGAAGCGACTTAGAAGGTGCATGTACATATTGTAAACGAACAAACAAAAATTTTAAAATATATATTAGTCCCACTTATCCTCACGATCACTAGTGCCCACTAAAATCTTTAAAGGAGAGCCCGAACAATGGCGATAGAACCCTGGATTATGGAGACCGCAGATAACTGCCGTAGCCTATATTTCTAGATTTGGCAAACAATTTCACGAAAAATATACACTTTGAGTTGATTCGCAGATCGTCGTGATAAATTTTGATTTGTGCTTATCATGGAGAATATCATTTGATCGTAACAGGGTCATTTTGGCTCGTAAACTTATTATATCATCAAATATGATTCAAAATAGCCACGTACATTTTTGAATGCTAAGTGATTCATGTTGTTGTTTTTCCCAACCGAACACAATAAATTTACTTTGTTTTCTGAATATTGAGGTTTCTTGACTATCGTACTTAAAATGAAAATGAAACAGAGCGATAACATTTCGACAGAAACCATTAAAAACAACAAACAATAGGAATTAAAAGAGAAAGAGGTTATAAACTTATACATTAAAGAATTTTTTTTTTTTTTTTAAATTCAGTCTTCTTTCCGTCTATTTTTCTTTTAAAACAAATTACCTATATGTGTGAAAAATAGAGACGATTGTATTAGTTCTTACAATATTATTAACAATTTATGAACTATTTTTGGTGATATATATTATTATGACATATGTCCTGAGTGGTTTTAGATGCCCTCGACATATTTGGGATACAGATCCGATTAACTAACCTGACGATAATCTTATGTTTTGAAAGTTGTGAATTTAGCAAAAGTCAACCATGAACATGTAGACAAGAATAACTTGCTTACACATGAATGCTTTGAAACCCAGCTTCCTCTTGCATTTATAGATGGACACTACAACATTCAATATCGTATATATGCCATATGCATAGAATATGTCCAAGGGGCATATCCACCAAAAATTCAACATGTGAACAATTTCAGCAAGAAAATATAGGATATAAATCCACATACTTAATAAAGTAGGCCTACATCTAAAGATATTATGTTGATCTATATATTATTTATTACTTACAATATAAACAAATATCATATTAACACGAGGGAATATATCAGAGAAATTTAACAATTGTCACGGTGCCAGTCTGTGCATGAAATATAGAATATCAGAACTGAATTCCACACTAATTTATTCATTAACTTTTTATAATTAATGATACAGTACTAATTGCAACATCAAACAGTTTCATATAACCTTTACTTTGTAGCATAACGTACACCACGATTCTGTGCGAGTACAAGGTCATATAACATAAAAAACGGATTCCCGTTCTATGCGAGAAGATAACAAAACATGAAAAAATAAACTGAATTTCTGTTGACATTTTTTTTAATGAAAATTTAATTGTGGCTCGTTGATTGAGTTATAGAATAGAATTACGATAAATACTACTTTCAGAAGAATCACCAGCCAATATGACAAAAGATGTTCCCATCTGATTAGATCAATGAAGTCACGTTGTTCTTTTTTCAGATTGAGTCAGAAACGTTTTAAAACGCTTAGTTCTTGTGGTACTGCACTCACATATACGCCTAACAAAAACTCGCAATTATGTAAAACAATCCCATCATTTCCCCATACAAAGTTAAAAAAAAAACTTTTTTACAACTGAAGGACTAATCAAATAAGTCCAGAGGTAAGCCTTTCATTCATTTGTACCAAATCTAGAAAATTGGCTGTAATTGTCATACCTCCACTTTTTAATATATTTTCTCATGGATTGGGTGGCAGCAAATTAAAGGCTTTAACTCGGGGAATTTTCTTTCGAAGGATACAGTAAAATCTCATTAGAATGTGGTTGTTCTCTCAAATACCTAAATTAAGGATAGTACACCATTGGGATACTTATCGGAGAAGTCTCAAGGAACCATGCACAGAACCCTGCTGTTTATTACAGATCATAGAATGTAATTTGCTAAACTTTCTTTATAAGATGTTCTCATTCGAAGTCTTTTACCTCGAGTGTATAGTCATTGTAATGAATGACTTCTGCTACACTGATTGTGTGGCGGGAAACTGTAAACCAATCACCCACTCTTCTAACTACATCATGATACTGGATTTCATATTGATTGATTAAGTTCCAGTAATTCAGTCGCCGGGGAGTGTGGGATGTGGAAACGAGGGGCGGGACCTTTCCTTCTACAATAGTCATATATAAATTCCATATGATCTTTTTATCTCGCCTATTATTGCAGAAACCGAAAGCAGTCAGGCCATACATAAGCTCATCAAAATTAACTGGAATCGGAATGAACGGACAATAGAAACTAAGATCCAAACACGAAAAACAAGTGACCAAACCAAGTTAAATTGTGCTATAGGACAACTGTGATAAACATTTTAAAAAGAAACTATCTAAGTTTTTTTCTGTAAGATTTTTATTTAAATTGTAACGAGCATTGGTAATCATGATCAAATATGTTGTATTTTGGTGTTTGATAATTGTTGGTGTTCTGGCAGAATATCGTATAAAGCAATCGGTAAGTATCTTTACTTTTCCGTACTGTGCGAGATAATCTTACAATTGTAGGAGTAATGCAATTTTTTTGAACTTTTGGAGGACCTCGTCATCTCTAGGGCTCGTCGCTGAATTATGCTCGCTGCTCAAAAATAACATAATTGCCAATATTGCAGCGCTTCTAATTTTCTTAAAAGATTTGCTTTTATCTGTTTACCGCTTTCGTAATTCCGAGCATCGTCAGACCTTACTATTATAAATGTCAATACAAATCAAAAAACTACTGTATGCTTGTTTTAATCTGGATTATGTCGGATAACTAGACGAAATAAGCAAAAACTGTATCAGGCATATATTTTTGCTGTTTAATTAATAATGAAATAGAGCAGTAGCTCAGCAACATTAAAGGTATCTGAATCTGAATTATATTGCATTGTCAATAGATAGTCAAACTCTTGATCTCGACATGAAACATACAAGACAAAGTTTTCAACTTGATTTATAAGTATTTTTCTCTGAAAATTTGGAAGTTTGGGATTTATTGCAAAATGTCACCGTGCAATCGCAATAAATCATTTTCTTGTCCGATTAATTTTCTTTCATAATTTCTCTTGGGAAATATCATTTCAATTATATACGTCCTCAAAGTGATAGAACTACACATTGTATCAATATAAGTATATCAAGGTAACGGTTCATGTGATCCTGTCCAAGTGACGAAACTAATCATATAATCGTACAAATGGAAAGAAATGTGGTTTTACTATAAAAAGTTTTCACAGAGCATGCATTATTGACACATGCTAATATATCTTTAAAAATCTGTGATTCTTAAAGGTTGACCTCTCGGATTTCAACTCATTTTATTTCACTTCCTGTTAGGTTCACTATATTTCAGACTTGAAATGAAAGAAAGGACAAGCGAAAGAAGAAATCGGTCCACTTTTTATAACATTTCAAAAAATCATTTAACCAAAGTATTCGACACGAAGTTATGTGAAACCTAGCAATTTAAAAATGTTTTCATGATCAAGTTAAAAATCATGCACCGAAAATTGCGTTTTAAAAGTGAAAAGACGCAGGTCGTTGTCCGCCCATAATTATGCGTGAAATTTAAGTACAAGATCACGTTCATTCTCAAAATACAGACTAAGAAATGTCGATTGCACAATATGTCATAGTGTTCTATAGTTGATGACTGGCATCGTCAATGTCGATCAGTTTTCTAGTCTATTACACATCCATTATAAGGTCATTTAAATCACTATAATATCAGCAATATGTGTACTGCATTATCGCCATCATCATGATGATATTACAAGCTATATCCGCACAAGTACAAAAAATAGCTTGCCAGGGAAAGCTGACAGGAAAGAATTTATTATTGAAGCAATTTGGGCAACACTCTTCAATTTGACAGCATAGAAAGCAACTCGTTGTCTACCGAGGAAAAATAGCTCTTACTATCAGTGGCTTAAGTTCGGGTACTTTATCACCTGAAATAGATCATGACGACAACGGAATGTAAGCTTTATTAATTCTTTCACCTGGATCACAATATTTAGCTTTTGCATCTTGAAAAGTAATAAATGTTATCACAGCATGTTATCGTTAAGTTAAACAAAACCTAATGAGATAAAATTCAAGTCCAAAATCAAGTCTCAAATCATTCAAATTATTATTGGATTTGCTTTAATTTGAAGTCGCCGTACCCAATAAGCAGTTTCAGTTATGTATCAATGGCGTCTCTACCGTGGGAGGGGGAAGCCCCCCCCACCCCTTCCTTCTTTCAAAATTGTCATCAATATACATAGTGTGGAAAATTTTGTGGCCGCTGTTCCCCACAATTAAAGTTTCCTAGAAACGCCATTGTTATGTATAGAACAATTTTTGCACTAGAAGCCGAATAATGGATGCAATACATATAAATCATCACTAACCCATAGATATGAAAAGTTGGTGGCTAAAGAAATGCTGCCTAAATTAGACAGAACTTGGCAGAATGACCCATTTTATTATGATATTTTGGATGAAACCAAATGCGTTTACAAATATACAATAATCAAGACTGAAACCAATCCCAATTTCCATATTTTGAAATATTGTTATATGAAAATATTTATTAGTTTTCTCAATAGAATATAATTTAATTGTCTGTAGATATCGAAAAGAACGCGCGTAGTTATCAAAACATTGATCATTGTGTGAGCTGCTGTTTTGCACCTTATTGAATTTATGCCACTATTCGGTTGCCAGGGCCATAGTGTGGAAAATATTGTGGCCGCTGTTCCCCACAATTAAAGTTTTTTGTGGCCACTGTTCTGCACCTTATTGAATTTATGCCACTATTCGGTTGCCAGGGCCATAGTGTGGAAAATATTGTGGCCGCTGTTCCCCACAATTAAAGTTTTTTGTGGCCACTGTTCTGCACCTTATTGAATTTATGCCACTATTCGGTTGCCAGGGCCATAGTGTGGAAAATATTGTGGCCGCTGTTCCCCACAATTAAAGTTTTTTGTGGCCGCTGTTCTGCACCTTATTGAATTTATGCCACTATTCGGTTGCCAGGGCCTCCAGTAGTGTTTTTTTTTATGCGCCCAACCCCCCAACCCCCAGATAAGAGGCTGGTAGGCTCACATTTACATAGTGAAAGTATAGCCATCTAAAACGGTTAATGTAACGTATGATTATTTACGATCGAGAAGAAAGACTACAAAATGATGCCATGTGGAAGATTGTGTTAAGGTGTTAGTTTCACTATGTGTTGACGAGTTACGGAACCACAGTGTATTAGGTGCATCATGTTAGTGCTTAATGTTGTTGCACAATGAGGCATGTTACGATCTTCGTACTTACAAACATATTTAAACTAAAATCCTCTATACAAATTATGACAAAATAGCAAAAAAAAAAAAACAACAAAAAACAGCTTTACAGCAAATTTTCAACAAATAACAAATAACCAGTTTTCTTAAAATGTAAAACAAAACACAACACAAGTTGCACTAGCATCATCATAACATATTACCTGGTGTCCTGAATTACATAGATTTCTGATTACTTCCACTTTTACTACCAATTATATATTACACAACGTGTTCTGTCCTATCAAGCATGATGCAATTTAATGGGATAAAGCGGCATTGCTTAATAATTTAAGTCATTTTTCTACCCAAGGTTCCCAAAAGAAAGGAAGCTTGAAGTTATTTTACAGATTAGTCTGTATACTTGGTCTGTTATCATATCTTATTCATGATAAATCTAAATCATGTGAACAAGAGACGATTTATAATGGCGCTATAGTGTTTCTCGAAGAACCGGATCGTTTTTTCAAATATTGCTGTTAAGATGTGAGCTTAATGATATGTACCAGTGCATCCAAACTGGCTCACTGACAGGAGAAAATTAAAATCACCAAAAGGTCTAAGCTTGAAAATGCCCGAATCAAACACTACTTAACTGATTAACACAAAATGATTATACTACAGGTTCCAATAATGGACTGATAATACTATATGTTGCTTGAAACAACAGCATCATGGTTAAGCAGTTAGGTTATCAGGGCTCACATAATTGGACAGTAGTTAATAAAAATACATTTACTGATTCATTCTTTTCAAAATCAAATCAAAGTTATTTTTGCTTGGTAAGAAAAAAATCTCGACCCATTTAACAAATTAACACATTTTCTCTATGATTTATTTGATTCTTTTTCTATGTTCAACACCTCATAACCGCCGATCTGTGGAAAGAACAGAGTAGGAGTTTTGTATCAAACCAAAAACATCCTTACAAGTTTCATAATCTGACAATTACGGAGGATAAATGGGTCAGTCAAGGAAATAGATATGTTATTAGGCTAATATATAGGTGGGTTTAATTCAATACGACTTTCATTAAGAGTGTAACAACATTCATCATTCTGTGTTCAAACTTAAGTTCTTTCGTGGATTTTTATTGCACTCCACATTATTTGAATGATAAATTGCTTTTAAGTCATTGAAACATGATTAAAAATGGTCCACTGTTGTAAAATGGTGAAAAAGTTAGTACTGACAAAGCAAATTATTTGTTGTAAACATTTTTATTACATGTTTAATGTGTTTTGTTGAAAACAAATGAAACATAGAAACCTTAATTCTTTTATTTACATGGACGAGTCATTGAAACCATAAAATAAATACTTTGATATGATCTGCGATCGCTTATGACCGATGAAGCCATAGACCAGTTTTTCAGTACAAATATTTCATATAAAACAATGCCAGTCACACCTTATTGCTGCCGGTCAGTTGGTGAACTAAAAGGTCGGGAAACGCGAATCAAATTCCATTATAACAAGAATTTTGTATACGCTTGGTTGCATTGATATGAGGAAGTCATTACTTTCATCTAATAATTTACACCCCAGAATATATTCGACTAATGTTTTACTATCAAATTAACTTCAATGTGAAATATGTTCACTGCTGCACTGTCGATTGTTTCTTTATTTACAGAACCATCAAGAAATTTCAAAAATTTGACCGGGATTTGTATTACCTTCGATTATGAATTTGTTAATCAACAAATTTTGTTTAAAAAATCAAAACTATACCAAATATTGCTAAAATACCTTGAGGTGCTGCATTCAGAAGATATTAATAAGTAAAAGCAAACATTGCTCGCAGACTACCGACATGTATAACTATCAGGATCAATGGTTTGTCAATATTTCTGCATCATTAATAGTATTGTAGTAACGAAAACTTTCAAAGTATCCACGGGTCATTTCCTCAATTATAACATTATAACATTATAGTAATGATGTTTGGTACTAATGCAATAAAACTAATGACAATCAAATATAGAAAATATTAAGCTTTCTGGGGGCTAAGAGGCATTTGTGAAAGAAAACCTATCGGATATCAGGCAACACAGGGGATGTCAAGATATCCGACGGCAATTTCATTTTGGTTGCTGTGTGATCAACGAGTGCACATTCGCAAATTTCGACAAATTTGACAGTTATAAATAGTATCAAAACTTTGAAATATGAAAAACAAATTTTTTTGTTAAACTATTTATTATTTTGTTTGCTCTCTAAAACATATTGTACATATTGCGCCAATATCATAATTATAACCAGAAAGAAGTTAACCCTACCCTTCAATGAGATTTTAAGGTCTTTTTCTTATTGACGTAGGACGAATTTCGACAGTCCTCAGATTTTGTTTTATCGTGGGTCCTCAGATTTTGTTTTGTATTTGAAATCTGTAACTGTTTGAAATAGGATTATTGAAGAACCAATGAATGTATTGAAATGTTTTACTAATGAATCTAATGTAATGTAAAGCATATAATATTGTTTAAACTTTTTGTAGTATATCGTAAGGCAAATAACAGAAGTGGGCAGTGCAGTGTAACGATTGTGAAAAGCAAACGGGCTTGTCATTTGTATAAAATCTAAAAATCTGCACGATATTGGTTAATGATTCACTCAGGCTCATCAAGGTAATATATTAATGAAATTAAACGAAATGGAAAATTCTGGTATAAGGCAACTTGAAGGTAATATTCTATCCTGCCGAGGCATTGATGCACCCGAAGGTTTTTCCTGACGTGCTCTTGGTTGTTTTACCCAAATGACTAGTTCTTCTAATCGGAAATTTTAGCTTTGTTTGAGAACCAATCTTAATGTTTAGGGAGGGTTTGTCGAACTTTAATGTGTACGGATTGAAACGCTTGGGAACTGTTGCTCTTTAAGAGGGCACTAAAGATCCAACTGGACAGTCCAATCAAATTAGGATTTTCCATAAGGGATGTTGAGAGATTGGTAATGAACACATGAAAATTTCAATTCCCAGCACTTATAAGAATTTACTTTAATTGATGGTCTCTACAGATTTTTAATATCTTAGAACACCAGTATTAACCTAGTTAATGTTCAAAGTTCAGAGGAAATGTAAACAAAGAGAAGTCAAAAATCTTGATGGGGGAAATGGTTTGTCAACCTCTCGGGGGATCGTTGAGTTAAACGCTGGCAGGCTCTGGTTTTTCAAAACCGGAATTTTCAACCCCTACCCCTTCAAACTTATCACTAAGAGGTAAGATAACATGAGAAAGTATTTAACCCTTCGAATGAGAGATTAAACCAAGGCCATGTTTGCGCTTTCATGATCCTTTTATCATATCATAACATAACAAAATTAGCGACAGGACAGTATGGCGTAAAAACTTATTTCATTTCTTCCAGATTATAACCCATTTTAAGTAAAATTTCAATTTCTTTTTCAAATTCTGTGGATATACACTGTTTTTACAGACTTTAAGGAAAAACTGAACACACATGCCATAACAACTAGATGGTTCACTTATACCTGTGTTTTTCTATTAGTTCTTGAGGAGCATTTGCTGAACATGTCAATATTGCAAAGTGATAGATCGCCCTGATCGAGAATTTCATTACAGTCCGATCAGGCACATTAAAGCAAATGTCATCTTCCAAACGTTATAGAATGACATTTTTCATGATAAATCAATTAAAAATCAATGACCTTGTGATTAACCCACGAGGCATATTCTAATTAATGACAGCTTGTACCAAGTAAACTAATATTTTCATTTTTTTACTCCTTTATCCAACGAACTTTAACCTTCTAAAAATGTAGGCAATATCTTGGAATTTAAAATATTAGTATTAGCTAGTAGACCGTCATTCGGTAACCTGTCAATTTCTTTTCAAATCTTAATCAAATTTTGATAGATTTTTTTTCGGATGCCGTAAGTTTCTTTTATCAGTTCATCTAGATACAGTTTGCTGTCTTCGAGGACCAATGGAGATCATCAAAAAATACAAGTTTTTCTATTATGATTCTAAAATTGTGGCTTTCTTTATCCTAATTGAAAAAGAAGTTCACTGTTGTGTTCCCTTTTGATGTTGGTTGGGACGGGAGTATTGATGACGATTATTGAAAGCTTTGAAGGTAATTAATTGGTAGGCTGTTTGGGTTAACCTCTTATGTTCTTGCCCTCGGAGACCAAAATGAAGTATAAACGTAGCTTGTAGTTGCAGATCATATTCCCCAATGTTATCCTGAATAAGAATTCCAGAGCCGTCGTGGTAATACAGCTTTGTTCCGCCGATCAGTACTATGTATCTCATGAAATTAATATTGCTAACACCTAATTACTATCATAATGCATGGCTAACTTAGTTTTGTTGTTAAAAAAAACGCGAATTATAACTATGAAGATATTATATTTATTCTTCTTCCGGTTAACTCCGCAGTAAATATAAAACCGGAAACAGTTATTGCCAATTTAGTCAATGATTTATGCAATTTTAAGGGTGTCATTGAAATAAAGCAATATCATAACAAGCACAGATCACCATAAATCATAACGGTTGGCCCATTTTCGTCTAACGTCGAAGTATAAGTATTGTTACATTTACATCGTGGTGATTCCAACATTTCAAATAACCATTACTTATCCGAGAATGCAGCACCTAAAATGTCAAGCATTAAATAAGTCGATGATACAATGATATATCGGATTATTAGCTATTATTCGACACATTATTGGTATATTTGATTCAATTATTATCAGACACTGGAAGAGAAAAATGACCGATAACCTATCCTGCTATTTAGTTTAACATCTACATTAAAGAATACCGCCTACTCCAGAGATATTCTCAGAATTAATTCCCAGATGATTAAGATTCTTAAGTGGCTCATTAAGTAAAATTTACCAGTACATCCACTGTAAATATTGGGGAGTGTTACCTTTAATTTTTATCAGGCTTTCATTGTTGTATCAATTATATATCTATTAGTTAAAGAAGGGTTACCTGCAGTAATTGTGGCATTTTGGAGGGGGTGATTTTAGTCTTGAAAATAAATTTAAATAGTCGTCAGAAGTACAAGAAATGTACGAAATTCTCATAATTCCTTTAAAAATATCTCGAAATAGGAATTTTAGTCACTATTTCTATAATGTCTTTTCTATATATCACAGAGTATCTTATCTTGACGAGTCGTCATTTAAACATTTAATAATTCTTGGTACGCATGGATTGGAAGGCTCATATGTCGGCTTAGCTAAACAAAATTCCCGTTTCTGGTGAAAAAAAAAATAGCGCGATCTGTCCCTTTAATGAAGGATTTTCTATGAGGAACATTTTCATTTAGATAATTTTGTAGACTATTCAGTCTTTGTATAATTTCATATCCATGAAACATCCATATACATGTAACATCCGTATAAAGTTCGTACATGTAAAGTTCATGCAAATCGCACGCTTCATCATCGGTATCTCTCGTGGATATATTATTTTTTAATAGTTTATATTGACTTAACCGAATAATATCACTCGACGATAAAATTGCACTCAAGTTCGATATCGCAGCAAGTCGCTGTGTGTGTGCAATTAATATTGAGTTGCAGAGAAAAACAATTGCAATGAATATTGTACCCAAGAGTGCCAAGACATAAAATCATTCACATTAGGCTCAAATAAAGTGAGGTTATTGTCCATTTCACCTTGCATTGTCAATTACCAAGGAAGTTAAAGCTAATTACGATGTTGAGATGTAACACAAGTATCAATTTACTCAAACGGTTAGCGATCAATTAACCTCCAGTTAAAAGCTCTCTGTGGCTGTGTCCTATGGACTACGGAAGTCACTGAAATTATGTTAATTTTCAGTTATAAGTCGCAGTAGTCACTGCTTCGTTAAAGAGGCGAATTTGACTTCCGTTTGACCAATTGTAGTTTAGCCTCAGAAACAGGGATTGTTTTAGCTAAGCTAATCAGTAATAGTGTTCACAGTCCACCGTCATCTAATCCATGTGTTTTCAGAACTACCTGCGTTTGAAATTTAAAATGACGACTCGTCTTTTCTTGAAACTGCCACATAGAAATATAGAAATTCTTAGTTGGAGGTTTTTATGCGATTCGCGTACCTTTCTAGGACTTCTGAAGACTATTTATTTTATATTCAAGGTCCATTGTGATCCCTTTGTCACCATCATATTATTGACATTGTAACATTCTTGATCTTCCATTGATGTCAATACAGAACGTTTTCCTTGTTTTATGAACTTAACATTTCCTGGAATAGTACGATTAACAAAAAAAAAATGTCGCCATAACTTCAACTCTAGTTTTTAAAAGTGTGTTATGAAAAAAAAGGCAAAATTGATTTGTCTTGGTAATCCAGTCTCTTCTCTGAACAATCGGAAATAAATTGTCCAGCACGTAAGAGGAAACGTTTTAACACAACTCGTCTCTACTAGTGAGTAATGGGTATTTCCGCAACAATCGTCAAATTTATCATCTGTGTGATATTCTTGGGAGAAAGGCCTTAAACCACTTTATTTTTGACAGATAACCTCTGATGACGAAGAAATTCGAATTAAAACGGTCTTCAATACAGACATCTCGTCAGATAATTCTGGTACATATTACTATCACTTCCGGTGTAATATGTCTCGATGCACGGTAACGTCGCCAAACCTTCGTGATGGTTGAAAAACTTCATTCCATTTCATTTATAACATACACTTCGTGATTGACATTTTCTCTCAATTTAGCCCCTGCTCTGGTATTACGACCGTATTTTTCACTTTTTTTTACTCGTGTTTTTTACTCGTGTTGTTGATCATCAACAACTTTACCTATATCTTTTAACGTGAAGGTCCCGGCACAGTGGGAATAATACATTCTGATTTTTCAGCCTGTTCCAACTGTCAGTGACGCATGTCTATTTGTTCGGATGAAACAATAAACCAAGGCCTTGTTTGCTAGCTTACCTGTTTAAGATCTCTTGATGGAAATCGAAAAAGAGTAAGCTAATGCCATTGAACTAGCGAAATAAACTTAAGTTAAATCTGCATGTCGTTGTCCCCTTTTATAACATCATTTCATTTTCTAAACTGTGATTTGCAATTACAAGTATTGAAAATAAGCGTAACACGCATAAAAAGTCCGATAAATCCTTTTAATGACAAAGGGATAATGTAGATATATAATATAGATAAAAACAAATATATAGTGTGAATAATTTAACTAGAAACATTATCCACTAATTACACGTCTAGTCAGCCTTATATTATTTATAATAAACTCTAAATACACGTATTTATTATTAATTGATCGGAATAACCATCAGGTGCGAAAAAGTATAAGTATCTCCATGCACGGAACTAGGCGAGGTTAAACTGACCGTGTTAGCCTGTCAATCAGTACTTACTCATTTATGATTGATATATTTCCTCATATTAAAAGTTCACAAGCTGCTAAAAATCTTATTTCGTTTTCCATTTAAGATCGTTAATAATTGGTTGGTTTTTTTTATTAGTAGTGCCTTGTAAGGAAATAGATAAAAATGCACAAAATAACTCTTGCTGAGTACATGCTGTGTTTCAATGCAGACCAAAGAAAGTGTCTGACACTGTTTTCTTACTAGTTATTTTTATAGTTAAATTCGCTGACAGTGAAAGACGTAGGGGTTAAATCCGACTTCAAAGCCACTCGGTAATCCTTGACCATACATATTGAAACTGACTGTAATAAACCGAAAAGTCAATTTGTCTGAAGCAAGTTTCATTGTAAATATCAAACAAATAACAACTTTTGCACATGCCATCAAAGCTCTTTCCATGTGAGATGTAGAAACAATTAGTCATTTCGTTCACATAATTATTTGATTAAATTTCATTATTTTGTGTACGTCATTTCACTTCCACAAATAATCATCTTGTATGCCAATTCAATGGGTGGAAATTGATGTTTTTCGTATTTTCATGAAGCTAAAAGGTATTTAATGCATAAACTTGCTAGTTTAGTGGTTTGTTTGTAATTTGTTAATCGCCTGGCAATTTAGCGGTTCTTTCTGAACTCAGTCAATTCGTATTACAGACTAACAGATCATGTTGCAGATGGAGTAAGGATTTTGAGGATTCTAAGTATTCGAGAGCTTCATGCATATTATGAAATTGATTATGAATAGATTCAGGATGAAACAGATAATTCATTTAGAAGTTTGGAGAGGATCTATCTTGCGATCTCGATCAACTGGTACCAGACTGCGACAAACTAGGAAAAAAAGTCCATACAAAAATTACAAACTTCAACACAGTCGACCTCATACCTCGAGTTACGCGAGGATATTACATTCAAAGGTGTTTTCATCGTCTTTGCCACGCGTGTAGTGGAATTTTATACCGCCCAAGGAGGTGTTACAACGCTTGTCTGACGACCTTCCCGATTCCACACGCTTATACCACGCTAATGGCGACCTTAACACTCTCTGAGCCAATTTTCCTTCACAGGCCAGTAAGAAAGCCTTCATGGTTTAACTGAACCATTATCTTCCTTCGGTTAAGATTTGTTACTCTGCATTTGATTTAGAAATATATAGCATACAATTTGATCTAGAGAATCGTTCAGAGTTCCCTAACTCTTTCAGGTTTAAGAAAACAATCGTGCAAGTTTGAATGCAACCAATCGTGTTGTGCAAATTTGATGAAATTGATAACCATGTAATTTGATTATTCCAGAAAGAGGTATGATATTGGAATAGATATTTCATCAAAATGAGCTATCATGGTTATTTGTGTAGTACTGTCATAAGAAATATTGAGCAACATCTTATCTGATCTTATTTATCTTTATTACTAGAGAGTCTCGTCTGACCTACAAACACCTTCATTCTCTGACTGGAGCCTTATCTATTTCATTTATTACTGTTGCCTAAGGCTATTTAATACTATCTTCGGTATAGCAGATCTCAGATCTACAATTAATGTCAGAAATGAGAGACAAATGAAATTAATTGTTTCTATATGTGTTAAATAGGTCTTATATCAGATGATGATGGTTGACATCTTTCCTGACATAACCAGAATCGACAGAGTACAACCATAATGGAAAGTGTTGCATCTTGCGAACACGAACTGATATGAACTTTTGAAGCCGGATAATACCATGCAGTGTGAACCGGGAGAAGTTTTAAGGATAGTGGCATTAGCATACTCTTGTACTTTTCCAACCGTTGAAGAATCTTTGACACATGCACATACTGTAGTGCTCAGAGTCTCGATTTGTTGTCCCATCTGAAAGAATAAAACACTTTTCAATAACAGTCTTTTTGACATCGATACCGCTGAGAGGCTTAAATTTCCAGGGAGTTTCCTCAGTGTATTGTGGGATCGAAGTACATTGCTTATAGATTTACACAACAAGATTTTAACCGGATGGTATCATTCTTTTTGTTTGTCTTAAAATTACACATATCTCGGTTTGTCCCATAAGCTGTCAGGACTTGGTACTTTTGTGTAATGGACCTTTAATACTGACCCACGTGAACAAATAATTTTATTATAATTGTATTTCCTTGTATTTGATAATTTATATAACTAGTTTGAAAAATAAGGTCATCAATATATCATATAATGCAGATCGTAATAAGTATGATAAAAGATGTATTTAGAACAGCACCAATGAATTATTTGTATGATTGTACCACATCTGACATCAATACAGCAATAATTGGGTTTCTCTTTCTGTTTAAGTAACAACACTCTTTTAAATCATTTTTACTGAGTGTATTGCGAGTCGTCAGTATTTTGTCTTTGATATGAGAATTTACTTGCAGCCATTAATAAATTTCACACAAGGGAATGATCAAATATGACATTTATTGAGCACATAATTGTCCAATTCGCCGCTAGGTCCCAAGAGAGCATCGAATATTATTCCTGATTTATATAGATTGACTTTTAATAACAAAGAGTTCGTTTCCAGAACAATGTTTTAAAAACCGTTCCATAAACGGTAATCTGCATGTCAAACTAAAATAGTACCCTATTTTTGCTTCGGGACAAGAAAATATACATTTCCTCTCTCGCCTACACATACAAACAAGGTATGCCTTTGTAAATCGTATTTTTTTTTTCAGAATGAACCACGACCTGGATGTCCATCAGCTAATACCATCTGTAGTACCATCTACCAAGATTCACCAGAGAATATAGGTGACGAGTACTTAGTGAACAGTATCTGTAGTTGTCAAAATGGTCAGTCATGTCCAGTAGATATAGATCATAATAACACACTTCAAGTAGATGATGGTGTATGGTAAGTATATTTAAACTGCTGTGCTCCTCTTCATCTGCGTTCAGATTTCTCTAATCCTAGTCACCCTTGCTTAATTTTTTGAATAATACTCTCTGATGAATGAGTCTTGTGCTTCATTATGACCACGACAGCATGAGCCTTGTGTACTCGTGTACTAAATGGCACATTCGGTAATCTGATAGTTGCATATGATTTATTGCTGATAAGCTTGATATTGTTTCGGGTGTGGCAGCTATATACTATTGTTCTGTCGTTTGTTTTCTTATATCTCGCTATTATTAGTCGTTCCCGAGTTTCTGACCTTATTCTGGTAAATGCAGCTATTATTTTTCGTTTTGAAAAGAAATTTGGTTTGTCAGTTCTTCCGTTTTGTTATCTGTAAGTGTAAAGACAGGGGGCAAACGTTTAAGTAATACTAGCTCTCTGCAACACAGTTACGTATACTGCAGAGTTGCAGAATGGTGAGGGGCCAAACGGTCCATCGTAAAAGTACTACTGCTAGCGCTCAGCAACAACATTACGGATACTAAAAAGTTGCTGTGGCATCACTCTGGATCTATTAGTCTGTGAAAAAATCAGATCATCTAAACATTACATCAGTTAGGATGCATACATTCTAGTTACAGTACCCATAAAAGTGCGAAACTACGATCAGTGAACTATTTACTGTTTAGCTTCCGGGAGTAACAACAGAATGCAATTTTATTGACATTTCTTATTTGTCATATCGCAAAGAGTAGGTCGAGTAGAAATTATAAGTTCAACAGACAAAATAAACATTATATTCAATGATAAATAGAAATTCGTCGAGGTTCGTCGTAATTAAATAATAACTGTTTTAAAGCAAATTAAATCATAAGGAAGCTTACATAATGGCACAGAAAGTCTAATTTGATTACAGAACGCTGGCCATGCATAAGATTGTCTTCGATTAATACAGTTACCAAGAATGGTTTGGGGCGAGTTTTCTATAAGTGGCATTTTAGTGTGGAATGATATGATTTTATTTAAGACTGTCACTGTTAATTATCTTCTTTCTGGTCAAAACATATAGGATCCACACTGCGGATCTCCATTTTGCTAAAATACATAGGATCTTGTTTTGAAATAATTCTGAGTTGAGATCAAACTTGGAATGAGACTCATAAAAACTTATTGTGTACAGTCACTGTGTGTTCACAACCTGACTTTCACAACCAATTTACGTTTAATACGTCCAAAACAGATCTAAGGCAATGTATACATAATGTATAGATGCATTATTTGAATTCATTGAATGTGATTCATTTATTTCTCCTTAAAATTACGTGATAGGCCTACCAACATATAGCTGAATCTAATATAATTTCATGAAGTATAGAGTCAATATGGATATTATTTGAAGCTAATTAATGAAATATAAAAATTCATAAGCTGCTATTTAATCATTACGTGCGGTCAAATATCTTTCTCCAATTTACTACACTATTTATACTGTTTGACATGTCTTTGACCTCGTGTACGTCTAAAAACTCCACTAATCTGATCAAGAAAAACTGGGCAAGATTTTAATGTTTAAACGATTTGTGATTGTAATCTAGTTATAGAATTTTATGGCGATCAAGAATTAAATTGCTACACATTATTCCTTTCGTACTTCTATTTTATTTCATTAAAATGAACATTACAAAACTTGTGTACCTTGCGGAATACGCTAAAGTTTTTCGTGTTTAGGGAAATAACGTCATTAAAAGAAAACGTGAAATGACACGTTTGGTGAAATTTCATGTAAAAATACAGATCAATGTATTAAGATGGTTATAGAAGCTTTCGATGAATTGAAAGGATTCGCTTTATTAACCACCTTCAATCTGTTTTCTATACAAGGAGATGTTAGAATGTTTTGATTGATTTAACAATAAAATGTTTTAAGATTAAAGGGTTTCTTGAATGAATCTTGACAATCAATCATTGTTCTTTAATTACATCTGAACAATGATGTTTTGAAGGTCGCCTTCTCCAAAAGTAAGTGCTAAGTATCCTTAATCTACAAAAAACATGTTTACGCTTTTTTTAATAAATTGAATCACAAATGCACTTAGCTGTTACATGGCATTTTGACTAGTATTTGGATGAGAAACACGAACAGAATAAAATACACTTATTAAATACTTCCTTCAAATATCAACATAGACACAAGTGATTTCATTATCAGAAGAAAACTCCTTAAAAACACTTGGCTTTTTAAAGAAAATATCATAAGAGTCAAACGTCCGACTTTTTCAGGACCTATCGTCACTCCTACGCTTCTTCCTTATTCATTTCCTATGCCAAGAAAATACTTAAGAGTTTAATGTACCTGGAATGTAATCATTATTAAGCCAACCATTATACTGGAGACATATACCTTCCATATACCTTCCCTTCTTAATACGTACAATTTTTATATTATTATAACATTTTTAAAAAGTTTAGTTTTCAAATATTTCTGAAGAATTTTGTTGGGTATAGATTATGTAGAACATAAGGGCATTGTATAGGGCATTGTATAAATAGATATCTTCTTGTAGATGGGTACATTAAATTATGGGGTGGATTCTTGTCGCGACGATAGATTAATTGCATTAAGTAAATTTTGATCCTTTTCCACGAGAGGTTTTCAAGTCTTTTATTGAGTATCAGAGATACGTATACTACCGGTTTCAAACATGCGATATCCTACTACATAGAACGACAATTTGAACAAAAAAATGAATTAGAAAATTAACCTGGTAAAGATCCTTTGAATCAATGAATCAAATTTGACACGAACTAAGAGAAATGTCTTTTACTAATTATATAGTATGTAGGACTATTAATTTAAGACAACAGTAAGATAATATAATGTACACAGACACAAAATACTTCTATCAGACTTGTGTCGCTCTCTTTCTTTTAGTAAATTATACTCGTGATGTTTTCGTGATGAAGTGCTATATTGCCAATCACTGTGTCAATCTTGACATTGTGTTTCGAGATAAATGGACCCTAAACACAATATAGCATAAATACCACCTTAAATTTGAATAAGAATATCATGTATTGTTATGATAATTTTTTGCAATTGCATGATTGCAATGAAGGGCATATCAGGAAACTCCTGTAATTTTTATTCCTCTCATGACTGTCAGGAAACTTACAGTATAAAACGTCAAAAGCAATCAGGAAATTGCAACATTACCTACTCTTTTGTTACGGAAGCATCGAACAGGTTATTTGCAGCAATATAATAAAAAATGATGCTTTTGCAACAATCTTAGCAAGACTACTTCCGGTTAAAGTTGTCACTGGACAATCGTATCTAATCTAGTAATCTCATACCCAAGTTATGAGAACCAAATCAATTTAATAAGCAAAGCATAATACCTTTAAATACAGTGAGTTTTAACTACATGTATACTAGATTTAAAATTAATTTTAAATGCAGTTTATGATGCAAAGTATAAATAAACGACATAATAACAAAGACTATTTCATTAAAATCACATTAAACGGATTGGTTTCAATTAGGCATCAAACGGCCTTTGAGTTTTTTTTAAAGGTAATATGTTACTAAAAATTTTAAAAGTTAGGCAATGTCATCAATCAATGTTAAAAATTCAAGATCAAACCAGACCATTAAGATTATCCCAAAAGTGCTCACAGATCAGACGGCTTTATTCAGAAAGAAATTAGTGTCGCCTACATCATCTGTACATACATTTAAAGTACTTCCTGTTCAAGTAGAAAACTATACAATAATTGTTTAGAATCATGTTTCTCATGCCTTTTAATCTTAGATTTAACATAAACTACAATCACGTTAACACGATTTGTCAAAGGCTTCAATTGTACTCGAAATAGAAAAATGATTTATTATGATCTAAGATTATACAATAAATAGTTCAAAACATTAGAAATTCTGAAGAAAGGGTCAATGTGCGAGTCTTACTTCCGAGAGAATGTATTCTAGATGCGACATTTTTGTCTGAATTTTAAACAAAGGAGAGGATTATATATGAAAATAACTAAATTCCAAAATTGGTTGACACTTTGTGTGTGTTTACCACTGTCCCCATAGCGGTGCTAGCGTCGCTAAAGGTCCTTGGTGCTTTAGCAATTTCAGACAATGAAAGTGACGTTTGAGCTTATTAAATTGAGAAATCCTTCCCTAGTTACTTGTATCCCGGGTGGGAAGTCAGTTGTGTAGTTATTCGATTCCAGTCTTCTCAACATGAGATTATTCTGACCACAGAAAAGTTGCATTGTGTCATGTACAAATTTGGGCTGCTAAGAGCATCAAAGCTAGGTTTTTATTGACGTGACTTTTCTGAATGAGGAAGCATTATCGGTCTCGTCAAAAGTTTACAGTATTATAAATGTATTTGAAATTAATGACGGTTCACTGTTATAGTGTCACAATATGCTAGGCAATGACCGCGTAGTTTCACATGAACTTAGATATTGTAAAGACAAAAGATTATAATAGTCATTGTATTCAATGGGGAACTTTATCTTATAAAGAGGATTATCTGTGGATATAAAAGAGTCTATAACAATGGTGAAACAGCAACTATATAAATTGACTATTTCTGGTTAATTTCAGGTATGGATTATGCCAACCGACCAAAGATTTTAGTGAATGTAAAGTAAATGATGTAGCTACCAGGTCATTTGAGAATTCAGACAAATTTCAAGGCCATGGGTATTCAGAGGTAAGACACCTTATACATTCAAACAGTCAATCCTTTCCGTTAATTAAAAATCCGAAGTCGAATACAAAAGGCAAAATGAAAATAATTGAAAAGGTAAGAATAATGAATGTATGTGGTAGAGAGAGATTACGTCCTTTGCTTTAAAAAAAAACAAAGCTTTAACGACCCGAACCGCAAAACGAACAACAAAATATTTGGCAATACATTGGTAACAGCAAATGAACTTTCCGTTTGAGGAATTATATAACGTTTCAACGATGTGAGGAATTGATATACTCGACAAGAAATATTCCGATACTCTACTGTTTTTTTTTTCTGTTTATCAAGAAGATTATATACTGGACGATTTTTAAGGAAATACCCTTTGGCAAAAATCTGGTCACGTCTGTATAGACCATGCGAATGCCTAAAGACTTAAAAATATTAAGCAATTATCACTGATACCAAAAAATAGCTTTGTGCAATGTGGAACCAAACAAAGTACTGTAATCATTTATTATATAATTTTTCAGTTAAACTGTATATGTACGTCAGAAAATAAAGTAGTATTGGAGAACAAAATAAGATCGGAAGACAGTGAATATGGTCCTGGTGTTGATAAAATATGTGGAGGTAATATTAACTACATTAATAACATATTGTAGAAATTGTGACTGATACGATGGCAGATTTCTGTAATCAGAATGCAATGTAGGAAATCCAGGGATATATTTATTATCCTACAATCAAATGTACAACTAACCTCAGTTGGTTAATTAAATCAGGGGATTGTAAAGATAGTAGATAAAACGAAATATCCAGAGCTGTTTAGGTACCACGACTGCATGCAAAGCTTAATGTTATGATGGTGATTGATTTTATTGTAGATAAAGCATTTCAGTTTGACTTTCAGCTACTAACAGGTTACACTATATGAAGATGTGCTATTGAAAACATATTGTGGACGTAAAAAGGGGGGTTTTGTAACACAAGATTGATTTCTGGTACATTATTGTCATCATAATTGGTTTATGATGACATTACAACCAGTACTATTTTTATCTCCTGTGTTTTTCAGAGGAAGTGGAGAAGAGAGGAATTGATCAAGGAATGTCCAGTTTTTATAAAAGAAGTCAAGATAATGGATTAAGCAGCTTTTACAAGAGAGGGAGTGGATTAAGTGCTTTCTACAAACGAGGAAACGGCTTAAGTTCTTTTTACAAAAGAGGTCATGATTTAAGTGCGTTCTATAAACGAAGTAGAGGTTTAAACTCTTTTTACAAACGTAGATCACCATTCCAACATGTTAGCTCATTTTATAAAAGAGATCTTGGACATGTTAGTTCCTTTTATAAACGTGCACCAGAAAACAGTTTAAGCTCTTTCTATAAACGATCGCATGATATCGGTATGAATTCCTTTTATAAGCGCTCTCGTGATAATGGCATGAGTTCTTTTTACAAAAGATCGCCGAATGATCTATCTAATTTCTACAAAAGGGTACCTGTCGGTTTAAGAAATTTTTATAAGAGATCTGTCGGAAATGATATGTTAGGTTTTTACAAGAGAACACCCTCGTCATATGATTTGTCAAGTTTCTACAAGCGCGCATCTGGAAACAACGCTTTGTCCAGTTTTTATAAACGCGCCCGAGAAAACGACCAACTTTCGGGTTTCTATAAACGTGCTGCTGGCAATGACGATCTTTCAAGTTTCTATAAACGTTCTTCTGGCAATGACGACCTTGCAAGTTTCTATAAACGTGCTGCTGGCAATGACGATCTTTCAAGTTTCTATAAACGTGCTGCTGGCAATGACAATCTTTCAAGTTTCTATAAACGTGCCGCTGGCAATGACGGTCTTTCAAATTTCTATAAACGTGCTGCTGGTAATGACGGTCTTTCAAGTTTCTATAAACGTGCTGCGGGCAATGACAATCTTTCAAATTTCTATAAACGTGCTGCGGGCAATGACGATCTTTCAAGTTTCTATAAACGTGCTGCGGGCAATAACGATCTTTCAAGTTTCTATAAACGTGCTGCTGGCAATGACGATCTGTCTGGATTCTATAAACGTGCTGCGGGCAACGATAATCTTTACAATTTTTACAAAAGAGCCCCCGTTGCAAGCCAATTGTCAAATTTTTACAAGCGAGGTCTTTCATCCAATGATCTCGTGGCATTTTATAAAAGAGCACTTGGTAATGGTGTTTCTAGTTTTTATAAACGAGCTAACTCCGATTTATCTTCGTTCTATAAAAGAGCAGTTGATGATGTCAGTAATTTCTATAAGCGTTCCGGCGAAGATGACCAAACAAATGACAACAGTTTAAGCAGTTTCTACAAGCGTTCTTTAAATGGTGGACAAAACAGCTTTTACAAAAGATCTCCCCTCGATCATGATGTAAGCCACTTCTATAAGCGAGGCCTCGATGATGTAAGTTCATTCTACAAAAGAAATGCAAATCGGCTACAGAGTTTTTATAAACGAGCCCGCGACAACACTTCAAATTTCTATAAACGTAGTCCCGAACAGCAAAGTAGTTTTTACAAAAGAGCCCCTAAAGACAATGTTAGCAGTTTTTATAAAAGGGATTCTAGTGACAATAAAGATGTTGCCTTTTACAAAAGAAGTGTGTGAGGCAATAATTCTGAATTCCTCTATATTTAGTAAAGCAAGGCCTTGTATAAGTAGCAATATATCTGAAACACTATAGTTGCACGGATCAAGTGTGTTCTGTTAAGATCGGTATGTGTCTATGTAATATAAATAAATATTAATGCTTGATTCAAATAAAGTTATGTTTCTTAACTGTTGTTATATCACAATAGCCATTCATGTTGATGTGTCATTTCCCGTGATAAGCCTGGTACATGATGAGATTTAGTATTCCAGCTTTGAGAAAGCATCGAATCGGTTCGGTTGTTCTTCATGCACTGGTATTTCCGTTGCTGGTAGATGCTTTCACCCAGGTTTTGGTTACTTGCCGATCTTACCATCCTCATAATTATACTTTTATACAATATACTTCCAAAATGACTGATCAAACTTTCATTGATTCCATTGTGACGGAATTACACACTTCACAAAATAGATAACCTCTCATTTGAGTTACTTACACAAACACAGTTTTTAAGTTAATTATATCTTCAAAATAATTTTAAAGCCAAAACATTTCATAGGTAGGCCTAATTTCGATATTTTTCAGACAATTGTTGTTTAACGTTAGCGTGGCGGAATAACAGCCTATAAGATATAACTTTTTAGTAAATACGCACTTTCTAATATACAGTGCAGCCGCGTTTATCCGGTTGCTGATAATCCGGAAACCCCGATATCCGCACGCTATCTGCTAAACAACTGCTTTTGTTTCAAGTGATAGAAATAACAACGCAACAAGGCAGAAGTTCGCAAATGGGGATCACTCTGGACTTAACTTTGCGTGACGGACTTACAATCAGACTTTGTGACGTAATTATAAGTTAAAAAAAACTCAAAAAAGCTCAGTTCTTAGAAACTAAGAAACTAGTAAAACCAAAATAATCAAATTAGGACCGGTTCACTATAATATAGGTCAATAAAAACGTGTACTAATGTTAATCTAAAGAAATAAAACAAAACCTAATGAAGAAAAAAGAAATTGAAATAACACATTTCCAGGTCCCAGGGATGTCAAAATTCCGGTTCAAATTTGTTTCGAGCGTTTGGATACAAAACTATAGTCGAAAAAGTCAGGGCATTTTGGTGAAAACTATCCCCACATTACAAACTAAAGGGTTTTTAACTTGGGTTAAAGATAGTAGGCCAAAGAACAAAAAATCGATAGATGAGCCCGTGCTTATAAATTTATTTGTGGTCTGGAATATAGTTGCTTACCATTATATATATACCTCGCAACACAAAAGGCCTCTAGTGTTAAACGATTTGCCAATTTGAGTTTGGGTTTTATGCATCAAAATCGACAGAAGGTGTTTCTTGTCCACAATGTTTTACATGCTTTTGCGTTGTGTGCCAATTTTCGTTCTCAGTCGTATAACGTAGTGGTTCTAGGTTACATCTGTAGGGTGTGAAGCCGTTGATCTGGCATCTACAGATGCAGAAAAGTGTAATGGAAAACTCCATTTCATTTTGATACCTTCCTCTTACAACAAGGTACTGCACACGATTACTTGGTAACATCTGGTCGTACCAGAAAGATTAAAAACATCCTTGGGTTAGACTAACAGTTAAATTTTTACAAATAAGGTATTTCATTTTCGCATGACCAACCCTCAACCGTATTCTTTTGAAGTTGTTTGAAATTTGTTTGGCTGTGTACCGGTAGATCTTGCATATAATCCTTTGGAACAGAACAAATTTCTCGAAAGATATAATGCTCCCATTGAGTAAAAATTTACAGCCGTCAGCATTGTGTTTGTCTAGTCCGCTTCTATTGCATTTTGTCATACAAATATACAAATAAAGATTTTTTCGATCTACATGAAATGGTCTTGACCTGGACTAACACAAGTTGTTCCTTGAACCTTCTCATCAGTTTGTCTTTATAATATATCTCTCAATGTCTGTTGTCCTCGACAGCCTGCAAATTAACAATTGGCATAGACAAGTGTTCATGCTTGCCCCCTTGACGATGACTTTTCTGTCATTTCATTTCCCATCGTGGTAGCATATTTACCAGATTAAAATAGATTACTAGATTTCCGATTAGATAGCCATTTGCAGAACCAATACTTGTCATCTAGAAGAACTTGCGTCGTTGGTGAAGTAACACAAGCTTGAATCTTGACGGTTCATTTTCTTACTGATCACTTAATCTAGGTGACTTTTCTGATCAAGGACAACTTTTTAAAATATGGCATTTCCGTTGTGGTTGTAGACAATGCCATGTCACTGATTTCTAATTGGTTGTCAATTGGGTGAGAGTTGTCTACCATGAACCATTTACAGGACCTTTACCAGACGTACTGTTTCACTGGTATCTCAGACATAACCAAGCACATCAAGCGCAATGACAGGGTATAGAGAAGAAGGATGGTTATGGTTGACACATTATTTCACCAATAGATCACGCCTATCACCAACTTATTAGTAGTAAAGATCCACATTTGAAACCTGCGTTTCCATACGAAATTACGTATAGTTCTTACATGGGAATGTTTAGTATGTTGCGTTTCTTCATTGAGAACTTCACTATCACTCACATATTTCAAACGCCAGATTTCGATATTTACACATAATGATGTTTTTAACAACTTTGTATCACTATTCATATTCCCTAATAAGAATCTACCTGTTGAACTTATATAGATGGACATTAGTAAACATTGGCGCAGATCACGGGAGAAAACCTGGAACCTCCACAAATAGTGAAACTTGGTTGAGTAGAATGTCTGTAATGGACGTAAAATAGGCACAATTTGGCATCCGAGAACATCAAAAAGTGCCGAAATTTTGCGCCTGCGGCGCACTATTCGATCAATTTATGGTTGAGAGACAGAAGACTATTTGTTCGTTTTGTCACCCATCACCACTCACAGAAGCGCCATTACGAAGGGGCACACGTAGCGAATTTTATCGTGCGCATATTTTCGTCGATCATATCCTGTGATGGGTACAAATGGCGGACCGCCACTGAGAGGACTTGCCTTGACATTAAATTTGATTGGTTAAAAGGTATCGGTCGCCCTATAGATCACCCAGGTGAAATTGAAGTTTTTAATTCAAAATTAATTTTTTCTCCTACATAGGTCGGGGGCACTGGATGACTGGAAAATTCAGTAACATGCAAGAAGGTGCCTTTCTTTCTATAATATTTCTGAGAGCTATAAAGATACGGTGTCACCAGCTCAACTGAAACGTTCTCATGCCGCTAAACTCTGCAATCGAATTCGCACCTTCGGTCCGACCCCCTTTGAATAAATCCTGGTCCCTGCTGTATAAGTATATAAGTAAAACAGGCCTGGAAAAGATAACCTTTGTCTGAATAATTTTCCCCTGAAGGAAAAAGGTCATGTTTCATGCACCTTCCATAATAAAAGTGTTATCCAGTTCAATTTCTTTCCATCTGACACGCTTCCGACATCTTATTATGTTATCCCTACAATGCCTTTGAAAATCTATTAAGTTTTCTTTTGATTATGATTAAATGTACCGAAGAACCGAACTATAAAGGGAATAAGAAACCATGTAAGAGTAAGGGAATTAACTGAGGAACAAAAACAATTGGATACTGACTTAAACTAATTAGCCTTTAAATAGGATATCGAGATTGAACCTGATTATCCGGACGTAAATAATAAGTCTAATGAATAAAATAGATCAGGTCTACCTGTAGGGAACAACAAAAGAAGTAAGAATACACCTTTTAGGAGTAACTAAAGTATTATATTCTTCGTCGTCGAGACGACTTCATCAGGTGAGCTGATTTGGAAACAACATAAGGTTTTAAGACAGAGATCATGTTCAGTGCAACTCCGTGACAGAGCAACCAGACGATCTACAGATAGTTGAAAATCGAAAGAGTAGGCCTTTGCGCCCTGAATTGCGTTGGTTATTGTTTTAAGTAAAATTATACTAACCAATAGAAGTAAATAATAATACAGCGAGCTTTGTTTTCCAAATTACTGAGACAGAAATCAACTTGTACATCTATAAGTTCTTTGTTATACCTCCTTCAGATCGCTTCCTTGCTGCACTGCTACGGCGACAGAAAACTTGTCCAGAGTTAAGGTCGCCATTAAATTGGTATCAGCGTGAAGGAAACGCTATATATGGTCGCCAATGATACTCAGTCAAGGAGTTGGATTGTTAAAAACAAGCGCAAAGGTTCTGCAATCTGTTCTGAAGCGTATTGAGAACACCATCGTATAGGAAGGCCGTTTGACAAGCGTACAATCTCCATGTATCTCCATAATGACAGCAAAGACGCTGCAAAAACGGTTTCATTTCCAAAGTCGACTTCATAGCGTGCTTACCACGACCGTCTCCGACCGTTTCTGAAACGACACTTCTTATTCTACGATTTCGAAGTCCTTATGACGTTCTCAGGGGGCTCACAATGCGCATATGGCCCTATCATTGGGCTTTCACTGCGTTTATATTGTTCTGAATGCGACTTGAGTTTTCTTTACGTTTTTGGGCGAGACAGTATAATATTTTCTAATCGCCGTATGATCGTAATGGTCGCCGTCATGATATGAGGGCATGCTATAGATGGCAGTCGGCATTCAACTTACTATCATATACAAGTATGGATTTCCATGGGGTAAACCTATACAACCCAGCCGTCTCCATTAGCTGAACCAGGTACAGAAAATAATATGTAGAACTCCATTTCATTACATTTTTTCTTGTTTTGCAGTATCAAGATTCAACTAAATTCAAGGGTCTTCTAGAGACAGAGAGAATCCATTATAGTAGTAATTGATTCGGCGAAGAGTTCCTGCAGTCTAACTTGATTAGGAACTCAATTTACGCTAATAATGGAGATCCCTTCACGTCAATAGAAATCACTTGTCAACAAGGTCAAAGTCGCTGATGGTCATTACTGAAGTGGACAAGAAGAAACAATAACCAGGCGTTGTAAACAAGTCTACCAAGGTCTCATTCTACTTCAATAATCGAATAACCTGGAAAACAAAACTGTTTACATTCGCTTCGTTCATGAATTACTTAATACAACCATTGCATAATATTCTGTAGAGACTTTAATGTCAACCACAGACAATCCATTTCTATCATATATTTTGTAACAGCTTACATAACCTAATATTGTGGCTAGTATTTAAGTTTCTCTTGTACAAGATAACTGTATGTACAATTTCAATAAATTATAACAAAGCTTACTTGGCAGTTAAAATACGACTTCTGTTTCTTCTTGAATTCAGATAAAACTATAGACCAAATGAAGATTGTCGTAATTTTCAGGGCATTTTTATTTTGATAATGGTCTAAAAGGTTCGACTAACAATCATTTTTGTTGAATTGCAGGAGAATCGACTGCCCCGTCTGCTCCCCTTTTGGCTCTGCCACTGAGAAACTGTGGAAATACAAATTTCTGTTTTAGAGAGCTCTCAATAAATATAACAGTTTTCTATTTCTGTGAGAACTAGCAGATTTGTGACAATAATCATTTACATAAATTATTGCCCTTGTCCTGCTATAGGCTTCGGTCTTTCTGTTTCGTCTTTCGATTGATTATTATAATTTATAGCGACGATTTTGCCCTAACAACAACATTTTCCCATCAGAAGCTCGCTAGCAAATTATCAAGATGGCGTGCAAGTTTGCATCTCATTCTCGAGAGCAGCTATAATTTGTCTCTCGGCGTGAAGGGCGCCTAGTTAACAGAAAACAACTCTTAAGGTGGAGGCCAATTCTTCAATATACGGTTAAGTATTGGAATTTTAAATGTGAAATAGCAATATGGTTCAACGTTAGTAGTTTGAATGATATAAAAGAAGAGATAAGCTTGACAGTGGTCATACCAACTTAACAGTGGTCACTCCAGTTAGACAGTGGTCACACCAACTTGACAGTGGTCACACCAGTTTGACAGTGGTCAATGGTCTTTATATGCTCAGCCTTTGAAACAACAAATGAGATTTAAATCAGGAAGCAAACTGATTCTTATCTTTTCAGGAATTTTACCAAAAGAATTGGTACCATAAAGATTAACTTATATAAGTATCTTAAACCTAAATTGTTTTACAATTGATTCTAATTTTTGATCCCAAAAAGGAATACTTGTCATATTTCAAATTATCTACAGTTGAGATAACGACAGATATGAAAGTATTGCTTATTATCACAAAATCTAGTTTATTTTCTAGAACTATGAACTTATACGTCCAGTGCCCGTGCGTTTCAATGCATTGTTACAACCACTATTTCCTAAATTGCAGGATATAAATCGTTATTTCGAGACCTAGGCCAGTGCTCTTGTGAGATTATCACCACCTACACTAGGTTAGTTAACACGGAATTCTTTTTAGGACAGTATTTTAACCTGGATTCATATTCCGTCAATTTACATATTATATATCATATTCTTCAAGGGCATTTGAAATATCTTTAGTATGACAACAATTACCGAGATCAAGAAATCGTTCATGAAAAAACATATATTTTCTAAAAGGTCACAATAATATTCCATATTTTCAATATGAAAAAAAGAAAATAATATATTAAACAGAAAACAATACTTCAAATGGATAAAACATTTATTATGTCTAAAAGGTTATGTATATTTCCATATTTGTAATAGTTATAAACACATTCTGACACTCTATAAATAAAACCTGAAAGTCTTAATTTCCAACCATAAAATTTCCCCTCATATAGTGTATCTGAACCAAGCAATCGAAACCCTAGCGTCATATCAAGTTCAATAGGTCAATAGAATTTTATGTACCATCCTTTGAGACAATCCAGACCGATATCAGACTCTAGAGCAGTGGTTCCAAACCTTTTTCAGCCTTCACACCCCTGGAGCAATCACCTGGAACTTCCAGCCCCCCCCCCCCCCACCCCCCAAACAATTTGTTTCATCCACATTTCTCTCACCCCTAACACCCTAGTCCCACACCCATTTCTACACATGGACAGCAGGTTCGAGGGAAATATAAACACTGTAATTAGATGCTATTTTGCAGTATCTGTAAATGTGTTAAAGGCAAATGGAGAACTGGATTGTCTCACTAAAAAACGATTACAAGAGCTCCGTTTTTTATCTTTACGTTTTATGTCTTACTCTGCATTTGAAAGTGGCCTATCTGTGAAAGGAATTTATCATTACATTAGTGTCGTATCACAACATTCACAATCGGAGTAAAATTCAAATGTTCTGTTTTTTTTTTCACAGGTTACTACGTCTTTATCTGTATTTGAATCAGATTAACACAAACCTAATTATGTGATATCTGATACTAAAGAAAACAAAAAGAGGATTGGTCTGAATCGCAAATAAAATTAAATATTATACTTTGTTCGTGTCTCAATGGAAATAATTAAAAAACATGTACTTTAAAATTAGAACAATTATTTTATTTATGAAAATGTAAGAACATCGTTCACCTCAAACCGACATTTTCCTAAATGTATACACGTGTGAAGTGGTGAGGTACCGTGTACGGTTCCGATTGTATACGGTGTGAATTCTCGAGGTCCGGTGTCCAGTGCGGGTTAAACTAGACATTAAAAAATAGATGTAAGCGGATGCAAAGGGCACGGGTCCTGGCTAATTTCGTTTCTTCCTTTTCATATTTGTAGTTTCCATAGTAATCTAATGACGCTATTTTCAACCAATCAAAGGATGTCATGTAGGACCCGTTTCTTGATAACGTTGGAGAATTGTGTGATCGCAAAACCCAGTCTGTCACTTTGAGCTACCTCCGGTTTCGCTAT
Source organism: Lottia gigantea (assembly GCF_000327385.1). Classification (NCBI taxonomy): domain Eukaryota; kingdom Metazoa; phylum Mollusca; class Gastropoda; family Lottiidae; genus Lottia; species Lottia gigantea. Next base: position 1,015,864 of record NW_008710663.1, read on the forward strand.
CCCACATTTTTTAAAATTTTTCTCTACTTTGGGGTCGCTATCCCACAATTTATTTTATTTTCTTTCTTTCCAGATATATTACTGGACGAATATCAATGTCTAGTAATAGTTGAAAGTAAACAAAGATAGGGAAAGATATGATGAAATCTATTCAAAGATCTATATTATATCAATAACGTGTTGCTAATGATATTGAAGAAGGTTTGGTATTTAAAGAGTATTATTTGTATGATCTAAGGATCAACCTAGATATTGAATGGCAATCAATAGGCTACCGAGTTTTTTCTTCCATTCGACTTGTAGATCGCTTAATCAAATCGCTTAATTAAATTTATTTCACTGTGGGAACTCTTCTTTTTAGAATGTTTGAAGTGAAATTATTGTTATGTTGTTGTTAATGTAGGCTTAATCTTACAAATACTGAATGTGCCCTTCCCATTTCGAATATAAAAGATAACACGATGCTTATATTTTTTAACCTATACGCCTTCACTGAATTAATCAATGCCACCAAGAATAAATATAAACCACATCCTTAACTATTTTTAAACCCTAACAGACAACAAATTTCGGAAATTCCAACGCGATTTTATTCGGTACATCTGTTTTAAAGTTAAAAACAAGGTTTATTTCTGTTGAGCATCATCTGCAAATATGAAACAGTAGCGAATATCCATCTCGAGGAGTTTGAGTAGACAATCAGAATGGATTTCAACGTTGAACCTTTCTGATGTAGAACATTCTCAATGACCAATCAGACAAAAGAACATTACAAAACTATCTTCAAGTATGGTGAAACTCAACAATAAGAAACAAATTCTGACATTCTTTTAGTTTAGTTTTTCAATCCCTCTCTACACTTATAGTTCACAATTCCTACATTTAAAAATATAATAAGCTACTAAGCTTTGGCCAAAAACCACCTCGGCCTGATCCGAGCTTATCTGCTCAAAATTTCAGACCAACTCATGTATACTCCAAAAGTGGCACCGCCACAAGTAAACATCAACTGAAAAGTAATACCATTAAGAAGATATTGCGAACGTGACAAAAAATTGATATTATGTCTCAGTGATGTATCGTCTGAGAGACTAATAGTTTAAGAAGATTTTAAATCAGATTTACTTGAGGATTAAATTTGAACGTCTTTTCGAAGCAGGTCAATAAACAAAGATTACACACAGAGAGTAAATGCGATCGTTCTCTAACCTATAATTCTTGTATCAGTGATGACGCAGAAATATATTTATATATATAATAGCTGCTGAAGTGCCCCACCCTTCGTCCTAACCACGTGAAAACAATGGTGCAGATTATCAGATTATTTGGTTTGTATAGTAAACAATACCAAAATAAACATTGATAAATATTTTAATAAGGACATGGCGAAAGGAGTGCCAAGGTGCAAACCCAAACCAGTAGAAGAGTGGAACCAGCTTTTGGTCCTCCAGTTGGACCATTAACCGTGCTCATGCAGTACACAATTGTGTAGGAATTTGAATTTATCAAATTGGTGCCGTCATGCTCGACCTCGGCGTATAACCTGTGAAATGCAAGCTGAATCATTTTGACAAACTAACAACAAACCTTTGAATATGTGAATGATTCTTCGACTTTGACTTTATCTGATATAATGTTGTCAAGATGTCATAGGAGTCGATGCTTTATTGAATTTTTTGATTAGTATCCAATTTGGTTTGGTTGGCCAAAGGCAACTTAGTCGGATTAATGGTGTTTTTTTTTATAGGAATTTTACAAATAGTAATTTAAATAGGACCTGTTATGATCTAAAAATCATCGAAATAAACAAATCTTACTAGATGGCTCATCTATAAATTTTTTTTTTTAATTGTTACGTGACATCCTTTTTAGGTTGAGATGGTGCAAGATTGTCACTGTTCACTGAACGTTCCATTTGAAAAAGCTCTTACTCCCTTCTATGGCTTAGATCTTGCAATATTGTCGTTATACCATATGTCCCATTTAAAAAATCTGTTAATCATTTTCAGTGACTTCCTTGTTTGGTTTAGATCGATAAAGATAGTCTTTGTAGCTCATAATAAATTTCATATTAGGTAGATGATGAAATCTTTGGTGTCTGGATTTACGTTATCGATCTAGGGGGGCATAAAGATCTGTTCTAAAATTAGATTTCTGATCTGTTACTATTTATAGCTCACAAGCTGTGAGAAATCTCCAAACATAAATATTGATTTTTCAATGTTTATCTGAAAAGAGACCTTGAGGTGATTGGTCAAGCGAGTTTGACGTCATAGGTAACCGTATTTCATCTTGGTAATTGGCAATTGATTATACTTGAGCCCTCTAAATTTCCAGTATTTCATAAAATTTGACTCAAATCCTGTGCTCTAAAAAAATATGAGATCTTCTTACTGTTGTTCTTTCTTCCAAGATTAACGTAATGGAAATCGATTTTCTATATTAAAAATGGAAAATGTTGGGAAAATAAAACCTAATCCCTCTTATTAGAGAACCAGCACTTGCTGTAATTGGGTTAATTCTTATTAATGTTCTTCTCGTTCAATGAACTATTCAATTATTAAGCTTGTTTTATCCTACACAGGGTTATGCAGTACTTGTTATAATGGCTGCCATATTGAAAGGCGTTGTCAGTTGATTAAAATATTTAACCTAGCGCGGCACTTTACCGGATAATGAGCTAACAGGTATTTGCAATAAATTCGCATATCTTGCATACCTCATATTTGATATTTGTGGCATTTGTCCCCCTAGAAAAATGGTTTGCACCCCCACTTTTATTTGAGCCCTAAATTTATGTCAAGGTGCAACAAATCAATTCAATTATTTGAAATTTTCTTGTAAGAACCCTCTCAAACACTCAATGAGAGGCTTGCTACTCTGAAACTTCAACAAAGTTGCTGCGTCCCGAAATCATTGAGTCTGTCTGCCTCCTATTTGTACCCCCATTTCAGAGAGGCTGGCTCCGCCACTGCACCTGGGCTGATGATACACCCAATGAATAAAAGTGTTGTATGCGTTTTAAGTTTCCATAACATTTTGGAATCGGGACTTCGATTTCTCAATCCTTCCCGACACGCGAACAGTTTACTTCGACAAAATGCGAAACATGACCCGTTGCATATGCAAATACATTCAGTTCGATCAACATGGTTGTCCAAGAGACCTACATAGTACTAGGATTGATGTAACCTAGAACTCCCAAATAATTGCAAGAACAAGTTTAGGCCAACTCTTTAGCTCTGGGGCATTATATAAAAAAATTGATTTAATAAGTCTTCAATTTTAGCGCAAGTGGCAACACCTTTACCTTTCATTGCTATTAGGTTGCGATGCTTATAATTAGAAGTATTAATAATTAGAGACGTATTCATGTGATTTTTTAAACTGATTGTCCTACTCCAAAATGAAGGTGGAAGGTGGAAGCTAACGTGAAAAATGATCCAGTGGTCCTTCTCATATTGAAATATCTGCATATATTCGTCTTATCCTATTTCATTTATTACATTTCGTATGTTTTCTACAATACAACAGGCATCTTTCATGCAATCCAAGATGGCACTAACAGCTTCTGCTTGAAACTTAAAAATGTTTTCGGTGTTCTTTTTAATATAAAAATATGACGCAAGTGGAAAAATTCTGTGCATTTTAACTTGTGGACAGTCTATAGAAAAAGCTAGTATTATTGATGCTATTAGAATCCTTTTTTAACAAATTGACGTAAAGATTATCATTGATCGATTTTTACAAATTCCACCAGTTTCAGATCATGACATCATGTTACTAAACCGATACCAAAATTACTTGACTGAATTTCACAAATTTCACGGCATTGTAAAGCAAGTGTAAAAACATCAATAAATTTCGTCTATTTTTAACTCTTACAAATCGAAATGTCTACCAAAAAACTGGTCACCGAATTATCTTAAATAGTCTTTTTCTGATTGAATGTAAATACTTTGAACCCATTCACACATTCTATAATATATTGTTTTAAATAACCGAAGGCGTCCATTCTGTTGACACAATATCCGAACTATTTCCAGATCAGAATTTACCGGTTGAACACAAAGGCGTTTTGTATTTTCGTGTCTTGACAAATTTGTGTGGTTAAATTTATAAATATCCATCTGCGAAAAATTAACATATGTCGGCATGACAATTGAGTTAGAATATAATTTCAGTTCACAGTATCGCATTAAAATTTCAAAATTGATATTTATAACTATTTTCGTCTGAAGATACACTTTTTCTCTTGTTATATATGGACGATACAGTGAAGGTTTGTCAACCGTAGAAACTATTAGTGGTCTTTCCCTAGCAGGAGTAAACTATTTTAGATTTAGAAAGCCAATTAGGAAAAAAGCTTAATATCGTTTTGGAAGAGTGGAGTGGGATGTTTATGAACCAATTTAACTAACCAGAAATATAATAATATCTTTACTCAATACTTTAATTTCCACTGAGCAATTATCGAAGAACGTCATCAGAGGTTATACTTTAACATTATGTGTTGCTTCAAAATTGTGTTGGTAGTCAACATTTTTGTCTAGAAAAATGGTTAATACCCGAATTGTACCCCACTTTATTTTTCACAAAATACGTTTTTACCCCAAAATATATGTCAGAATGCACCGAATCAATTCAATTTTTCTAAAATGTTCTTAGGAGAACCCTTTCAGTCCCTCCATGAGTGGCTTACGACAGAGTAGCCGCATTTTGAATTTCAGCCTCTATAAATTTATTGTGTTATTTTGTAACCCCAGTCTCGGGATGCGGGCGCCGACACTTTTTACACAAAACGACCATTTACAAAAGCAGCGTTGTTATAATCTGACATTTCTAGATCATTGGCATTGGACTTTCAGTTTTAAAAGTAAACAATCCACCACATTGTTTGTCTACAAAAATACTATTAACAAGATTTTCAATCATTCATAGTCTAAAATCCTTTTAAAAGCTTCCTTTTGATGTATTAGCATAACGGATGCTATAATGTATTTGAACATTAAGAGAATAATATGAGAGGAACGACCAGACAGCATTATATACAAATGATGTTTAAGGAATGTCTGTTATATGTCAAATACGTTCGAGAAGTTTAAAGTGGTAAATGCTGGTAAGTGCTGGTAAAGGTTTTGTCTTGGGAAGAACTGTCACTCCCAGATTGTTCGCCTATCAGCGAATGAAAGAAAACGACGATGTACCTCCTATTTTTGGCCCCGACTGAATTCCTACACTAAAGATGGACAATGCACTTGGCATATAAGTCTACTAGTAGATTTTCAATTGCCCGTGGACCAAAAACCTTCAATGAGAACTTTTTCCATGTCAGCACCTTCAACCAGCATCTGTGGTGAATTAATGATATTATAAATATTATTCAAATATTATACTTTTCGCAGATAAGGGTAAATTTTAAACGTGAAAGTTCACCATGGCCGCATCCATTTACGGTCATGTTGCCTTTTCTATGAACGGGTCATGAGAGACTGAAGTTCAATGGTAAATGAACAGATATCTGAGTCATTTATCTCCAATACGTTAGTTTTTCAATAAGAACTAATTGGATAAAAGGTTTTAACAATAGCACATACTGGACAGAGTTTTTAATAGTGTTTAATTGGATCAAATTTACTTCACACGAGACCTAAGAAACACGTGCCCAAGGAAATGAAGTAAAATGACGTCATACGTGTCTTCTGAGGTCCTGATAATGCTTGTAAAGACTTGCGGCATCATAGAGAGATTTTTTTCTTACAGCTTATGGGGCCTCAATTTTTTTTATCCCGACAGATCTGACCCTGTCCGCTCCTCGGATGTGATACAAGGTACCAAAATACCATCGACTACAGGTTTAACGTTCGGGAAATCCTACCCCTAGGTTGTTTTATGGTGCCGTCTCTGTGTTGGGCACAAGTACATAGTAGACTACTACAACTTGGAAATTTAAACTTGGCCAATAAGAGCTCATATTCATCAGTGGATATACCTGGTGTCATAAATAACATAAAAGGATCCTTATATAATCCAATAAATCCAAAAAACTTAGTAATTATCCATAAATATGCAATTAACTATTGAAAACTTTTCAATAATTACTTAGTTTTATGGATTTTCCAGATTTTACAGATATCCTGTTGTAACTGACACCAGGTAAGTTCACTGCTGAATAGTCATATTGATCATTCTTCAGAAGTTCAATTGTATGTTCATCCTAAGACGTATTATTACTTTAATGTGCCAATATCACATTCATATATGATCGACACAGGTAGCGTCAGGTTTGTCGATCTCAGTTTATTGTGTCTAATGAACGACGGAACGCTTTTTTTCCACGTCAGGTTAGGGTTAAACTCCGAAGCAGGCTATCATGAAAATAAAATGTGTATACACGACATTTCGATTGTCATCTTCTATAAGACATGTATTACACAACATACATTGGTCTTGTACCGTTTCCCTGTCATTTATCTTAAAGCTTGTTTCCTTATATACATGATGATACCTTACTCAAGCTATAATTGTCTAATAGTAGATCCTATTTTGTAACCGGATGTGAATTAATAGCATAAGACATTGACCTTCTCGACATTAGCAGTTCTAGACGTCCGTTAATATTTTGAAGACCTTCTTTAACTTTCTTTATTTGGTTTCTCTGAATTAGTAATAATTGCTTCTGATTGCTTCATTAAACGCCTACTAAGTCAACGCGAGAGTCAGCCGATCAAATCTTTTGAAATCGGCCAGACATCATCGAGCCTCTGTTAAGGAGAAACTTTACAGTAAATAGTTAACGGAAAATATGGCTCACAAAGGAACCATCTGATAACACTATGAAGATTTCACGATGTCATTTTCAATATCTTTAACCACTTTAGTCCCAAGTCTAAACATTTTATTGATTTTGAATCCACCTAAATTAGCGTCATGCTTATTCTTCCGGAACATTGTGTAACTGGGTATGTCAGCTCTGCATACCTTTTGGAGAGCCCACATTTTACATGAACATTAATACTTATGTGAAAATTAAAGTTTTTAATTCTTTTATATGAATAACAGCTGCATATACGATTTGCTGTCCAATTAGAAAGTCAAGTTATTGATCTGATAATGATCACGCTATAAGTTCCATTTCCAGAAATATAAAGAACGTGACCGGACATGTTCAAATCAAATTTTCCTTTTTATACGCCCACACGTAAGATGGGCGTATATTGTAATCACCCCGTCCGTCCGTCCGTCCGTTCACATTTGGCTCGTGCTCACTCTACAGGCTACAGTTCTTTATGGATTCTTTTGATTTATATTTTGTATGTCAATGTTGTTATGAAGATGATCCCTATTGATTTTCGTGATGATCGGATAATTTTTCACCGAAATATCGTGTCTGACTTGACGTTTTTCTCTATTAGCTATATTGTGCAACTCGTGCTCACTCTACAGGCTACAATTTTTTACAGATTCTTTTGATTTTTATTTTGTGTGTCAATGTCATTATGATGATGATCCCTATTGATTTTCGTGATGATCGGATAATTTTAACCGAAATATCGTGTCTGACCTGACGTTTTACTCTATTAGCTATATTGTGCAACTCGTGCTCACTCTACAGGCTACAATTGTTTACAGATTCTTTTGATTTTTATTTTGTATGTCATTGTCATTATGAAGATGATCCCTATCGATTTTCGCGATGATCGGATAATATTTCACCGAAATATCGTGTCTGACTTGACGTTTTACTCTATTAGCTATATTGTGCAACCCTGTAGTCACTAAAGACTGTTTAATCATTTCTGACAGCTGCCAGTGGGCGTATGTTACCTTGCCTGGCAAGCTATCTTTCTGATTATTATCAGCTTTTTATTTATACACGACAGTTCTGTCTACTGCATTTTTTAAAACTTTCGAGACACGTGAACAAAAAAACACCAGGCTCCAGTGTAATTATATAATCAGTTGGAATCAGCACACTTTCTCGGTGTGGAATATTTTATTTTGAATTATCTCAATGGGTATCATTTTTCTAACAAGGTCATTTCTGCTCATTTGAGAACCACTGATCAGGTAAACTCAGATCTATACAGAAGCCACCTCGATTAAATTGATATACATTTGACATAAACAGCATTTATGAACCCAGAGTGCCCTGTATTTGTAAACTATGCATTGTCTCGTACCTAATAATGTTAGCCTATGCGATCGATAAGGGGGGCGGGGGGAGGCCGAGGTGGGCTCGTGTTGTAGATGAGTAGTTGATGCCCCAATCACGTGTGGTATTCATCCAAGGTAATCGTATTGTTATGGAATGGTGAAACGTCAATGATATTAAGTGGTCTCAATTTGTAAAAAGAAGAAAATTGCAACACCATCTTTTATTAAGATCACAAGACAACTTTGATTTACTTTCAATAATAAATAAGTGAATAGTCTAACGATCAACCAAGTTCTTTGTGCTCTACAAAAAGTAAAGCTCAAAAAGGTACCCTGGTGACGTCAGACATTTATTGGAGATTCAAAACATCGTACATCATACAGAAAATCAATAGATAGCTGTAACATTCAACTGTAAAAACCACGTTTGGAGATGACGGCAGCTTTATGATCGAACCTACACAAGTGGTGGCATTTCATGGGAATTTCTTAAAATAGAACTGAAGTATTCTTTACCCCTCAGAGAACAATTACCTCTTGATTGAGAGAATATTGATTAAATTTGGAAAAGAGTGAAAACTCACGAGAACAGTTTAGCCATAAAAGGCCATTGTGTGTGACAACCTGTCAAATAACTATGCCAGGAATTCTCGACGGAGTTAGTCAAATAACTGAATTATGCAAATTTAGTTCTATATTTGGCATTTTAGCCTTTAACACCGCCCATGAAGCCAAAGCAATTTATGGAATGATGTCATTCTTTTCAGACCCTGTTGTATTTTCTAGCCAGGAGGTTTTTTTTCACGACTTCGGGTTAAAATGACACAGGATGGTGACATTGCATTGCATTTATTTTTTAAACTGAAGGAGTTCACTTCCTGCTTTTCTGTACCTAACTGGGTTAGATAAGTAGTGCTCTAAGTAATCCTCTCAATGTATAGCCGACCTCTGAAATTTGTCTATGCATCTACCTGACCTGCATCACTGACTGAGAAACCGATTTGTAAATTCCGCAAAAGCCTTTTCTGTGAAACTGGAGCTTTTGGTTGCTTAGCGATTGAATATATTACCTAAGACAATCGTAAATGTATAATGATCAACATCCCTTATACGACCTTGATGTTCCCAGTCTCCCCTCCATCAAAGCTAATGCTAGCAGTAATTAATTACCTTCGTATGAAATAAACATTGTTTCATACTGTCGAAATAGCTTCAAGGTCAAAATATGTTTGTTTACCAAAGTGAAGTTTCCTTGATGTCACGACGTTCATTTACACCCAAAACCAATTCCATGATTGATGACGTCTGCTAGATTTACAAGACTGTCAAAGTTACCATTTAGTATCAACTGCTTTTAGATCAGTCATGTATTTTCATGTATTTGAAAGCAAAGAACGACAAATGAACAGCGAATTATAAATGAAAAATGTCTTCCGACAACAAGGAAGGTTATTGCTGGTGAAATTGACAGGGAAACTTAATGCTTCAAACAGTTTTTCCCTCTGCTCTCTCCTCAATTAAAAATACATCAATAACATTTTGAGCCTGTTTATCCTAGATTTACGTTTTTAGATTTCGAGGTTGGGCTGAATCAATTTCAGTCAGTACAAGAAAAAAGAATATGCAATGATCCCCATGTTCCGAAGCGAATTTTCAACTTTCACGGACTAAACTTTAGAAGAAATCGACGACAAACTTTTCCGTTGGGAAATCTGTATAATCACTTTCAAAATGTATTGCTAGCCAGCATAGAAATCTAATAGTATTTTAAAAAAAAAATCACCAGTTTAAGCTGGTTCTTGGCAAGACCTTCGGATCCAGTTTAAGTTCAAGTTCAAGCGTCCAGACAGGAATAAGACTTATCTTGGAAATTTGTGATTTCAGTTTTCAGATTAGAATGATAGATTTCTTCCAAACATCTAAGGCTTAAACGGAAGCAATTATTTTAGAATACAAATTCAATAGTCTGAGTGTCATTTTCTGAAATGATTGTTGCTATAGAAATACTTTCTCAAGGACAAAAAAAAATCTGAAATAATGATTAAGTCTTTCTTTGCAAAATAATTAGTAAGTGGGAACGGGAAAGAGAAGATTTTGATGAGTTTGTTAAAAAAAAAAACAATATCGGAATCGTGGGTCATTTTAATCAATGGGAATGATGGCTCAGTAAAATAGATTGAAAAGTTGGCAAATGGGATTTATTGCTCAGTAGAATAGATTGAAATGGTGGCTCAGTTGAATGGATGGTAATGATGGCTCAGTTCAGTAGATGGGATTGCTGGCTCAGTTTTATAGATTGGAATGGTTGTTCAGTAGAATTGATCGGAATGATGGGTCTGTTGAATGGGTGGTAATGATATCAGTTGAATAGATGGGATTGATGACTCAGTTGAATAGATAGAAATGATGATTTAAATTGATAGATGGGGATGACGGTAAAATTGAATGATCGCACAGCGGAATAGATGGGAATGACGGTTAATTTAAAAGATGGAAATGATTCCACAGAGGAATACATGCAAATAAGTGCAAATAAATAATGTTGTATCAATGCAAGATAGTTTCCAAACCATTCTTCGTTCTGTAAAGGAATAATTCCGTTGGATCGGCTCTAAATATTATGCTGAAAGTCGTCTGAAGCCTTACTTCAATTATATTTCGTGACTGTCAGTCTGTAGTTCCGACTGTATTGTCCTTGGTGATTGAGGAACACACGACACATTCAACACGTGCGTCTCAAGTTCAAGTTCAAGTTCATTGTCGTTGTGTTTCAAGCAATCCCATACCACTTAATAAAAGGGGATTAAATTCAATCATTATCGCTTTTCCTTTTGAAAACCCAAGTTTAATCCGTAAAGCTTCTTATACAGATCTCTAATGGACGTAGAAATTCACATTTCAATCTATCCAGAAAAAGACTTAGTATGGTTTATAGGCTATGTAAAAAAAAGATCTAGATTAGATGAGGAATGATGTAGTTTGCAACAGTTGCGATATTCAACCCACATGTTACTCCTTTGTGATCTTTGTGATATATAGGAAATGTTATAGCCCCTTCAACCTGTACATAAGGCTTGGTAGATAGGTGTATGATGGAAACATGAAGACCCACGAATTTGGGCGTGATCCATTATCTTCAAATATAACATCAGACGAAAACTTAGAAGTACAGGTTCAGACAAATGAATGTATAATATATATCCTCTGAGACTGACAAGTAGCTTGTCTATTACTTGTATAGTATATCTGTAATTTCATAATAACCGACTAACCTCGATTCCAGTCTTACCACCACGACAAGACTTAGTGGTTAAGAAGAAAGGTAAGTATCCCTAATAGTCCATGGTGGAAGAGTCAGGACATGTAAGAAGTCGCATCTTCGCAGCCGTGACTAATATCTCTCTGAACTAAAATTAAAAGACAAGGTCCATAAAGAAGGGCAATTTGGTTTATAGTGATCGCCAGTGGCTCAACTAGATAAGTGGAGGCCCGTGAAAAAGTTCTCCAGCATTTTTTTCTGGGGTAGGGACCCTTTAGGGGTAGAGGAGCGTAGACTTGTAGTCCCTGTCCTTGTAGTAGTAGAGACACTGGCGACCGCTAGCAGCTTGTAGCATCTGAGAGAATCGCACCGACGTCTCAAAAATTGTACTTGCCGTCAGATTCTAGCTTTTTATTCAGTATGTAAACTTTAATCAGATAAACGACCTCAGTGGTTGGAATTTGTAACCATTCACTTGATCGCTGCTGCTCATAGCCGGTCATGATTCTCGGCTTCAACAAATCAGATTAGATGCTTTAAATCGTCATTCGAGCTAAGCCCATATTAAATTCATTTGCATTTCGTATAACTTTGGTTTACACCTTTCTTTGCTATTGTGTTCAAATTAGCATTCCAGCAAATGAATCATGTAAACATTTTTCCAAGTCCACAGCTACAGTGTACATGTATGACGATCACGTTACCTACCTACCTTCGCCTACTTGCTTCTGCTCTAAAGTTGACTTCTCTGGGGATTTATGTGAATGTTTATGCCATATTCACTGGTTATCGCATTCATTTTTTAAAATAATTTTATTATTCTTTTTCACGACATACCAAACATGTTATCAATTATGGCGGACACCTGATACAGAGTTTTTAACTGCTTGCTACTGTGAATTTCTGTGACCTACATGATTATGCCAAGCTATTAGAACATGTCTCCGGCAGATACTGGATATATTTCAAGATTACGTGACAATACTTGATTAGAAGTTTAATAGCCTCTCTTAACCATCCTCATCGGGAGTATCATGCTTCTGTAAGATACACTCATAAATTGGTTGTAGTGATTAATTTTCTTATTGGCTTTCAGTTGTTGCACCATATCGCAAACCACATATTTAAATATTTTGCTGGAAAAAGTGCACAGAGTACTGTTAAAACTGCGAAAGAGATCCATTGCGGGGATTGTATCAATTTAAGTTGTAACAGGAAAGGGGGTGTCCAATGAGTAGTGAGCCTCAGTAAATAAATGATTGGAAATGGGAACAATTTAGCATCTGTTTAAGTTCAGAGTTGTTCTTAGAATTTTACATACAAAAAAACTAAGTTTAAAAATTGAAATTAAAACTATGGATGATAACTTCGAATTATTTAAAGCGGTCAATGTGTACATATTTAGTTTCATCAAGATCATTAGTAAACTTCGTTTATTGACAACGTCAAAAGGATTGAGTACAAGTAACAAAAACTTAATACAACTCTTTTAAAATCATTTGAAAACACATCTGAACAGGCGGGCGTAAGGACTGATATTATCAACATAGATAATGTGGGCGTCAAAAATACAACGATTATAATATACACATTGGTTAACATGTGATTAAAACAAAAATATCATAAAATGTTGTCACGGGGGAGGGGATATATAGATAATAACATACACGATTCTCACCCATTCATCACTCCTTTTGCAAATTACAACTACTTTTTTAATTGAAATATCTAAATGTGGAAAATTTAAATGTTATTGATAAATAACCAGCAACGTATTTTTATAGTGACTTATCTTGCCAAAATAAGCCTAGAGATGAGATCGGGTCTGCAATAACCCAAACACTTCTAGGAAATACCTTTGATTTATTTGATAAGGTTTGCAGCTTTAAGATTTAATAATCTGCCATCAACATCAGATACAATAAGATATCCCTAATGCATCTGCAGGAAATTTTCTCAGCTTTTATAAAATTACGAGAATGACCAAGATCTCATCAACATGCACATACATAAAAACCAAGTTTTATCAATTGTTGTAAATATTTTGCTTTATCGCAAAAATCGTTAATTATCAACTGGACCAATATATCATTAAAATATGTATGCCAATTATTATAATCGAGGTCAGATAAATTTTGTAACCTATTTAGGGTTACGGCAGTTTACATCCAGATTTGAATGTAGGCGAATAAGATTTTCCTTTAAAAACTACATGATAGTATATTACCAAGACCATTGACCTAGTTAGAGAAAAAAATATATATATTATATAAAAATTTATTAGCTATAAAGACACAGGGATGCCGAGCAAAGAAATCGCATAGTGGCATTGGGTGTTCTGCACAACAGTATGCAAACTATTTGAAAACTATTTAACAGCTGCTTTTTCATGCTTCGAGTGAGAGTTTTGGTTAATGGAATTGTTTTGCTTGTACGAATTTTATTATCTTCATTCTTCAAAGTCTGTCAGCATGAATACCTCAAGGACGCTTTTAATATGAGGCAAACGTTTTAGACCAGCCCTTAGCAAATTCTCAAGGGATTGTAAAGAGGTGCTCTTATTTTTATCAAGGACACAGATTTCACCAATCTACACCATTCTAATTTTTAGTCAGAAGCCCGTGGTTCCTGCAATTCCACTAAAACTAAGTGTTTCATGACGAAGTGATACAAGCATATTTTGCGGTTGGTGGCGTCATCAAACACATACATTTTGTCGAATTGCAGGAACCACAGACGTCTGACTGAAAATTGGAATGATGCAAATTGATTCTATCAGTGTACAAATACACATAAATTTTTTAGAAAACCTCTTTACAATCCCTTTAAATAATATAAAATCTAAAATCAGATCAATCAGAACCACTGAAACAAAAAACGTTTTTGATTATTTTGATATCGGTGACCTCCGATCAGTTATCAAAACGTTACGATGTCTATAGTTGGTTCTATTGAACGACTGTCTTATCAGCGGGTTACTGAAGGACGGCCAATTTTTTATCAAACTATTTTATAAAATCGGATAATAAAGGCAAAGCTGATTAGTGTTCAGTCTGTCTGAGACCTTGTTGGTAATGAGTGAGTAGTTCACAAACTTTGCTTTTCGCTCGTTAACTTCAGATATGAACATCTCGTGAATATGAAGAGGGTCCAAAACTTACAACAGTTCAAACATATCAAATCGAAGATTAACTTACTTGACAGGCCAGTGAATGTTAGGTAAGTAGATCTATATAAAATATATTAGTTGATTTTTTTTTAAAAGTACGATTCTTGACCAGCTTAAGGTCAAGGAACTTTTGATCTAGTTTTATCCCCTCTAAATGTTCTTCAAAATAGAAAACGGGATTAAAGAAAGCAATTTTGGTGTCGTAAAAGACGCGAGTAAATAATAATGCTCTCTTTGTATTTCGGTATACATTTGGAAAGTAATGTACCATACTTGCAGGTCAAAGAACTTTTGATCTAGTTTTACTGACACCTAATCAGAAAGGCTTCAGAATTTACAAAAGAAACATCTTAAACGGTGAAACGAGACCTAGTCCCTGGAGAATTCATGAATTCTGTAGTGCTGATCTATGACGACCTTTGCTGAACTTGTACATTGAGAAACCATGTTAATACAGTTATTATGGACATTCAGGTCAGAAAGAATTGTTTGTTATCAGAGAATACAAGTTCAAAGACCAGACACAACACGTTTGTCATAACCTTCAATATACATTTCTACTTCAGGGATTACATTTTAAACCTCCAGGGAAAGGTCATGAGTAGCTTGACCACTAAAACTTTATGATATGAATTAGACAATGTCTTATCTCAAGATCGCATTCAAACAGTCTTACTACAAATATAACATTGTCAATAGACTTAAACTACAGAAACAGTTCACATAAAGGCAAATAATTCTCAAAGAGTTCTTCAATACAGCGTTGGAAATAATTATCAAACGTGATAGTTTAGATGTGAATATAGACCTAAATGTTTCCATAATTGGCCAAAATCTCCCTAATTGTTAACTCAAGATGACTCACTATCAAAAGTTTACCCTGAATTCAGACTAGAAATTGTTGTTTCGCGAAGAATTCTCCAAGGCCCATAGGGATGTGCAGAGTGATTGTTCTTTTTTTTTAAAATCCACGTTACTTTCGACATTGATATTGGAGTTGAAAGCTAAGAGCCTTAGTTCTTTAAGTTGAATGACCCACTGATATGGAGTACTGAGATTTATTGCAATCGTTAAAAAAATGATCGAGAAGTCTGATAAAAATCTAATCGTGATTTAACAATTTTAAATTAAAGACTTTTATGATATAACTTACGTGAAATGAAGTGTATTTGAAATAATTGTTTCTCAGCAAGGCGAAAAATTGAGTTTTAAATTGCGGAATAATCAGTTATTTCTGTGTAGTTCCGAAATCGTAATTCAAAATAATTTTCAGGCACGTGGCAACGTTCTTAAAATAAAATCTATATCCTATTATTTTAGTTTAATCAAGCGTTATTTCATCTTTTTTTTTCTCTGAAATTACGCTACTTCTCCGCTTTCTTGTAGCTTATGATGAGGTTCTATTATAGTTTGAAAACGTAACACAGTGTATTGAGAAAAACCGTTTACCAGAGAACAGTAACTTTTGTTTTAAAAAGACTATTGCATTGGGGCTTCTTAGACTGATACCCTGGCTATAACTCAGTCCACCCAAGCGGACAGAATTTGCATTTGTCCAGTTTATTGCATCGACTGCAACGAATGTGATAAATGGTTTCAGTCGGAGCACACCAGGCCCACTATTGAGTTCTCGGGTTTGAATTTGACTCGAAAGGATTGCAATGGTCGCTATTATGGGCTTATATTTCATACACTCTACCATCATTTCATGCGTTGGTGAGCATTTGGAATACTGAGTGTGATTAAAGATCACATTACAAATGATGTTAAAACCATCTTTAGGCAATATGAGTAGGCCTAGGCTTTGTTCTTATGTATATATTTAGCATGTTTTGATAAGAAGTTAAGGGTTGCGTGACTGGATCATATACTATATGTCACGAGTTACTCCTACAAACTATTTTAAGATGAGTATATACAACCACAGGAAAATAGATTTTGCCTTGGTAGTTAAAAGCACCCTGTGTTTTCCATACTCGAGATAGGTGAGATATGCACCAAGGTTCCACGTGCTGTACGCCGTCTTTGTTTAAAAAGGCCCTTGATAGTTGTAAAACGAGGAAGGCCGCTTTTTTGACAAAATTGAACTTTAGACCCACTGCATGATGTTGAACATTGTCGATAGCCCAATCAGGCACTAAAAAAATTAGACGTAAGATAAATATACATTTTATTCTTTTTACCATCAGAACTATTTTCAACCCTTAATTGTACACCACCACTTTGTTTTTCTAACAAATCTGAAAATATAGTTTTAATGCGTTTTTGTCGGCTAATATGTTGGGGAGAACTCTCTCAGACGCTCCATTGGGATGATTACGCCTCTAGGCCTACCGTACAGAGCTACCGCATTTTGAAACCTTAAACATTTTGCCCCCATTAAGTCAGTCTATCTCATATTAGTACCTTAAGTCTCGGCAGGCTGATACCGCCACTGGTATACAAAAGTTTCGTGCTTTTTTTTAATTTTATATCAAAGAAATTATCACAGCTGCAAAAAAGGTTTGAATAGTATCACATAGTCCACATAGCTTAGCTAATATTGTTTTCTTACCAATAGATTACTACCATTACCATTTAGTTAATATAGCCTTGTTGATGCTGTACTTAGCCTAATAGTTTAAGGAAATTTAACTCATAACCAGCTATTATCACGTGGACTATGTATGGCGACAAACAACTCTAACTGTGGAAGACAACTTTCAGATTAGAGGTCCAGACGTCAATAACGTCGGATTTCCCGCCAAACTGCCTTCTTACATTATCGTTAAGAATAGTTAGGCCTATGTGACTGATACCCAACTTCAGCTCCATTAATTATCTAAATTATTATTGAAAATTCAGAGGATGATTTGATTTCCGGAAAATTGTTGTAAAAATTTGAGATCACTTCTCATGCAATATGAGTAGGCCTAGGCTTTGTTCTTATGTATATATTTAGCATGTTTTGATAAGAAGTTAAGGGTTGCGTGACTGGATCATATACTATATGTCACGAGTTACTCCTACAAACACTATTTTAAGATGTGTACAACCACAGGAAAATAGATTTTTTATTGCCTTGGTATTTAAAAGCATCCTGTGTTTTCCATACTCGAGATAGGCCCAGGTGAGATGCCGTATTTGTTTAAAAAATCTCTTGATAGTTGGAAATCGAGGAAGGCCGCTGTTTTGACAAAATTGAACTTGATACCCACTGCATGATGTTGAACATTGTCGATAGCCCAATCTGGCACTAAAAAGTTGGACGTTACATTTCATTCTTTTATTCTTTTTACCATCAGAACTAGTTTCAACCCTTAATTGTACACCACCACTTTGTTTCTAACAAATCTGAAAATATAGTTTTTAATATGTTAGGGAGAACCATTGTGATGATTACGCCTATAGGCCTACCCTTCTACAGAGCTACCGCATTTTCAATCTCGACCATAAACATTTGACCCCCATTAAGTCAGTCTATCTCATATTAGTACCCTAAGTCTCGGCAGGCTGATACCACCACTGGTATACAGAAGATTCGTGTTTTTTTTTATATCAAAGAAATTATCACAGCTGCAAAAAGGTTTGAATAGTATCACATAGTCCACATAGCTTAGCTAATATTGTTTTCTTACCAATAGATTACTACCATTACCATTTAGTTAATATAGCCTTGTTGATGCTGTACTTAGCCTAATAGTTTAAGGAAATTTAACTCATAACCAGCCATTATCACGTGGACTATGTATGACGACAAACAACTATAACTGTGGAAGACAATTTTCAGATTAGAGGTCCAGACGTCAATAACGTCGGATTTCCCGCCAAGCTGCCTAATGTTACAGTCATTATCGTTAAGAATAGTTAGGCTGTGCTTATGTGACTTATACCCATTGTTAGGAACTCAACTTCTGCTCCAGTAATTATCTAAATTGTTATTGAAAATTCAGAGGATGATTTGATTTCCGGAAAATGGTTGTAAAAATTTTAGATCACTTCTCATTCCTTCAAAAATTAATTTGCCAGACTAGACTCTATCAGATATTATAATTGAGTATGCCAATTGTTAGTGGGGGCCCGTGAACTTAAATGGGTTAGGGCCCCTTCCCTGTTTTTAAAAACATGTCCTCTTCCGCATTTTTGGAGGGTAGGTGCCCGTGAACTTGGTTCAACCACTAATGGTGACGAATTATATAGGCCTTTGTCGCTTTTTTCTCTTGTTTTTTTTTCTTGTCAAAACAATTGTGAATTTTAGTAGACATCGGACAATCTTAACCTTATGAAGTTTTGTTTGGACCCCGTTGAGTGATAGTGAAATGGTGTCTGGTGACGATTATTAAGTATTTGACTTATCGATAGTTTGTCGGTTGCTTAAAGGAATATGTTTCCCCTCTTTCTAGAGATACCATTATGGACTCTTACAATTTACTCTGAAATCTGCACACTTTAAGGATAAAAGTAGGGTAATATTTATTAATAATGTATTTTATTAGATAAGATGTAAAAATTGGCAGAGATGAAATATATATCATTTCATTAATATAACCATAACAATAACAATAACCATTTGTTAAGCAAAACAGAATTGAAAGTCATTATTTTGAGATTAAAATAAGTCAGTATACTTATAAACAATTCCACATAAGTTGTAATTTCGTAATATATTTCAAATAATATTTTTGAACTTAAAACAATAAAAGTTGATTGAAAGAAGAAACTGAATTTTAACACTGCACAGCAGGAAACAGAAAGATAAAATTATGTACAAAAAAACAGCTTTGTACTACCATTGAGGCAGAAACCGTGCACTATACACGCAAATATACAGTAAATATAACATAAAATTAATAAATTATAATATATTTCAACAATTATGTACACAATTGGTTATGTACAACATAATTATAAAGTTATTGAATAATGCTGAATATTCATGTTTCTAGTAGAACACTTCTTATAGTTCAACTCTTAAATGAAAATCTTAATAAAATCTAAAACATTATAAAATGAAGATAATAACAAAATGGAAGTAAGGAACTTGGAGATAATCTTTAAACAAGATTTCTAATAGCTCCTGTACTACTTTTGAGATTCTTTTATTTTGATTTTGAGCTTTAAACAAAGTTGAATTTATGTTAAAAAAAAAAAAATTTCAATCCACAACTTGCATAAAAAATAAACTTCTGTTTGGATTTTTACACATTCAACATATTTTTGCGTTCTCTGGTCATTTCAAGTTTGCATATCACATCTGTACAAAATCATTCTTTATCACTTTGAATCAGGCCATACATAATTTTCGGTTAGATTCTGGACTTAACACCATCAGAATTTTCTCTACAGGAAAAGATTTAATAAACATGGCACATCCCTTCAGTGTCTACTTTCATGGAGAATTATAAATGTCTCTCCAAATATCTAATGTTCCTTTACTAAGTTGGAAACACGCAGACATCCAGGGCAGACTTGTTTGTCCAGTAACCTTTTCTCCAGTTCTGAAACATCTTCTGTAACTTATTCAGTTCACATTAATAATAATGCTGTAAGTTTCTGGAATTGTGTTAGGCTGAGCACTATGTGTGATTAAATATTTCTGAACACATTTACATGCTCTGAGCACGAAGCACAGCACGCTGATAAATGTCTGATTCTATAAATCGAGGGTAAGAGTCTTTTTCCATCAGAGCTTGAACACGTTTTTGAGCATCTTGAAAACAATGTCTGGTAGGACATGTTAAATTACTGATTGTTGTTGCTCTTGTTTTTGAATCAAGATTTATCTGAAATAAAATGAACCTCAAATTAAAAATCATATAACAGTAACCCCATTATATCAAGAACAAACATACTTTCATAATATCATACTTTTTCCAAAAAGATGTTTTTTATGCAGAGGGAAGTGAATAATTAAATTTTCAAAAGTTAAGGTATGCAATAAAGAAATAAATTTACATAAAAAAAATTTCAAATTCTGCTTTGCTTACCTCTTTTGGAGCTTGAGCAGCTACGAAGTCAGAGTATATTTTCTGTGCCGTACTGGCCAATTTACTGGATTTACTAGTTTTATACTGTTCACATGCCAACCAAAATTCTAAATTTTCTTCACTAAATTCTGAATGCAGGAAATCTTTAAATAAATCTATTCCAACTGAAAAGAGAAAAACAGTCAAAATTTAAATAAAATGAAAATTAATGATGATATAGAATATAATTTTAATTTTTTAGTATACTGATACAATATTTGTCTTTTGAGTTCAAGTCTGATGACTACTGGAGATAATTATTTTTTGGTTCACTATCTACTAAGATACCTTCTGATTGCATCAAGAAATTGCTATTATAAATTTTGTCAGTTAAAATGATAAAAAGAGAAACATATTGTGTGGAGGTAAAGAGTTTTAGTTGACTTACTTTTATCAGAAAGCAGATAATCAAAGGATTCTGCCCATTTAGCTAATTCACTTGCTGATGGATTACCATATTTACCAGTTATATGTTTAATACCAGCACCTAATGTTGAATCTGTGTGTCGTCTTTTTAATAACTGAAATTTTCGTTTTACATTCTTAGCTCTGAAAAATAATACAAAAACAACAATAAGATATAGGTAGAGATATGCAATAAATAGGTATAATTTAGGTTATGCTCTAGTAGAGAATCTGTATGGGATAATTACTTTAATATAAATAGATATGAAAGTATTGGATTACTTTTCATGTATAAAGTGGACCCCTTTCATCAAAACATGTTTAGGATTTCATTTCTAAGTCGCAAAAACTAAATATACTTACAGGCTCCTTGATTTAGGTTTACTCTGGGTCTGAAGCGCTGCAATGGCACCAAATTCTTCTGTTGCCATCATGGCAGCGTCTGCTGATGATGTTTTATGAACTATTCTAGGTCTGTTTGTCTCTTCTTCACAACTTATACTCTTACATCTTCGACTTTCCATCTGAAATGAAGTCAATTTAAATCATAAGACATTGCAAAAAACAATTCCATATAATCATAGCAATTATTCTTATTTTTTGTCTTGAAGATGTGCTCAAATGTCAAATTTTCCTATTTAAAATAAGATTGTTTTATGCTAAAAGACAAATCTGATTACCTTCAAACATGTAATTTAGATTCATTTAAAATAATACATGAATGAAGGTGTTTCATTATATTAATTGTTAATGGAGTCATTATGTATCATCTCTCACCTAAAAGCTTGTTAAATAACATTATTAACACATGTGATATTAAATATAAAATATTAAATTTGCTTAGTAAGGATGCTATAGTATGATATAGTAATAATCAAATCATGATATTGATATATTAAACCTGATTTTAGGTCCATAACAAACAATGAAACCCTATATAAGTATATGATATATTTATATCATTTTAATTCCCTATAACAACTTCTATTTTAATTCTATTCAGAATACGAATTCTATTACCAGAATTTTCAATAATGATTAATACATAATGATACAGATAAGATTTATTATATGTAAACAAATTTTCTGATTTCAACATCATATAATCCAATTGTGACAACAACAACAAATTCTAGAAAATTCATTGAGTAGGCAGTTATTTTATTTTGATAAACAAAATATTTCATTTAAAAATTAAACACTCAAGACTATTTTTTACAATACAAATACATAAACTTCACAAAACAATTGATATTGTTTTTTTGTATTCTAGAAAAATATGTTTGTTAATATAACTTTTATGATAAAAGTAATTCAAAATATAAATTTTGTTATAATATAATATAACCTGACATATACAGCCAATCTAGATCAACAACCCTTTGTCTAGCTTTCCAGCCAAAATATACATGCACCTAAATCTCATATTTAGAAAGATAAAAATTCAAATCTACTCTTAATTTTTGGTACATGTCAGACATGACTGGCAAACAGAAACTAATCGACATCTGAGAATCTTTGAGTTCAATATTAGCATCAGATCTCTTTCTTATTGCCTAGAAATAGATTCTCACTTCTGCACCCATTGTTCATGATGTCAGAAGAGTACAACTTATGTTTGAACCAAATCCAAGTAATTCACTGAACCTAAATAATTAGTACATATAGATCAAACATTCCTACCCACAATAGCCAGTTCCATATATTAATATTTATCTGATAGCACTCTATGATTCCTGCAAATATTCCATGACTTTCATCTGATTCTAAGAAACATAGTATAAGGTGTTTGTTAAGTACTAATCAAAAGTAGATCATTTGTTTTTGTGAGGCCACTATCATTTCTTTAGTGCACTGATCTGTATGTGTTTTATATTAACTCTAATTTCACAAAAATGCTTGATGGGATTCTATATATAGCATTTATTTATCTACAAAATTTTCTTAAGCGATATATATCATTTCACAGTAGCCTATCAACAATGTATGACAAGATGATATCTGATACAAGTTATTTGACTCATCACAAATTTCACATCTCAAACTGAAATATTTTTTAATGACCCACAACCAGAAAGTGTATAAAATAAGAAAGTGTACAACATGTCCACAATCTTTAAGTCAAAAACCCACAAAATGGACAAAAAATCAATGAGGAAGACTTGACAAGTTGATGAACCAATCTGAAGTATTCAAGATGAATGGATCATTTAGATGTTAAAATGTATAGTTACATACATATTACATTTACAATTGATTTGTTGACTTCTTTGAGAGTAATACATAGCCTATTGTTAAATGCTGCACACTATGCTGAGGTTTATCAAATACATTGCCATGGCCTAACAGTAAGTAGTCAGGTAAAAAAGGTAAGTATAGTATATGATTGTATCTATACCCCTGTTCTTACAGATGATAAAAACATCTTCAATCTATATATAGTACACTATCACCAGTAGTTAGAATGGTAGACAAGTGGAAGCAATTGAGTTGTGGAGTAAAAAAAACTACTAGTAAGATATTTTTCTCAAGGAGGTGTATGTTCATTCAAATATCAAGTGAAATTAAGATTATCTTAAAGGGACTGTCCCAGATTCAGAAAATTTGCCTATGTATTCCTAACAAATTAGGGAGCTTCTTTTGGAAGTAAATTTTTCATGATCTGAAACACTCAAGGCAATTTGACAATTTAACTTTCATGAATTAAATATGAACCATTTTTTAAGTGGATGAGTAGATTTAATTAATTATCACAGGCCACTATTTCATTTTCATTCAAAAACTGATAGATAAGATTGAAATTCTAATGGATTTAACACTTTCCATTTTTACAGATACTTTATCTCTTCATGAACAAAACCAAAAACAACCACAGAACAGAAAAGATGCAGATGAAAAAAGATATTTTTGCTATTTCCTTAAGAGATTTGTAAATGATTTTTAATCCAGAAATAACCATAAGGATGACATTTTAAAACTATCATTATTCAACCCAAATCTGACAACCTCATCAATAACATAAAATACCAGATCCAAGTTTTACACCTACTTGTCTGCTTTATCAATCTGAATATGGTAAAATCAATTGGGAAATGGAATTAGAATTTATATATGGTTGTCATCGGCTATTTATTAAAGAACTAAAATGTCATCAATATATAAACGGATAATTCTGAATATAGCTTTATTAAGATGCTAAATGCTGATTATGAATTAAAAAGTTTTCTCCTGTGACTTCAAGAACGTAAGGACATACACAACTTTCTTTCCTGTGGCTCTTCATTAAAATCTTGAAGATGATGTTTAAATGTCAATGGTCTATTGATATTTAGCTGTAGTTACTAATAAGATTGACTAAATCCATTTTTGATATATATTTGACGTTGATTATATTCTTGATATAGACAAATGAGATAATTTCCGAACAATTGGATTACATTCCATATAAATTCTAATTTTTTGGACGAATATCAGAATGTCTGGTCTGGATAAAATTTAAAAAAAAAACTACTGATATCATCTATTATATTTCTGACAATCTAAGAACCAGGAAGATCTTTGTGAAAAGTTCCTGCGGCATTTTTATAAATTAGGAATATGATATATTGGCAGGCACTAGAGATGAAAAGTTCTTCAGTATGTGTAATGACTTCTCCAATAGACAATAAAACATCAAAGCCAATTAGCAGAAGCTAATAATAGGATATAAAAAGCTATTTCTGTATCTGGTCTTGGCTGTAGGGCTGTACCTGGCAGTCAAAGTACTAATTTCTCACTATTTATAGCAACATCAAAATATAAATATTGGCTTCATGCATTAAATACTCATTAAATGGTTTATTTATAGTAGATGTATATTTGTCTAGCGCTGGCTGCAGACTGGTCTGGAAAAATCTGCATTAACCTTTGAACTTTAATTCACCATATCTAAGGGTGTCTTTATCGCCACACTTTAATAAAACAGAACGGTTGAACCATTGTAGATGAAAATTGCCTAAACTTTAATTTTTCTTTGCTGGATTTGTTTTTTTTTTTAAAGTAAAATTAAATGTAATATGAGTTTTTTTTTACGTTTCCTGAACAGCATGTTAATAGATAGTTAACTCATTTCAAAGAAGAAACTGCAAAGTTAATAACAGGCGCTGCAATTTATTTGACATTTTCTCAGATTCAACACAGTAGGTTTTTGGCAGCAAAATAAACTGGGCTTTTTCACTTTTTACAATGTTAATGTAAGACAACTCTTGTGATTACTGTTGACAATAGAACTCTTCAATTTTTAAGGTAGAAATAAGGTAATTGATCAAATGTTTAATAAAATTCCATGACATTGGAAAATCAGAACAGCTCTAATTTCAGAATAAATGTTGATTCAACATTATTACTTAAAACATTCACTTTTAAAATTAAGTGTTATTAGCTATACAAACTGCTAGTAATCTGATTAGATAACTTACTTTTACAAACTGATGACGGTAAAAATATAATGAAGGTTTCCAATAACTCTTGAAAAAACTTTATTATTTCACAATCATTCTATTGTTGCATTTTTTCAACATGTCTGTGGCATTTTCAAGTCAAAAACCTGATTACCGGCAAAATGCCAAATGACGTTTTAAAATGTCTGGGAATTTGATTTGAAAAGTTAATCATATTTCTGTGAAATAATAACATGAGAGTTATGAATCCATTATCTTTGCCTTTACATAATTTTTTTCAATGAATAACTATAATTAAGTAATGTTTCTTATAAAAAATTCAATATCCAGTAAACATGATCAAAAACATGATGATTTGCAAGGCCTTCTTTTCATGATATTCTGCAACCCAAAAAATTACCATGTGAGAGCCAATTATAAAATCCATTTCAATACAAAATTATTATAGTTTGAAAGGCTTACTTTTCAAAATATTCTGTAGCTCAAAAAACTATGACATGAACCTCTTGTATCAACCAAAATTCAAAATCCATCCATAGACAAAATGATACCTCTATCCATCACACATTAAAACAAAGCTACAGTTCGAATAGAGGCATCTACCTGACATTGGCTGTAATACTGATAGAAATATGAATGAACATTACTACATATTTCTTCATTATGTTCATTATATAAGCCAGTAGTAATGATCTAGGGTAGATTAGCTCTAAATAGCAAAATGTCTAATTAACTCCATTTTATTACTAAATGAGTCTATATTTAGATCTGCTAATCTCCTCAAACACTCACACTCACTAATTCTTTCACAGACATTTAGAGTACCTTACAATGATTTATTGATGAATGATTTAATAACTTTTTATCAATCTAGGTTCTAAGGCTAACCGATATTCACATATATATTGGGTCAGATAGCATTTACAATGACATCCTTTTTGTTCAAGAGTAAATAAACCAAAACTATGGATACTTACAAGAATTGACATCTCATCCCGATCAAAAGTGTATGTGATACGAAGATATTGGACTGTTAAGCTGACAGTACTAACTACTGAGCCGTCTAAATACTACTAATTATTACTAATACTAATAACTACTAATTTTATCATCAACCACTGTCAACTGACGTCAAGATTTTCTTGCTAATTAAATAATCATGATAATTTTAAAATTGCTGTTAATTTCTGGATAATTCTGTTTATATATATATATTTGTATAGGTCATTTAATTTTCATTTAATAAATATCTTGAAAAATATTAAGGAAGATGATAGCTCTATCATACATCAAATTAGTTACTAAACTATTTTAAGTATTATTTATATATCTACCTGAAATAAAATATTTGTAAAAGTAAGCTGTCATTGCTTGGATAAATACAAGAGTACCAAAAACAAAGCATTAATTAATTTATAAAAGTAATTGCTATCCAAGTTATATATACAATTACCTTTCCCTTTAAGAGCAGTAACCCCTGATTTACTGGTATCAGAAAAAGATTCCACTTACTTAATTTAAGGTTTTAAACAATATATTAATAATGAAAACTACATGTTATAGTAAAAACCAATGATCTGTTATAGACAATATTAATGTTTATATCAGGATATTGTGATTAGAGATATACATCTTATTTCCCTTATTAACATTCATTTAATATAAATACACACGTCATACATATACAATATAATCAACACTTGATAATTCTTAATTAACTATTCCATCCTCAATTTTATAACTTGATCAACATGCTGTTGATTTTTGCTTTACCTGCCAATTACATAGGAGATGTTACTGTTTCTTAATAAAAGTGTATCAGATTTTGATAAATTTTTGTAGTTACATTTAAACATTTATGAACAATTTTTAGAAGACTCCCAATATGATTTGAAAATATTAATTATTTATAAACTTATTAATTCATAATTGTTAAAACTAGAACTTAATCATTTGAGCACATCTACACAGAAAGTAAATCTAAAAAAAATAAAATATAGAATCTACTCACCGAATCTACAGACTTTTCAGTTTTATCGTACTGTAGGAAGAGAGCATGTGATGGGACATCTTTCGAACAACCAGCACTGTGACTTCTCCGTAAAGGTCTAGCTATCATCTT
Source organism: Lottia gigantea (assembly GCF_000327385.1). Taxonomy (NCBI): domain Eukaryota; kingdom Metazoa; phylum Mollusca; class Gastropoda; family Lottiidae; genus Lottia; species Lottia gigantea. Next base: position 1,043,420 of record NW_008710663.1, read on the forward strand.
TCGGAAACGTCCCTTCTTACTTTCCTTGACCTTTTTAGGTTTATTTTCTGTTTTAGGATCAGTATCAGATACCTCAGGTGATGAATCACAAGTAAATGTCACACGAAACTCTTTGTTTGAAGACATTTTAATAGTAAATGTTTCTGACACATCACAAATGCCATCATCGGCATCATTTTTGCTGCAAGAATCTTTAGAAGAGTCACTTTTGTCCTCATAATAAAAGATTTCAGAGTCTTGTTCTTCAATGTCTGGAGATAGTAAAGATCTCGAATGTGAGTCTGTACTAGAACGACTTGATCTAGATGTGTAACTTTTACGCACTGAACATTTATCACTAAACTGTTCTGGGAGTTCAAGACTAGATTTACGGGAGTCAGGTAATTGTCTCGATGTTGGTGAAACTGAACCAGAAGAAGAATCTGATGACATTCGATGTTTGGTAGGGTTGGTCATTTGACGTACAAAGTCGCTGAGATCATCGGCAGACCATTGTTGTGTGATTGGAGAAGAGGGTTCTTCTAAATGAACACCCTGAAATGAGAGAGAGAAATACTAAGTTTCAGAAAATTCTTTGCAAAAAAATTGGCAGAACAAAATCAAGTCCAATTCTGAAAACAAAATATAAAAGTTCCTAAATCATAGAAGAATTTTATCTAAAGCATGCACAAGGTCAATTTGAGAACTGCCTGAAAACAAGAAAGCTTGTAAGCTAAAAAGATAAAAAACTGGCTTACCATTCTATTTCTATTGAATATACTATCAAAGATAACCATAAGTCCGAGTGAAAAATTACTGTACAATTAAATTATACAGCTTAGAAATTTGTCCAAGACTTCCAGGAATATGTGATTAACTCTAAAGATAAAATAATCTACTATTTCTCTTCTGATCAGACCACTAGTTATAAAGACAACACAGACCTTAGTGCTTCATTTCTATTGGCTGAAATTCATTGGGGTCTATTTATAACTTGATCAATTGAAAGGTTGCTAGAAGCTAGTGGTGAGAGTTGGAGAGTAAAGAACTTCTCTAGACAAGAAGAAAATCAATAGAGATGCCAAAATATAAAATACATATAGCACGAGGAAACAGTAGAAGTACAGTACGGTCACCCTATTTCTCCAGGAGATGTTGTTAATCAACTAGGAACCAGTAGAAACTACATCATGCTGAGTATTTCACAAGAATCTCTCGTCTTTTATGTCACAATGATAAAAACTGGTATAAAAATCAACATTAAAAGAATTAATGTGTTCTGACAGAAACAGTGAAAGCTCAAAGCAGTAAGATTATATAAACAAAAATCATGCAGTCACTTGATTTTGAACAAAAGTTAATTTTTAAGTGATGCATGATTATTACTTGTGCAAAATGACATATGGCCATTAAATAATAATGAACATATAATCATGCTTGAAGCTAGAAACTTATCTGCACTTAAAAGAACTTTTTATGCTAGGTACAATTGATAACTGAATTTATAGAGAAAGAGAAAGGCAACTTTTAAAGATCACTATTTTCAACATTGATATGGGTCTTGAATATGTGAGTAAATAGTATTTAGAAGTACTGGAACTACACGACAAACGCATAATCCATTTACATATATCTCAAACTAGAAATTTAACCTTTACATTTTCTATATATTTTAAATTTGCATCATTCTAATTTTCAGTCAGATATCTGTGATTCTTGCAATTCCACAAAATATTGGTGTTTGATGAAGTCACTAAATGCAAATTTGCTTTATCACATAAGGTCCTTTGTGATTAGTGGTGTCATCATTCATTTAGTTTTAGTGGAATTGCAGGAACCACAACCACAGGCAATACAAGTTGGGCTCATTTTTGACTGTTGTTTTTGTTTTTTTCATTAATTAACCTAATTTTACCTATGTGAAGTACTTAAAATTATTATGTCTCACAGAACTAAATGGTTGAAATAGCAAGATATTGAGGTTAGAGTGGTTGAAAAGTAACATAGTTACTTATTCTACAGAAGTCACTGACACAGTAAAACTTCTGGATAATGTACAAGTAAATACCCTTAAATTCCCAATTATCCTTCTTAGGCTAATTGACTAAGGTCAAAATATAATAAAAGGTTTTATATAAGCACTCTTTCTTTAATGTTTTTTGTGTATTACATAGTGTGTATCATTATATTATTAAATGAAATGAGGTTTTATATAAGCACTCTTTCTTTAATGTTTTTTGTGTATTACATAGTGTGTATCATTATATTATTAAATGAAAAGAGGTTTAATATAAGCAATCTGTGTAATTTGACTGTTTTTTGTAAATGACTTAAATCTGGTATGTATCTTTATCAGTCCCGTAGCCAGACTTGATTGCTCGGAGGGGCAATAGTGTATTGCCATGTCATTGTCACCATTGTCCCCCTGTAGCTATGGCCTAATCTTTATACTATTTAATGCAATTATTCTTATCATTATTTAGATGTTATCAAGTTGCTGTGTCAAAAATATGAAAACTAATTGATCACATGCCAACTTTCAATAAAATAATGCATTCAAAATCAAATGATTTATTAGATTTTCAAAAACTAAATAGGCCTACATAATAGAATATTAGTAAAGATATTACTCTATTTGATATTATCACATTCCAAAACATGTGAAATGTGTATGTGGGTGTTTAAATATAATGAACAAATTTAATTTCCTTAATGTCATGAAGAAAATACAGTTGATATATTGATAGTGAATCCCCTGAACTGTCAAATTAGCATCTCAATTTAATGAAGTATAACATTTTCAAATTGCAGACCTAGGCATTATAGACACAGTTAGGATATGGGATGGGCTGAAAATGTTAAAGAGAGCTTGCCAGGCAAGATAACATAAGCCCACTGGCAGCTGTCAGAAATGATAAAACAGTCTTCAGTGACTAAAGTATGAACTTTCTCATATTAAAGAAATTTTAATAGTTTGAATTCAATGATATATATATTTACTGACAGTTATTTATGCTGAGAAATACCACAAAATTTTTAAAAATCAATATCAATAATCCAAACACATCAAATTATCTCATCAATATACATGATCACACCATGCTTCATTAAAATCAATTAAAAAACTGCAGTCTCTTCTGTGTTCACAAACAAATTTTGACGCGTTTTTCCTAAGTCAAGGGCAATAACTCAAAGACCGTTCATTGAAATATCAAATTCCAACTTTTACAAGATCTCATCAATATTAATGATCACACCAAATTTCATTAAAATCAGTTGAAAACTCTCTATTGTGTTCTCAAACAAATTTTGATGCGTGTTCTCCTCAAAAACTGTTCATCGAAAGATAGCCAAATTCAAACTTGACCAAGATCTCATCAATATAAATGATCACACCAAATTTTATTAAAATCAGTTGAAAACTGTAGTCTCTATTGTATTCACAAGATATGTTGACGAACCGACGGACCGGGGCTACGGCAATATACGTCCACATTTCCATGTGGGCGTATAAAAATGAAGGGGGATATATCGACAGTTACAACAGAATCTTTTACTAGAATATGGCTTTTCAACCTTTTTTTCCCCCCTTCAAGATCCTTGATTGCTTGCATTAACCTCCTTTCCCTTCAAAATCCTTTCTAGTACCCCTCTTTCCCCAATAAATCCTCACCATTTTGCAATTTCCCTGCAATATTTTTCATTTTGGTGAATACCGGTATAGCTTCACTGAATAGAACTACAGAATATTTCATGACCCCAAAAAAATTAAAAATTATTCCCTTGGTGGGCGATTATCCCAGATTGAAAATCCCTGTACATCTACATTAGTAGAAGTGTGTATTGAGACAAGTTTCAACAAAAGCACTGGCCTAGGTCAGAGAGCAATAGATAAGCTTATAGATTATGTGAAAATTAGATGGTGACGAGTTTTGTATTTACATAATCTCTTTTAAGAGTAACTGAAGAAGTTTGGTTGTTAGAATGATTCTTGTCATGTTGTTCTCGAGTTACAGGAGCTCATCAAATTGGACAGAATGGTGCTAATAGAAGATATAAATATCCAAGGTATAAATGTTTAATAAAACCCTATTGAAAGATTCACCAGTGAGTAAGCTAACAAACAGGAAAGCTTAATTGTTTGTTCAGAGCAAACTGTGAGTAAGTGAGCAATAATAAGAATTAATTGATCATAAACATTAAAGTAATATTGTATAACAGTATTTATAACTTAAAATTTTACTGATAATTAAGAGATTTATGTAAGCTAAAATAAAATTCACAGAAGGACATCTTTCATGGTCAAACTCTTGCTTTTGAGTCCAGATTGGGATAATAAAAAAAAGCTTCAAGTGTTACAGACAATTCTTGTTGGAGCCATATTATTCTACTCTTTTTTCAACTTTTTTAGGGATTAATTTGGGTTTGGACTATATGCAAATAGTATTAGAACAGCACAAAAACTGCATAATCCCTATTGTGTATCTCAAACTTTCACTTTCTATTTCTGTGTGCCTTTTCTATATATGGCAGTGTCTAAAGAAAAAACAATTTGTCATTTTACCTTTCTTATGCAGATAATTCATGCCACAGATGGATTTGATTATCAAATTTCTGTGGTGAGCTGAAAACATTATTACTGATCAGCTTAACTAAAAAATTCTTGTTGCTGAGACTAAGGTACAATTGGTTCAACAGATGGTAACTTGTCCCTTTAACTTCTATATGAACAGTTTTTTCAGTCAGCCCCTGAACTGGGTTTCCTGCTTAAACATTTCAAATGTATACTTAATTTATCTCTAGATGGAACTAAAATTGCAGCTCAGTCACACTGAGTCACAACAACTTGTATTTCAGGTCAACATCCTGACAGACACATATTACAGAAAATTAATAGGTCAACAAGGACATGTTATACAGATTATAATGAATAATATTGAAGGTCAGTTCCTGGAAGTACAATAACATATAATCTAGATTCAAGAAGGGTCAGCAGTCGAATTTTTCCTTGTATACCAGTAGCCTGAGGTGAATAAGGTACCAACTTCTGGAGATATGATGGTTAAAATGGCACCATGATAAGGTGAATCCTACTGATGTGACCATCTTTATTTAGCCATCACCTTCAATATTTTTTTTTATTCCCTCAATCCCACCCACACTCAGATCAAGTGATAGGTTGATATACTATTGAAAATATAAATTAGTTTATGCACCACTCACATAAAAATAAGTCAATTTTTGAAAATAATTAACGACTGTTAAGCAACAACCTTCATAACGCGACCAGGGACCATGTATTAACACTCCCATGAAATCAAAATGAGTCAATTAAGCAACCATAACAGTTATCTTTGTCTTCATAATATATGCATAAACATCACATATTCTCAGATACTGGTGAGATTAAAAGGGATTATGGTTTACTGGCAATTGTCTAATCTTCACAAGATTAATTCAATCGTTAATTAATTATGTCAGTCTAAAGATATACAAGAATCAAAATAGTCCTGACTCTATACTCCTTTAAGAGACCGTTTTGGATTATTCCCTTAAATGAACTCTTAATACAGTTTCTACTATATACCAAATTCTCATTGACAAGCATTCTCTAACCAGCTCTTTGGATGAATGGTGAACATGGTTCAAGGAGAGATGATCAAAAATGTCAATTGAGGATCAGGTGAAAGCAATCAGAGACAGGTAGGCTCAGTGATTTGAATTCCTGCTCACCAATCTGAAAGTCCTGAATTATATCCCAGGATGAGTTAGAAACTTCAAATTTGTTATCTGTTCTCACCTTTGTCAGTGCTGCAGGTCAAAAGTATGCCAAAGTATGGAAGCCTGCAAGCTGTGCAAATCAAAGATCACTCAAGAGTTTGTTATTTAAGAGAGTTACACTTCTGTTGCTGACCTGATAAAAGTCCCTTTTTGCAAAACCTTTTTACATTTTTAAAACCACTTTCCATTTATGATGCAGAACAGAATTTTTCATTTAAAATCTGTCAGTTTCTGGAAAACTTCAAGAGAACTTTCAAGAACATTTGATTTTCATTGCAGATTATTTCAAAACAGAACACTTGAACGAATTTTTCTTATTAAATAGTTATAGAACAGAAGTCTTCAAAAGGTGACAAATATATTTCATTTGAATTTCTCTACACATCTGATTTTAGATCATTGTTAAATGAAAAATAACTTAAAGGCATTCTTCAAATTTACCATTGATGAAACAATTTTACCAGAAAACAACCATGATAATCTGAAGCGTGATATTTTTCTTTCTTTGAACTTGAAACGTGATTTTACGTTCTTCTGTAGGAACACTTAAATTATACAATTACTCAAATTGTTTCACAGTTAAAAAACATAAATGCAATCATTTAATAGAATTTTTAAGATTATTTTGTAGAAAAAGTTTGTTAACATGCAAGCAACACAAGTAGTGTTTAAAGACCTACAAATGAAAATTTCCATTCACATAATGATTTTATGATTTACACATATATAATAATTATGTGGGCATATAAAAATTCTTTTAACCCAATCTACCCATGAACACTGAAGTTAATGGGTAAAAGTTTTATCTAGATCTTGATCGTGGTACCAAAATCAATTATACAATTTGTACACAAGGAAATTGTGAAAATGCAAAATGCAAAATCTTGTCCTTTTGAGTTTTCATTTTTCACCACAAGGTGGATTTGAGATCCGTTTTGACTATAATGCACTTGCTAGAGGGTAAGACTTGGTTTGCAGCCATTGGTAATGTCAATAGCTCCAGCAAGTCTTCAACATGATCAAGGATTGGACAAAACTGTTTCATGCAATCTGAAGAGTAAAGATTCACACAAACAAACAAAAATGATCAAAATATCAATAATCTTACCAGCAAGAGAAATTTACCAACCAAAAAAACAACAAGTTACATCAAACAACCATTTTGAAACAATAGAAACATAGTTTTATGAAATTTATACAAGAAACTAATGGAAGATTGACGTCACAGAGAAAATCGGTAGTTAAATTAACTAACTTGCTGCTTCTGTTTGGATTAACTCAATTTGGACTGTTTAAAGTGAATAATGACTGGCTTGGTCAATGTGTTCCTAGAGAAAATAAAGATTTATTCTGTTCAATATAAGCTTGAACCAGACTCATTCTACTATGATTCGTCATCTGTCATAACATATGTCTTAAACTTAATATTTTCTCATTCTTTAAAAAATATCAAGAACACAATTCATAAAAAATGATTGAGTTGAATTTTTTTATTTGGTTATTGTATTGATAATATTTACGTAAGAAAATGCGGGAAAGATATATAAGAAACAATATAAAAAGTATAGATGCTCTCTGTGTGGCTTCTCTTGGTTTGTTTTAAGTCTTAGGAAATACATTTGATTATATGCCTGGGTTTTATGATAGATATGAATCAATGTGGTTTTGAGGCTGGTATCTGTGTAAGGGTGAGGGTGTGTGTGGCTGTGATCTTGGTCTATGTGGTTTTCCTGTAGGTTTAGTTTATAGGCTTCAGTGTGTTTTTGTTATAAATTTACCTGAATCAACAAGCATAAAATGTCTGGCAAAAGTAGGTTATCTACAAAAACTACTATCTAGACGAGACATAAAAAAGTCTGTTAAATATTATGACACAGAAGTTTCATTACCTTTGAATTTAAGACTTCACAGTAGACCAATAGGGAAAATGATTAGTTCAATAAATGCTAAAGTTGCAAGATATTTCAAAATATCTTGTTATTAATTTCCTTAAATCTACTTCAAATATAACATCAGGAAAAAAAATTGACTCACTGAGGATCTTAAAGGTCATGTCTTATCAGAAAAAACCCCTGATATTTCTTTTACCGTTTGAAAGTGCTTAAAAGGTTTGATTCAATGATTTGAAACTGAGGATGTATTGAAACGAGATGTAACTCTGGATCTTTAAAAGAACCAAACAAAGACAAAACCTGACTTAAGTAATTTAGACACCTTGCTCTAGGCTGTTAGTTCAATAACCTTTATGGTCAAAGAAATTTCTTCAATATAACCAACTTTTATTACTATTAATTGAATATTGGTGCAAAAATTCTAAAATTACTTGAAATAAATTTATTACAAAAATTAAAAAGAGTTTGTTTTATCATGAGTAATAAAAAGCATATACGAAAACAACATCTCTGATTATGACCTAGCCAAGAAAATCTGGCCCAACATATTCCTCGGAAGTGATATATTGATTGATTATCTGTACATTTAAAGCCAGACATAACATGTCACTTTTTATATAAGTAGCTTCAAAGGGTAAGCTTAACTTAGTTGTATGAAGAAGGGATAAGCTTACCACTTGACTGTTTTGTGTTACCATATTCTACATGTAGGATATCCAGTAATGTCTTTGACTCATTTTTACAGATACCAAACGTTTCTGTCAAATTTGGATTTTGTCAAGGTAAAAATTTTCAAAAACTATAGTCATCAGAGCAGCCCGAAACAAGCCAATATCCTATCCATAAATATACCACATCTGAGAAACTGGTAGGACCAAACGTGTCAGGCATTGTCCAGAAACCTTTCAGAAATTACATAACAGTTTTTAGATACAATATTAGTTGAAGCTATCAAAAATTTTCCATTTGTTCAGCAGGTAAAAGCGAAATTTATAGATCTGACAAAGTACTGAAGACCATTAATTGCTCTCCTATATGACTTGATGACATACAATTTGTACATCTTTCTGACGTCACTAGTTTACCTGTCTAATGATAATTACAATACATAAATACATTAGTGAGTATACTTCATTAATAAACTGCTAATATGACTTATCTTTCTAGCCAGTCTTTTATGTGATACTTTGATTATAAATATAATTATTTATATATAGGTTTGATGATATATACTGTCCTTCAAATAATCATTGCACCATCTTTTACCTTTACACCTTACTGTTAATTACCTTTATAGTTGATATTGCGAAATTTATTGCGAACTTGAATTTATGCCTTTTACGTAGATCAAGTTCTTTAATATTTAAACTAGAATACATGGTAATATATTACATTTATAAGTCATTTGTTTGAAACATGAAATATTTTGACTACGACAATAGTTATTTACATATTTCTATGATGTCACACACATATTCAAATGACAACATCGATGTTGATATTGAGAGAAATTAACCCTCACCTAAATTTATGCTTTTTACCTACGTCCAATTATCAATAAACACAAATAAACTTGGTGATATATGTTATTAATGAGTGTATCACATGAAATATAATATCTTGATTACAACAATAGTTATTTACATATAACTATGATGTCACATACTACATTCAAATCATATAAAGAAGTTTATCATCCTTTTCATGTTTAGTTAAAATTATTAACAGATTATACATTATAAGTGTTATATATATAGGTTTAAGTTTAGGATAGGTGAGCCCTGTGGCAAGAGATCAGGGCAAATTTGATATGATTGATGACAAGATATCCTGACCTGCATTGTGTATGGGTGGTCAGTTTGCAACTGTATTTGTCCACTTCCAAAATGATTGGAGTTTCGCATCCTACTTTCTTGCCCCTGATAAGACTAATGATGTTTACTTCATGTTAGCCTCCACTTCAAAACCGCATGACATTAATGATCAAAAGTACATGTCATCTATGCAAATATACATTAAAACCTATCCAACTTCAGTAGGGACACAGGCAGAAAATAGGTCTGATGTCTGAAGAATGCATAGCATGAAAATCTAAGTAACAACATGATTTAAGTTCTGTTTTAATATTTCTAAAACCTGTATCATAATAATCCATATAACCTTCAAAATAAGGTGTGAACATTTATGCTGAGGATGAGCTGTAGCATAGTAAGTTATAGTGTCAGAATCTCTACATGACATCATTTTGTGCTTGATTACGCCAAACAAATGGTGGTCACAGCTCGACACGTGCGACAGTCTGGTCATTAATCTTCATTATTTCAGTCGACCCAGCTGTAATAGGTGTAGGGATAATTTGGAAAAGACATATGCCAAGAGGTTTGGCTAGGGACTGGCTGGTAGACATATTCCTGTGAGCCTACATTCTTATCCTTTTAATATATGAATGTTTCTTACTGTCTTTCATGTAAGTCAGTTAAGAAAAAAGGTAAATTCGTTCAATTTTTTATCAATGAAACCAACATTTGTATGAATCTAAGAGAAGATATCATATTCCTACATTGTTCATATCAACTCATAAATCATACTACCACACCTTTAGGCCTTTTCCTTGCTCTACTTTAGTTACGTCAGTATGATGCATGTTTTGCGCCTTCACATGCATATTTTTATCAGAAAAGGTGTGGGAATCGGCTGGTTCCTGCCAAATTTTATCAGCCTCCTCCCTCAAGGGAATTAAATACTAATTAGAATACATGTTCTTTATATCTTATCATAATTTAAGTTCTATTTTAATATGGATTTTACACTTGAAAACGATTTTAACATGTATGCTTTACTATCTTGCATAAGTTTTATCATAAGATTTTTTCCATCTCAACTGAGTAATTTGCCAATATATTGTAGGCAGAGGCAGAATGCTGGGGGAGGGGGTTCCAAGAAAATTAAGACATGGTGTATTATTTAGTATATTAATGGAAAGCTTTATAGTACTTGATAGTGTGTATACATACCAGTAGCAAATAAGGCACTAGGTTACAAAGATTTCAATATCTGCAATTTTAGGCACTATGACAAAGATTTTACAGGCTTGTTTGTGTCAATTTTGAAACCAGAAGCAATGAAGTTTGGCTATTTCATCAAAATGTCATTCCGCAAATTAAAAAAACAAACTGCCCTAGATCAAAACCAGGCAACATCTGTGGTAGTTTGGCTAAATGTTATGAAGATATTCTTACAGCGTAATTTGACTTCTAGAAAATATCAAAGCAGATATGACATTAAAAATTTCTTGAAGATTTAAAGGGACAGGTTTTCCATCCAATTATAGTCTCAGAAACAGAAATTTTTAGCTAAGGTAATCAGTAATAGTATTCACAGCTCACTATTGAAATTTAAGCTGAATGTGTCCTGATTTAACTGTGTTTAGAAGTTAAAAAGAAAACTCAACTCTAAAAATTGCATACCTATCAATTTAATTGAGTTCTTTGTAAACTATAAGCACTCTGACTGAAGCCCAATGCGTAATATATTTTGACTTAAAATAAGGTAGCTTGTCGGGCAAGATAATAAGCGCCCACTGGCAAAATATTTAGCAGTACAGTAACAATTACCAGTAAGAAATATTCAACCTTCAGTCTTACACTTCTGTTGATTTTTTAGAGACCATTCTGAATAATATTACCAAGTTTCGTCAAAATCTGTCAAGAATTGGGCCTTCTAGAGTGTTGACAGACTAAAACTTGAATGCATTTTCAAGAACAAGGGAAATAACTCATACTATATATTTTTCGATTTGCTGATTTTCAATAGGGTTCATCATTTCATGTGGGCGTGTAAAAACTACTTTTCGTTCTCATTTTAAATCGCAACATAAAATTACATCTAGCTAATATCTTAAAATAATATACATTGTCTTATGATTCAATTTTCTAATGTTCACCATAAAATAAGTCTCTTAGAGGAATTCATATTTTATTATGTCTAATTTGATATTAAAACTAATGAAAACATAGACCTGATGTAAGCATTGTACCAGAGTTCAAGAAGGTTATAGTACTGTTTTTGAGAACAGCTCGACGGTAAATTATTATATATATATGACCTATAATAATGTCTTAGTAATTCTACCCTCTCTACAGGACTCTTGACATTCCCTTGTGACCTACTCGGACTACCAGAACATCTATAAAATTTTCATGTGAAACATCAACTTGACATGAAAACATGGAAATTAATAACATTTTATCTAGCAGAAGTAGACCAAAGTGAGGTCTAATCTCTTGATAAATGTTTAATGTTGATTTGATGATTATTAATGTAGAAAGTTTGGTGTATTACAAGCATGTATATAGATCAATCGGTCATTTATTTCGGTCAAAAAACTAATATTCAATTTTCTAATTAACTATTACATACAACATGACCTGGTTCAGATGGCAGAGAATCAAAATACACAGACCAGAGTTGTTTATTCATTATTTGGTCAGCCAAAATATTTAAATATAGAATGAGTGATAATTGAAACAAACATGTTTATTATATATTTTTTGTTTGTACGTCTCTATTCATTATAGTGTTTGTTGTGTATAAGGGTGTGGCGCCAGGCAGGGTATGCTTACTCTTTTAGACACCTGATAACACTTTTTATCATGAAATACATACTCCCTTATGATTGATATACTTAAGTGAAAAGTTCATTAGCTACTATCAATGTTTTGCCAATACGAATTTGGCAAATAGAGTGAATACTCTAAGTTGGAAACAACATTTAAGTGATAATTATCCGATCATCTCGAAAATCGATATCGATCATCTTCATAATGACATTGACCCATTTAATAAAAATCAAAAGAATCCTTAAAGAATTGTTCTCCTACCTACATGTTATAGAGTAAGGTCCAATTCATTCGTTATATTGTCCCCATGGGCTGAATGTGAACCGACAAACGACGGACCTACGAACCGACCAGGTGATTACAATAAAGGCTCAAACTATTTGTGTGGGCGTATAAAAATGAAAATAATATAGGTTATAAGGGTTAATGCTCCAACACCAACTAAAAAAGAGGAACTTAAATCTGTAAATATCCTTTTTTGAGGATTGCAATCTATTAGTACTTCATTGTCCACTTATTCCATCATCTTGATTTAAAAATAACTAAGATAATTTTAAGAAATTTAAATAAGACAGAATAACCATAATTGTTGTTAAGGAAAACTGTTAGTAATTATAAAATTTCATTTTTTTTTACGCCCACATGAAATTGGGCCGTTTATTTTCGTCACCCTGTTGGTCAGTTCGTCCACAATTGCTCGTAAACACTCTAAAAGGCACAGTTCTTGATCGATTTTGACGAAACTTGGTATGGTTGTTTGTAATCACGCAACGATGAACTCTATTGAAAATCTGAAAATCGAAAAATAGTTAGTATGAGTTATTGCCCTTGTTCTTGAATATGCGTTCAATTTGTAGCACGTAAACATTCTGGAAGGCCCAATTCTTGACAGATTTTGATGAAACTTGGTTATATTATTCAGTATTGCCTCAAAAAGTTGAATATTTCATACTGGTAATTGTTACTGTACTGCCAAATATTTTTATTTAAAATCAAATCTGCCAGTGGGCGTATATTACCTTGCCTGGCAAATTATACATTTGATTGTTTAAAGGGATACTACCTTTTAGAATGGATACAAAATTTAAAGTATCAAACTTGGTCATTAGAGACTATATTCATCAGTTGGACTTACCAGGTACCATGACTAAAGAAAACAATCTTTATATAAGACAATATATCCATTAAACAAAGTTATTAATGAAAAATGCAACTGTGTACTGCATCAATACTTCAGTTTTAAGGATTTATTGGATTATAGAGGGATTCTGTCATATTTTTGACACCAGGTAAGTCAACTAATGAACAAAGACTCTCTTTGGCCAAGTTTAAAAATTTGTTGGTCATCTTTAGAGGTAGTATACTTTAACTGCTTTCACATATGATATATTCATGAGTTTCAATTGCAAAAAATTACTGTTGCTTTTTAGCCATATTACATTTCTTTCAATACTCAGCCACATCAATAAGCCAAAATTTGGACCACCTTTTAGTAGTAGATTTGACAGTGTTTTACCTCTCTGTTGTACAGTCTTGAAAATGTTGTTCTATTGTACATATGTTGAAAACCTACAACCAGGCGCCTACGAAATATTTCTTTGTCTGTTAGCATTGTTATGTATTCAAGTTTCAGTTATCCACACACGTTTGTCGCTTCGTCAAGTGAAATCTGTTTCACAAGACCACAGGATTTAAATTCAATTATATACCATGCAAACTGATTTTGTATGTTCGATTATCAGAAAAGTAAAGGCAATGGAAAATGTTTATGAAACGCCTCAAGCTTACGACAGCTATGACTTATTGTATTATTATAAACAATGAATTTAATTGACCTTTACAAATAAATATACTGAAATCCAAATCCTAATTCAAGGATACTAATATGTATCATATTTACTAACACGAGGCACGTGGCTGTCTTCTGAATTCCTAGACTTGACCATTGTATGCCATTAAGACAATTCATCAGTATTTCTATGGATATCAATCATAATAAGTGTGACCAAGAAATATCATGATTCAGATTCAGAACATCAGACACGTGCGAAGTCTCCGGATAAATAGGAAATGAATTTCATTACTTCAGAGATTAGAAAGAAAACTCATTAGCCACTTTTGAAATATTTCAATATACGTTCATTTACATCTAATGTTAAATGAGGTATCAAAAATCAGAAGTTAAAATTATCAATACATCAAAGAATTAAATAAATTAATAACAGTCGGATTGGAATAGCTCTTGATAATATGATCAATCTTGGCATTCCAGATCTTGTGTCTTTTAGATACATTTTTGTAGTTATGGCACGTGTATATCTCTTGACTCATTTGGATATAGAAAGCCAATTATATCTATTCTAATATGATCATTTTTCTGAAGGGCCCTCAGGAACTATGGACAGGAAATATCTTAAGCTGATAAAATGAAAAAATTGCTTTTTGAATTGTCTGGATTAAAATTGGAATTTATTTTTGAATCTTGCATATCAGATCTTATATACCATACTAAAACAACACTTTTAGAATATTTTGAGATTATAACAGATTAATTTTTTAAAATTTGAATGCTGAGCATCTTATAATAAAATGTCAACTACACAGTGCTCTCAAGTTGTATAACTGGAAAAATACAGGCAGCTCTGGTCTATATCACGTAAGAATGTAATAACAAAGGGCTACTAACTTTAAAAGGGTTTATTTTATGATCTGCCTTCACTTACAGAAATATTATCTTTTTGACAAGGAACAATGGGTAAGACAGAAAAAAGTTGTTAATTTACATTGGCTTACAAGGTTTTGTAAGAAAAGTCGGAAAAGATAACATGACAGTTGCATATACACATTTCGTTGAATTATTGACCCAAGTCATTCATCTTTTATGTATTTGTTTTGCACTAATGTTACCATTCAAGAAAATATGTACAAAATAATAATCAACTTTTGAATACTTTAGTGTACAAGCATAAATTCTGACATGAAATCCAATGTTTTGCTTAATTTGAATTCAATTTCCATGTTGTCACTCATAAAAATCATCTTTAATATCAATATTGAAGGTTTGAGCTATATAATCATATTATGACTTGTCATAAAGAAATCAGTTATAACAATCAAAACATATCAAGAAAACACAATACAATAGTCTCATTCTTGTAGTATCAGTCATTTTGAAGTGTTTACTGAGTTTTTAATGCCGATAACATCTGAGTCAAATTTGACAAATGTTTTGTATACCTACACATGCATGACAAAAATGACTAATACTTGCAGTGAAAAAATCCTAACAATGTGTTTCTGATAGCCATTGTGTTAGGAGTAATGACCTCAGAAGATTGAAATACCACATAATTGATCTCAGATGGCTGTGGAAATTAAATTTGGTGGAGCACTTTTATTTTTAAATCAATATTTTTTTTACATTAGATCAATATTAAAATAAAGTCATATTAGATTCT
Source organism: Lottia gigantea (assembly GCF_000327385.1). Classification (NCBI taxonomy): domain Eukaryota; kingdom Metazoa; phylum Mollusca; class Gastropoda; family Lottiidae; genus Lottia; species Lottia gigantea. The sequence goes on from NW_008710663.1 coordinate 1,059,149, forward strand.
TTAGCAGATGATTAAATTAGTATATCAATCATATTACCATCTCTCAGTTCAAAATAGCATAATTGTAAATCTAAATGACTGCTTCATTAACAACTGCAAATATTTCAGTCCAGCACAAATAATTATCAAACCAAACTGATAGAAAGTTGCGATTGTGTCATGTTATCAGAACATTGGCTCTTCATCTATGTTTTATAAATTTCCTTAATTTCCGTAGTTAGAATATAAAAAACTCTGCCATAATAATGGACTGTCATTTTAAGATTCCAGACGCTGTCATTTCCCTTTCATGTCATGAAGTGTAATATCATTTTTCTTGTTGGATAATTTCCTAATGTTATGGTAATGAACTCTATATACATTTCCATTCTATTTTAGTTCTAATTCTACAAGTAGTTTTCTACCATAAAGTATTTCATGGAGGTGGCAATGAAACAAATATGCATTAGAGAATATTGATAGAGAAAATCAAATAAATACATAAATATGTAAAATAAAATAAAATTCTCTTCTTTAAAAGCATTTCAAGAGAAGGAAAGGGTAGTAAAATAACACTAGCCGACTCTCTTCTTAATTGACCATGATCTGTCAAGGTTATCTTTCACATGCACCGCCTGAAGCATACAGAGGCTAAGGTTATTGTCCTAATAAGGACATAGATCTATGAAAGTCTACATCCAGCACAGAGATCTATGAAAATCTCTATCCTGCACAGAGATCTATGAAAATATCTATCCAGCACAGAGATCTATGAAAATAGCTATCCAGCACAGAGATCTATGAAAATCTCTATCCAACTAAGAGATCTATGAAAATCTCTATCCAGCTCAGAGATCTATGAAAATCTCTATCCAGCACAGTGATCTAAGAAAATATCAATCCAGGCATAGATCTCTATCCAGCACAGAGATCTATGAAAATATCAATCCAGGCATTGATCTCTATCAATGAAAATCTCTATCCAGGACAGAGATCTATGAAAATCTCTATCCAGCACAGAGATCTATGAAAATCTCTATCCAGCACAGAGATCTATGAAAATCTCAATTCATGACTTAGATCTATGAAAATCTCAATCCAATCCAAAACATAATTCTGATCGTAATTTTGTGAGAACCATCCTAGTTTCTAGTTCAGATAATCAAAACTTTCACTTCATTATTTGTTATGATTAAAAGATCTAAAAATATATTGAGTAGTTTGTTATTAATTTTCTCTACAGCCTGCCAGAAACTAGCCAATATCTAATGACTTTGTGAATTACTCAAACAACTCTATGATTCATCTACTATCAGGCCAGTATATTTACAGATTGAGTACAATCATACCTGCTACTATATAATTGAAATCAGATTGATAATCTACTAGCTTCATTCTTTCTAATTATTTGAGCTTTTTAGATTTAGTTTCCTACACGTATGTTGATTATGAGGATACTTGATCTTTTCAAAACAGGAAATGGAATCAAATTTGGTCTGTTCAGTCATACTTTCCCATTGAATATGGAATAATACCTATATTCACTCTATTCCTGTTGCAGACATCTTTTCATCATATAATCCTTCTAGATGGCTAAAGTGGGACAATGCCAAGCTGCAATGAGCGAAATTTTCTTAGTTTTCCCCCTGTTAGCAGATCTTTTAAGCCTATATAGACCAATGAACAGACAGCATACATTTGCATTAAATCAAATTTGCATTTGTTCTTATGTAATGTTTTAATAACAGAAAGATGATTCCATAAACAGTGATATAAGGCATACTTTGAGGATCTCGCACACTGTGTCCTATTACAATCTGCTATAAAATTAAACAACCTGTATTCAGTCTTGGCCTGGCTACGAGAAGTAAATCTGTAAAAAGTTTATTTGTTATCACCTGGATATTACCATGTTCTTGGCAGAGTTTCTACTAAAATTAATCATCCTCTATCTTCTCTATTGAACTATCATTGTAAACAATTTGTGAAAGGTTGTTCTTACTACTAGTTTACTGTTAGTTAGTAACCATAAAATGTCAGACCCACGACTATTACTGTCAATATAGGTAGACAATTTGTTCTTATTATGCCATCATTTCTTTTTCAATCAACACTTGAATTTGACAGCAAGAAGGCTATTTCGGCCACTTTCATGGATGACTGGTCCATCAAACAAAAAAACACTTACTTCAAGTACATATATGTATCATTTTCATGAATGAAAATCTCATTTGAAAAGATCAACAGTGGCTGAAAAGATCAACAGTGGCTGAAATGATTTTGACAACTCTATAGCATAAAATGGAAGAATAAAATTTCAAGCGGAGCAAACAACACCATTCTCATTACTCATCATTTCTCCTGGATTGTAATTCTAGAACAAGAAAACAAAATGGCAGGAAATGTAAACAAACAATCAGATTTATTGGATTATTAAGTACATTTTGTAAAGTTGCTCCATTTACTAAATCTAGTAATTTGTAAAACAAGAGTGAAATTCATTTCTCATAAGATATTACAACTTATATAGGTTTTATTTTGAGATTGAAAACAAATTACTTTTATATAAACTGGATGTCAAGGTAACTGCCACTAGGGATTCACAGCATCTGGAAATATTGTTCTGAATATATTGGAATGAAAAAGACAATATAGCTTTTGGCAAGGAAAGCATATTGTTGATTTGTCACCTGCATTCAGACTACCTTCAGCATTATGTTTTACTGATATAAATAGATCAAATCAGATATCTAGAAAAATCTTCTAGAAGTAAACCTCTTTTTTCATGACATGTCAAAATTAACAATGTACCTGATAAAAGGAATGATTTTCATGTCATACAGTTTATTTTTCCGTGTTCACATTTCACAAAGCCTAGTGGAAGGAATCAAAACAAGTGCAATTAGATTAAAACTCAACATGAAACTTTGAGATTGAGGAAAACAAATTTTTTAAATGAAATGTCTGAAGTGAGATTACGATGGATTTATTTTGATGACAATTTGTTGAATTTCTTGTGATACAGATGATCAGTTTGTAATGAAGCTAGGATCAATACATGTTTACGTCTTGATAATGAAATAATTAAGATTAGACATAAAGATTCAGTGAAGTCTTGGGTTTCAGCTCTAATTTCAAGGTCATTGTGATTAGGTGGCAGAGTACTTATCAACCAGCATGGAGATAAACATCTTCACAAAGTCAAGCTATTATCAACTGTGTTAAATACCTAGACTCAATAGACACCTTTCTTGAATTTCAAATTATGTGAAAGCAGAATTGATTGGATTATATGCGACCGAACACAGCCAATCATGGCTACTGATTAAACATGCAGCCCAAATTTTTAGTCTTTGCACTAAATGCACTGCACTGATTGGCTGTATTTGGTAGCATACATTGCAATCAAATCTCTACATTTACAAACTTCCATATTAGAAAGTGGCTATTGCAGTCAAGGTATTAGATGGGTGCGTAATAACTCAACCATTGAAAGACTAGAGAAAGTTTTTTTTTCAAAGTGGTTACCTTCAGAACAGAAACAAGATTATGAGGTTATAATAAAAATTTCTTTACAATATTATAAATATAACAAAAAAAAAAGGGGAAAGAAAGGAAAATTTATTTTTATCAAGAGATTGGATTCAAATTGAATTTTGTCAAGCTTATACTTGTTAAATAACATCCTATTGAGAGCAAGAAAGGAAATCTATATTAATGTTTTTTATATTGTAGTTATCTTTAGGGCAGTGGATGACTGTTGTCTTAAGAAAGATTAAATAACTTCCTCTGAAATGTCAGTTGGGCTTCCAGAAGATTTGTAACTTTGAACTTTTCAAATACATTGAAATCGTATAGTGCTATTTTCTTTACCTTCTTTTTGTTAAAAAAATGTTGTGTAATTTAACCACTATTTTTTTTTAATCCTGCTTCCATAACATTTGGACATCATTTTTGTTATTTTGCAACTTATCATATCTATTTTTCTTTATTATGCATTTCAGAGTCTCTTTATTATATTGCTCTTCAGATGTTTTACATTTAACTATTTCTCTTCAAACGTTATTCTTCAGACACTGCTCTTGAGATTTTATTATTTAGACACAGCTCTACATGCATATTATTTATTTATTTATCATATATTGCTCTTGAAATTTTATTCTTTCGACACTGATCTTCAGAAGTTTTTCTTCAGATATTGCTCTCCAGACAATATTAATTACATATTGCTCCCAGATTTTTTTCCAGACATTACTCTTCAGATTTTTTTCCAGACATTGCTCATCAGATGTAAAGCCTGCCACAGACGAGAGGGACTAGCTGAGCTGCCTGCCTCGAGAGGCTATCAGCTGAGCAACATTCTGGTGGGTTAGACGCCCGCACACAGTGAATTTCTTGAGGTTAGAAAATATCAAACAAGATCTTTTCCTCACAGCCTCTCAAGGCAGAAACCTCACTAAAAACAGCTCAGCTCCCAACCTATTGTGGCAGGCAGCTCAGCTAGTTCCTCTTGTCTGGAGCAGGCTTTAGAAGTTGCTTTTCAGATGTTATTATTAGCTATCCACTCTTGAGTCCTAATACAAAAACTATATTGAATTTAAGTAACATCAAAATAAGTAATGTAGTTGCCACTCTGCAATAGGGTTTGTCAACTCTGCATCCCTTTAGAGATTTCACATAGCTTGTTTTATTTATTTGGTATCTTAGTATCAGACACTGCTCTTCATGCATAAAAGCAGAGTTTTCATTTAAACAGATATCTGGAAAAATTTATTCAACATCGATCCTATGCTTGAAAATAATTTTCTTATAAAATGCTCGTTCACATGTCTATCATGTGTCCAACATGTGATTTAACATGAGAAGTAATAAGGAAACCTTTCATTAAACATATTTCTGGTCTGTTACAGGGAAGTAATTAACATTTTAATTATAATGTAATGGAACTCTTCTCAATTTGGTTTAAATATTGAGAATGTTCTGACAGAAATAATATGTTCAACAATTTGTTTGGTTGGTAAATGACATGTTCAGTGGCATTACTAGGATACATTAGTTGAGAGGGCTGATCAGGGGCCAAAAAATTTTCATGCGGGGCACAGGCCATTCTTTTATTTTGCAAAATCTGTTCCCCCCCTCCCTAAAAAAAGAATAAAATAAATGTATGAACATAAGTTATATGGAATTCAGCAAACTTGATCTCTTAAAATTTATACTCTTAACAAAAATTGTATAGACAAATTTTCAACAATATCGGAAAAGAAATGAAATGAATGGAGTTTTATGTCCTACTTTTCTGAAGCATGTGGGTTATGAAGATGAGCAACTCCATGCAGGGTGCAATAGGGAAATTTTTGCCATGACAGCGGCATTAGCCTGCTCTTTTTCGATTTCCAACTGTGTACAGCCTGTTGCATACGGGCCTCGGTTTATTGTCCCATCCAAATGATAGATGCTTTTTCCATTTCAGAGTCTCTTACCTGCATCACTGACAGGGGGAAACCAGGTTGAAAAATCCGAAGGTATTATCTTGACCTCTGCCAGGATTGAACCTTGGATCTTCAGGTTAGTGAGCAAGCCTCTAACTCACTGAACAATATTTTTTAAAAGGTTTAGATGCATAAGGCACAGGTTGACTGGTCATTAAAAGCATCTTGTCTGTCACAGTCACAGGGGCAGTAATATTAAATATGGACTTTTTTGCCACTAAGTTTTATATTCTATAAACACTCAAAACTTAAAACGATGTAAGGTTCCTAAACTTTAGCTGGAATGGGTGGTAAACTTGTCATATACTATCCACCTTCCTTAATGAATATTTGAGACAAATCTACTAGCTTGAGAAGACTTTTGTGTTCTGTTAAGGGGGCATCAGGAACAAAACCAACTATTTTGATCTGGTTCTTTACAAGATGTTGTTGATTGTCTACTTCTGGTCAACTAACTCTGACTGATTCTAGACTAACAGAAAGGACCAATGTTTTGATATGATATCATTATTATAGTAAGATATCCGTTTATGACTGTAGTGTAAATAGATTAAATGTTTACCAAGGAAGTCATCTTTAGTGTACACTATATTTACCCATCCTTACAGTTATTATTTACACATATAATATCTAAACAAACAAACAATTTCCATGTATAATTGACAAGATAGCAACTGAACATATGTCCATGTTTTTGTCAGAGATATTTCTGTACTTGTTAACTCTACTAAATAAGTGTGAAAAAAATATTTCCTTGCACTACAAGACCTTAGACTTATCAGAATTGTCATCAGTATAAAAACATCATCATGGATTTCTGTTCCAAAAAATTGCTGATAAACAGAGGTGAACTGAGGAATCTGACCACAATATGCTGTGTTAGGGTACATAGGGATCATGGGCTTTTTATTCTAAATTTATTAAATAATAGCCTAAATCCTATCAGAAAATTTAGAAGATGTAGGATGGTGGACCTCAGAAATCCATTGGTCAAGTGCTTCTCAGTCAGCCATGTTATTAAAGATCAAAACCAATCAAATTGTTTGATTTTTTTCTTTGAATTGAGCTGTTTTATAGTGAGTAATGTGATGACAAGCTAACTCTACCAGGACACCTTATGGGACTCTGTCATTGGGTTTGTCAATTTGGTACCAGGACACCTTATGTGACTCTGTCATTGGGTTTGTCAATTTGGTACCACTTTCATATGGTTCAAATAGCCAATATGGTTTACTTGGTATATTCATCTGTGATTAATTATTTCAGAATTGAGCAATATTTCTCTGAAGTATTCATCGTCGTTAAAATATATCAACATCATTAATATATGATATTTAATGAAAATGAAATGAACCGGTAGTGTGAATGTGAATGTTTTGACGTCAAACTTCAAGTCTAATGACGACTGAACTCTAGATTTTAATAATCAAATGGCCATTAATACATTTTTTTTAGCAGCAGATATCAAATAATAATCATCATTACCATTTGAATATATCTGTTACATATCAATTTTAACACTCCTCCTGTTGCACCAATAAGACACAGATAACTAGAGATGTGCAATGATATTAGATTATTAGATTTACACCAGGATGATTAAATTATCTATGGTTTCTATAAATAGGACATCAGAAATATCTATTTAGATACTGTCATAATCAGGATTATTCAATTCCCTCTGCTTGAAGTAAATTATTAATGAATTCCTTATAGCTCCTCTGTTGTTACTCTTGAACTCACAGCAAACGCTACTAATTAATCAAATAGGTTAATCGGTCACCTTATTCCAGCAAACGAAATTGGATTTCCTGTTTGACATGTTTAGCTTAAACTGGTGTAGCCAAACATCTCCCTATGTGATCAGAACCAAAAAATGTTATGCAGTAATACCTGCATGAAGTTTAAAAAGGTTAAAGGTTAAAGTACACTAACTCTTAGGATGACCAAAAAAAGCAAATTTTTAAACTTTGTTAAAATGAGTTCATCAGCGGACTTCCCTGGTGTCACAACAGAAGTCCTTTATAATCCATAAAACTAAGTAATAATTCATTATACATGTAAATTTGAAACATGTTTCAAAAATTAAGTAGTTTAGATTAATGGATCAGAAGTCCTTTATAATCCATAAAACTAAGTAATAATTCATTATACATGTAAATTTGAAACATGTTTCAAAAATTAAGTAGTTTAGATTAATGGATATATCTTATACAGAATTTCTATTCTTTAGTCATGGTACCTAGTAAGTCTAACTGATGAATATGATACTCTTATTGGCCAAGTTTGAGACTTGAAATTTTATGTCCATGCCAAGAGATACTATCCCCTTAAGCGAGGTTTAACATGCAAACCAGCACCAAAGATTCTTTAATTTTGATCCCAATTGTTTCATAATTGTCCTGACCATTTTGAACAGTGTGTACTTAATTAGCACCTTAGAAGTATTTTCAATTTTCTACATTTCCCTCACCCTCTTTGATAAAAGCTCACATAAAGGTGAAACTTTGCTATATAAATGAATGAGAATGAAGTTCATCACATGAGTGCTGAAATGATCAAATGTTACTCCACATTGCTTTACAAGATGATTAAAAGTTTCTGATAAAAAAGTGCTCCATCTTAGAATGATGTATACACCTCTACATTCATAAAGACCATAATTATTCAGTTCTAAAAATTTTTTTGGTTTTGAAGGTGTTTTGGCACTCCTCTATTTCACACTAAACTTGTTGTAAAAAGTGTTCTTAGTGAACTGGTAAAATAAATAGAGATCATTTGGTTGTATTTTAGCTGTTGTACCAACAACACCTGTTATTCTAGCTTTTTCTGATATCAATCCAGTATCACAATCCTGTCCACTGAATGCCTTTATCTGAAACAAGCTGCTTATATTACTCACATTCATTGGGAATAGTATCCTGTTTTACACGCCATTTTACTTCATAGCATTGTTTATTATAAGAAAGGATCACACCATATATTGTGCAATGGGGTAAATTTTCTATAAACAATGGCATCAATTTATGTGCCTCTTCATTACATTAAGTGTGAAGGAATCTGTTGAAAACATGACATGTCAATACTTCCTAACTGATTACAAAGAATATAAAACTTCAGATTTGGAGATATAAAATCCCAACAAAATGTCATAGAGAAATTGTTATGATTAATCTAACATATAATTTCCCCTAGTGAAAACATGGAACAAAAACTAAGTCTTACCAAATAAGAAATTTAAACGCTTTGAGCAGTCAATCATGTTTAGGACTCTTCAGATAGCAAAACAATTTTTTTCTTAAATTCTATTTTCAAGTTTCTATAAATGATCTATAGGCCTACTCAAAAAAGTTTTAGGAAGGAATGATGATAAGATGCATCATGTGTTATGAGAAATTCATATTTCATGATTTATCAAATTAATAATACATTTCATCTTCAAGACACATGTTGGTTAAGACAACACAAAATGAAAGTAGAATGTTAATTAAAAGTGTCAAATCTGGCATCATCAGCACATAAATCTTTTTTTCTTTCAAATCAAGTTTATATAACAATACTCTTTCATTCTCTTTGTAGTGTTTAATTCAAAGAGATTTGTTGATGATTTTAAGTGTTATCACAACATCAAATACTATACTTATAGCCTATATACCATGTACTCTCGAAAACTAGATATGATATGATATAAAAACAAAGCGTGGAAGTTACAAGGGAGCTGTGGTGGCCAAGTGAATTAGATTGATGCTTGTGAACAAAAGCAGTTCGAAAAATGACAGCATCGGCTCTTGCCATCAAGTTGTAGCAATGACGCCATTGTGTCATCATCTGGTCTCATTCACAGCAGCAAACTGAAAATTATATAAATTTGACTGAATCATTTTTTATTAGACTTGCACTCTGTACATCTGACCATCTTGACTGAGATCTGTTAAGAAAATGTCAAAGTTTTCTGTTTGACGAAACAATCAATGTTTTCTGCACGTCATTGCATCAGAAAGTCGTTTTCTTGTTTAATTTTAATAAAGATATGTCCATCAACTATAGTACTTAATACACTTAAAAAAATAAATTGAAGATTTGCCCTTCTATTGTGCACCTTATTGTGCTAGTAAGGACCAGCACTGTGTCAGTCTCTAAGATTAGTCTACACTGTTTCCAACTGTCGAAGGATCGTTAGCATGCACTGTATTTATCATACAAGCACTGTACAATTGAAGCGGTATTACATCACAGTTTGTAAGTCAACATGACCCCTTTTGTGATCAAATATTTTCTTTGCTAAGCCAAATTTAACATTTATCCCGATATGCAATCAAATGAAATTGTATATTTTTTGTGACATTGTTTTGTTAAATCTATAAATATATGGCAGCTCTCAGAGGTCTTTTTAACCTTAAGAAATGAACATCATTGACAAGATCAATCTGAAATCTACAACTCAAACATTCTGAATTGCTACAAAAATGCTAGAAGGTGGCCAGGAGGCCCTCCGCGTCCCCTAAGAAAATTTTGCCCCCTATCACCCTGAAAATTTAGATGACTTAAATGACTTGTTGAGTCGCTATAATTAAGCCCCCATCAAAAATGTGCGCTCCGCCCCCTTAGACCCTGAGCTAGCTATATGCCTATTTGCAACTCAAAATTTAGTTTGCTAAGCCAAATCTAATATTTGGTGTAACAGATTGCATATAATATTTTTCAATCTAAATGTAACCCTGTTTACTACACATTGGATCTATAAGTTAATTATTGTGGACAAGATGACATGTATTTCTTATAACCTAGTTTCCACTTATTGTATGCTACAATATTTTTTAAAAGAACTAAACTACTGCAGTGCATTCTTTGATCCTCCATTGTTAATAAACAAAGTGTCTCTGAAAAACTTAGACAGAAAATGAGAATAAACTACAAATTAGTTAGAAAGATGTCTGTTAAATATCTTCTGTTCAAGTTTATTCTTATGACCTACATGTTTAACCATGTAATGAGGTGTTTGACGTCATAATCTTCAACAATTCTGGTTTTTTATTTCTTAAAATTGTTTTAACATTTAAAGATTGCTTCTTATGTTTTTCTTCTATGTTTTTCTTTCTCCAATTTAACAAGATAATAAATATAATCTTTTCACAATATTATTAGTAATATACATTTATAATATTTAATTGACAAGCGCAAAATCACATGTTTCTAGCTAATGTTTTGGAGTCTTCATTTTCCTTGTTTTGAAAATGAAAGTTAAATTTCCAATACAGAACTTAATGCTTTGAGCAAATAAAGCAAGATGATAGTTGGTGCCAAGATTTTTTTTTTTTCATTTTTTTTAAATGACAATATTTTGCCAGATATATGCCTTGGAAAATTTGTTACTCTTACTGCTGCTCTGCACATTAACTACAATGAATAAAATGTACAAGGTAAAAGACATCAGACAGTGTGCAATGGGATAAGTTTTGCCATATATCTGCTTACATATCACAATATATATAACCAGTGTACTGGTACTATAGTAATTTATCTTATATAAGAGTTGTGCTGTCTGAACAAATGGAAACTAGATTGAAAAGTTTATCTTTTGTGGATAAGATGTAATTGAATAAACATATCTGATGAGATTTGTACCACTTTAAAAACAGATTTACTGATTACCACAAATCTTGAAAAAACACATCATCATGTAACTTAAATCTGGTAAGTTTGTTTTAATGGTTAGTGTTTTGTGTTTAGAGTCAGACATAGAACAGGTGGTTGAAATGAAATGAATCAATACCACCTTTCCTACGAAATATTATTTTAATCAAAGATCTTCTTCATCAAGATAGTGTCCACCGATTACAATGTTTGGGATAGATATGCTTTTGAAGCATATTTTGATTTTGTATGTCCTGATTGGACCTTGTAATACCTTGATGAGTAGACACCTGTCCATATCATAGTCCATATTTTTTCTGAGCAATGCATTGCTTGAATTTTCAAAGTTAAACTTAATCAGAAAGTAAGAAATAAACCAGACAAATTGTCATCATGATCCATACATACTTTCATCCATACATGTACCATCCATTTAAATAAATAAAGCATATTGGCACACATGTTGCAGAAGCACAACCACCTGATGGTATGAGATGTGATGTGCTAATAATGTGTCCTCATCACCAGCTACACTAGTCATGATTCACAGCATTTGTACCAAGAAAAATATCATCGCAATAGGTGGTCGTCTCTAAATCTATAGCTTTTAAGAGATAAAATCTTTTTTCCAATTAGAGAAAATCTTCTTGGCAAGAATAATGAAGAGATGAAAAAAAATAATATCCCAGACAATCAGTATGTCTGCTTAATTTGAGAGCTAAAAATAGCAATAAATCTACCATGACTCATAATGTACTGAATTTACCTCCAACTTTGAAGAGCATTGGTAGAATAGGCAGGTCAATAAAACCGATCCAAACTGATACTTCTGTTTTCTGTTATCAGAAGTCAGTCTTTGTTAAAATTTCTGTTTTAAAAAAGGGCCAACCACTGTGATTCTTACCATAATTGCTTAAATAACTGCAGACTTTAGAAATTCAAGACTGCTTAATTATAAAATTAAAGATAAAAATGTAATTTGCACTATCTTTACAGATAGTATCAAGTGTTCTGGAAGAGTAATCATAATGCAAAATACTGTAAAACATCTGCCATATTTATACTACAAGGTTGAGGCTGGTTTAGAAAAACTCATTGTAGCATTTTGATAACAGTATAATTTACCATTTCAAGCAATTACCAAACAACAGAAGAATATAGAAAAGGCAACAGGATATTGAGAGGGCACCTCTGTAAACAACCAACTATTAATATTTTTTTTAGCAATAACTGTGTCTGCAAGTAAATTTTAATATGAGTCTTACTATAATCAACCAAAATTTATTAGAGTTTGTGTAAATTTATGCTGATATAAGTCAGTTCAAAGAAAAATGATTAAAAAACAAATGCAGTTATTGCATGATACTTGCCAATTTAATTTGGCTTTTTCTCCATGCACTTTCTATACTCATTATAAATGATTCTTCAAAAACAAATTAGAATTTTGAATTGAATATTTGGTTAAATGATACAGTTTAAATAATGGAGAAATTGTTAGCAAATTCCTTCAGATTTTGCCTTAAGATTGTAAGTTAAGGCCATAAAGCAGCAAGACGCCTCCATAAGACAACCTAATTTCTCCAAGTTTGTTCCCTTTGTCCTATCCATGCATCATATTAGTAAACATTATGAGCACTGAAAAGCAATTCAAAATATAAACAATTTTCACGGCCATAGTTATATTTGTAGTAAAGTCTAACCACCCCCTTCTGATGTTGTATTCATAGTGAAATACTAAATACTATTGTTCCAGTTAATAAATCTTATCAACCCATTTATTGATGATTATTTATTAGTTTTACAAATCACTTTATTTCATTTTCTATTTCGAAATACTACTAGTCCTTATTAGCGTTGTCATTAATACCGGACCAAAATGTCTCTGTAATTATAGGAAGGACCTGTTGTCAATTACTACTAAATCAACTTTTACAATAACAACTTGGACTAGCTTGTAGGACAGGCATATTACAATATATTGGTATTGTATGTTGGTAGTATTGGCCTATCCTAGTGCAATTAGTAAGTTTGGTTATTTCCAAATGAAGGTTTCATTAACATTTATTCTCTGTCTTTGATCCAGCACAAAGTCACACGCACTCACAACGAGAGCAAAGAACAGAAAGATCAAAATCATCATTGAAGAAAACAAAATCATCATCGAAGGTCAAAATCATCATTGAAAAACACAATCATCATTGAAAAACACAATCATCATTGAAAGTACAAAATCATCATTGAAAAACACAATCATCATTGATGTACAAAATCATCATCGATATCATCATTGAAAAAACAACATCATCTTTGAAATCATCATTGAAGAAACAAAACATAAAATCATCATTGAAATAACAAAATCATCATTGAAAATAACAAAATCATCATTGAAAATAACAAAATCATCATTGAAAATAACAAAATCATCATTGAATAAACAGAGACAACAACATTGGCTCACCTTGAACACTTCTCAATTTCTTTCGATTTCAGTTTATGAATTTTATTGAGGTGTGATGTATGGTGTTAGATTATTTGATTATTATATTAGAAAACAGAAGAGGCCAACAAAAAAACATGGGTCAAATCATGATATGGACATGATGAACTTCTTCTAATTTCTACTGTATCAATAACCCCACACCATGCACCACACCAAACATTGTCTATTAGCAACCTTGTAAGCGCCTTGTCATTCGGATGGTACAATAAACCTCATTTCCCATGCACACTGCATGGCTTGGCCCCTCTTCATTAGCCCAATTAGGTACAGAAGAGTAGGACATAAAACTACTGTTTTTTATTAACAACTTTCTGATTTATAGTAGAAAAATACCATAATGTTTTTTCAGAACTGGAAATAACATTTTTTCTGTTATTGAACTTAGCCTTGACAGGCTAGTTACTATGTATTTCAAGTCAAGTCGAGACATTTTATTAATATTAGCCTCATAGGTGTGATGTATAAACAGTAAAAACCTTTTTTCAGCATCTACAAATTTTCCTAAGAGAGTTAATAGACTATATCTAACAGATTGATGGTGTCAAGTACAAGACAGTAAACTAGCAAATGAGGCTTTTGCGACAAATTTAACCAATTTTCATGTGACACCTAGAATATTAGACTGAAGATATACTGTTTGAAAACATAATAAACAATGTTATATTTTATTGTGAACATTAACTCAACCCACTGTTCTATAAGCTTTACAAAATATTTTTCAATTCCCCACTCATTATTTTCATCATAAATTAACATTAAAAAAAATGAACAAACAAAAACATATATTTTTCCTCACTGAACACAGCATAGCATTAAGTGTTATCTGTACATCAAAAGATGAAGGACAGGACAACTCATTTGAATCCAATCATTTCAAAGAATATTTTGAGGTATTGCTCTTGATTGCGCAATAACAAAAAGACAAAATTGTCTTGTTGCTAAGATCTTGAATGAGTATTCTTTAGTCATTGCCAATGATGTGAATAATAGGGAGCTCTAGTGGCTCAGTGAGTTAGACGCTTGCTCGCTAAAATGGTCTAGGGTTAAATCCAGTGATGCAGGTTATATGAGCTGACATGGAAAAAGTGTCTAGTCTTTTGGGGCCTTGGTACATTGCCCGTGTGTGCTACAGGCTGTGCACGTTAAAGATCTCTTGACAGTTGGAGATCTAAAAAGAGTATAATATATATATTGTGTTTGCATATAGATATACAAATAAGTTTTAAGTAACATTTTCGTGTCACAAACCAATATATTCCACCCATGTATAAGAGTTATTGAAATTGAAAATGACGTAATTAGGAAATCAAATTTCAAAAATCTCTTTAAAACAATGTCCTCTATGATATATATCAGCTGAAAGTGGAAATGTTCACCGATAAACGTCACGCATTTCTTAATCAGTAACTTTCACATAAATCAAACTATTCTTATCTGAAATTCTATACAATTCGATTTTTTAGATTTTCATTTTTAAATATGTATGGTGTATTGACCTAACACGTTTATGATTATATTGTTGGTTGACATGAACATGTTGACAAGCAAGATAGGCTGATAATGCAGCAATCAAAAGATTGGATAACCAAATATAAAAACTTAGCAAGGATTTACTCCTAATAACAATGACTGATAATTTTGTGTGTATGCTATTATCAGGCATTCTTGTATTTTCATTTTGTTTCATTATAATGAGAGTCGATCCATTGAAAGTAGTCGAAAACATAAAAATTCTTTCCACAAATAAATTAGGAGAAATAAATTTTTGGCTGAAATAAGCCTTCATTGACCTCAGAACTTTCTAAATCACAAATATCAAACATAGGCTAGTGGCAAGTCTTGCGAGGGAATACGCTCACCAGCAGCTAGATAAAGAGCTAAATATGAACTGTAAAACAAACTCTATTTCGTAGCCTGTAGAGTGAGCATGAGCCAAAAAAGTGAAAAATCATGATATCAGAGTTTTATGCGATATCTCTAAAGAAAATCATCGGATCATCACTAAATTCAATAGTGCACATCTTCATAATGATATTGGCACGCATACAAAAGATCAAAAGAATCAATAGAGAATTGTAGTCTGAAGACTACAAAGACTACATACTTATGTGTGGGCATATAAAAATGTTATAATAATAAAATTTTATTTGTCTCAGAATGTCTTTGGGTCCATGAAAATATATATGTAAACACAATTTCTTACACACATTTCCAGTAACAATGGCCGACATTTTGGACTGAAATAAATATGTTTAATATTGACCAATTGTATCTGTGTACTGAATTTTGCTGCTTCTATTCTTATTCCAGGGCAAACATTTTTGTGATGATTGTATATAACAGTGGGTGAAGGCAAAGAACGAAATTTTCTTATAAAAAATCGTATTTTATAATATATAATTAACAATAATATGTAACAATATTAAAATATTTTCACTGTTAAAAGAATCTTCAGTACATCAATTGTAGAGTCATATAGATATATTAATACAGAATCTGAAACAAGTTTAATATTCCTATAATAGGTTATCAAGTAGGTACATGTACACTAGAGAATTTTGAAATTAAAATATGGTGATAAAAAATTCTTTTTTCAGAGTAAGCAGGATATTTCAGACAACATATTTTCTAGAATCAAGACAGATTTGTTTCTTGACCTGCAAAGCATGTATGGACAGACTAAGAAACCTTAGTGGTGGAATATAACTTCTGAATATAGAAACAACACAAATGACATCAGAACTGACACACTTGGCTTCAAAGAACAATCAGACTATTCCAGATTACTCTTTAACCTGATAAATAATGACATAGCATGCACATCAATAGATTATATCTACTGCTTTGATGAAATGAAATCGATTCCTCTTATTTCCACAGAAGGATAATGTTCAAGAGGCTTATGAACTGGTAATGTCTCCACCTTATGAAAGATCATGATTTTCAGTAATGGTAATTAAAACATCTTTTTGAATAGAACAGGAAATTTTTCATGGTCCCCATTAATAATGAGAATGAAACTGAAATTCTTCTATCCATTTTTGTTTAGCATGAGATGAAGGACATTTGATGAGATGTTCAAAATTGAAATCTATATGAATGAATGGTGATAAATAAATGAAGGTGTGTGAAACATGCCCAAAATAGAATGAAGAAATCAGAAAAATATGATAGATATATTATCATTTTTGTATATCATCAATATTATTCTATAACAATAACTCATTTAGGAGTCAATTATTTCTGTCTTTTATAAAAATACATCAACATATATCTGTACAATAGCGTTATTTTACATAAAGATATAGATAAATATTGAAACTATTAATCATGCAGTTGTAGTAGTTGAAGCTTTATGGTATGCACAATTGTGGTACAGAAACAGAAAAATGCTGTCTGATCCTTTCTCACCATTCAAGTCAGTAAATTTTTTATTCTATATTTATATATACCTAGTATTTGACTGTCATTGTTGCTCTTCTGCTTTAAAATTTGTATCAACATGCAGCTATAGGTAGTTTTTGGCAGCTTTATAGCATCCACAAATGCAGTACAGAACCTGAGTTGTCTGCTGATCCTATTTCACCATTCAAGTCAGTAAATTTTTTGTTGCGTATATATGTACCTGGTATTTACTTTCATTGTTATTCTTCCTCTTTTCAATGTCTATTACCCCACAACTGTCATAAACAGTCAAATGAATGAATGACATTTTTTTTAAAATACAGCTAAAACAGATTATAAAGTTCTATATATGAGATTCAGTGATAAATCTGCTGTCACGATAGAATAAAATAAATCCCTTCCGTATAAATGATAAGTTTGTAGGTAGATATTTATTACTTGAAATATAGACAATGATCTTCCAATAAAAACCGTTTTAAAACAAGTTAATTTAATATAAAAAGTTATATCTAGAAAAATAATATACTATTATAGTAAGATATTCCTTAAATAGCTCAGATAGCTATAAATAGAGAGAGAATAACAATAGTAAATATCAAATAAAAAAATAGCCTGATTATTCCTTGTTCATTTGTCTTTAAGTGTATCATTACCAGTTATAACATCTCCATAATAATCCACAGGCTTGGCTAGTTTGTATAACAAACCTCAAGGATGTTTTATAAAGTATCTTAAAAGTCTTGTCAACAAATTACATAAAGACAAAAGGATAATGGCACTTTATGAACAAGAACTTTAGAAAAATTCTTTAAGATTGGAATCAATAACATTTAATCTGTACTTTGTGTCAATTTAGAATTTTCTCCACAGACTTTTTTTTTTCTAAAACAGTCATAATTACAATAAAATATATAAAATACAATTTAATTTCTGTATACAATCTATAACGATAAAAGTATTAATTGACATCCATAAAATAAGTGTAACAGTTAAGGTTTCAATTACTACAAATTCAATCTTGAAGTAAAGATAGCCAAGCACAGTTACATACACCCACTGGCAGCTTTGTTTTATTTAGGTGGTTTGGCAGATGAGCAATTATCACCAGAATGAAATATTCAACCTTTAGTCCTTTACCTTTTTGAAAAGATAAAAAAAATTAGGTTATCCAAATTTTACATTTGCTTTTCAATTTTTTTTAATATCATTTTATTTTTTCAAATGCATGGGGCTAGAATAACCATAAACCAGGTTTCTCAGGTTATTCCAAAAGACGTTAGGGTAACATAAATTACCTCTGAAACCTTACAAAAAATAAATAATGTCCTTTAAAGTCTACATAACTGACATTCCAAATATTACACCGGTACCAGTAAGATAAGTATGTCAACGCCAAAAGTATGTTAATAGTTAATAGTACAGGAAACATGCCAACATACGTCATCAGCAGTAATTATTACATCTTGAAGTATGTCATTACCATACCATTAACATAGTGATGATTACACACACTGTGATGTTAATATTGTACCTCAATGAACAAGTTCCAATGTCAGGTCATCAGGAGAGAACCGATATTTACATTTCCAAACTGTCAACAGTCAAAAGACCAAATATAGACATTGATTGACATGAAATGACTCTATTAGCTTTCCTGGACTATTCACGATGCAAGTACAAGTGTAAGTACAATCCTGGAATATATACAGATATGCAATGACAAAGTAATGTGTCACCAGAAATTGCTAGTGCTTTCTGATTACAATACTGAATCTGTCAAGATGGCGTTCTTGACTTCAGAGACAAGACTCATTCAGGCATAAGACTAACCTCTAAACAGTTGAATTTTCTATGAGGTAATCTAGATGTACTTACTCAGGTAGTTACCTAGCGAGAAAGTAGAGCAGAATTATTATTTGTATAAAGTCAGTCAGTTCCTGGATTCACTCCAAACCATCATGACTTTCCTAATTACATTGATAAAAATAACTTTAAATAAAAAAACTCATGAACACAAGGACAATGTTCTTAAGTTCAAATTATTTTATTAGCGATTTAAAATAAAATTCATGAAATTATACTTTTAAGTATATGCAATATGTCAATGGGTCTCTATTATCGTTTAAACTGTGAGATTGTGAAATCTAGAAAGGTCATTGAAAGCAATCTTTGCAAATTCTATCATGGTAAGAAAAAAATTGGTAGTGTTTGTCACAGGTTTATTACACAGCTGGACGCAGTTCTTCAAAAATCGATAAAGAATTTGATAAATGTGGAATTCTATATTCAATTTATAAGCTAATCCTGAAAAGGTACCCAGGTTGGCAAAGGTGTTCCCAGAAAGATTACTGCATGTGTGCTGAACAATTTCAACAATGTGTACAATATGATAAATAAAGTCCTATACATTCTTTGTCAAGTAGTATTTTTAATTTTTACTGCACCACAAACAGCTGAACTAATAAAATCCAAAATGAAGTCAAGATCTCTACCACAAAATTCACAATAAACTCTTTAGAATCTACTAAATATATAACTAATTTGCCCTCTATGGTAGAAAAAGGGATTGTTGGAATGCAGAAATTTCTTATTTTTCATGTTATTGAAATTGAAAGCAATTAAGGTTACTTAGTATATTATTCAACTTCAGATAGAAAATGCGAAAAATGGTGTCAAGAGTTGTGTTTGGTAGAGTTATTCAACCAGAAGCAACAACCTGAAACAGAATGTGGAACTTTAATAATACATTCTATATCAAATATTTTAATGATTTATCTTATGAAGAGGATACTAAAATTGGGGATATGAATAAGTATCATGATTTGGCACCATTTAGACTTCCAAACAACAATGGAACACAAATCTGATTAAATGAATGTGACTGCTATTTGAGGACTGCCCAACCTTCCACTTAGCCCTTACATCAAATATGTTGTCCTGTCCTCTGTACATCCATAACTCTTTTAAAAGCATTTAAGAAACGACAAAATTTCAAAATATTTGCCCTTTTCAAATAATGAAGACCACACAAATTTACAATTTCAACCAGAACAAGTGAGGAATTTTAATAAACCTGGTTAACATGTGTGAAACAAGTGGAACAACCACTACCAACATGCTTCAATCAACACTGAAGATGCATTAAAAAAACTCATTACATTCCTATCTGGCACTTGTCTCACTTTGTATTCAGCTAAATATTTACAGAAAAACCTGCTTTTGTCTCAGAAACAGACAGCACATATGTACTTCAAATGGAATTTTATAATTTAACTAGTGAAACACAGATAGACATTGATGTTCCAGATCTAACTTAGTTGGCTTCACTATAGAATCATCTTGACCTGATTAAAAAGAAATGGCTAGAGAACGCAACCTCCACCTTCAACCCATGAATTGCCATGGAGGAAAAAATAGGAGCTTAAAATCATTAGTCAGTGGTTGATGAGACCACCTGAACACTCATTCTGACCACCAAGTATCTTCATCCCTCTCTCCCTTTTGGAATTTTCATGTTACACTATCTTCTACGAGGAAATAAACTTCCTCAGACCACAGGCCTTGTGCACAAGAACATTCCAGAATGTTCTAGAAGTGGACAGAGCTCTGTGACCTGTCTCTTTTCAATCATCAATAACTAGTTGTATAATAAGTTTAACTGTAAACTGTTGATAGGAGGCATTCATGAATCTGTGTTCAAGTTAAAAGCTAATTAAACGCTACATAGTTTACCAGGTTTTTTTACCATAAACAAGTAATGAACATGCACTTAACGCTGCAATTTGATCACAGGTAATGTGGTTTCTGTCAGCATTTTTATAGACTCTTTTAATTCACTGATTTATGTTTGTTCCAAGAGTGAAATTATGTATGGTAGAATTGCATGCTAGCAGTTGATGTCTATGAGAGTAATGGATATATAAAAAATTCTATGATTTTGGCACCTTTTTGAAGGAACCTTGAAGTGTGCACTTTTAATTTGTATAGAGAAACATTCCCCAAAGCCATTCACTCATCTCCCTGCAATTTGGCTTATTTTTGTGAAAATTTTCATAAGGATCCTCATTTGCTTAAAATCAAAATCATCTTAAGCAAATTATTTCGGGTCAAATTAAATTGCAAATTCACTAAGTCACACTATCAGTTGAAGTGTTTGCTTCCCAAGTATTGGTTTATAGCTGGAAAACAACTGGACACTAGCTTGCATGACAATGGCAATTATTTATACAAAGCCATTATTTGTGTTTGACAAGGCCTTCTACTTCGCAGCCTTGGAAAATGCTATAAAAAGATAAAAAAAAAAACAGATTACCAATGACATTTCTAGAGGCATATGCTAATGACTGCTCATTCTAGACTATTCTGGCTTTATCCCGTCCAACACAGATATCTTTTGTTACAAATACTGACCTTGGGGAACCATTTAAGACACTTTGGACAGATCAAGATAACAAACAGAACTGACAAGAAAGCATTCTACCCAACCTCTCTAAATTCCATCCAATAAATTATCTCTCTGCAAAAATAGAAAAATGTCAAGCGAAATAATGAGCAGATTGTGTAATGAACTGATATTAAAGTTATTTCAATAATTCTAAAGAAGGCAGTTGTTCTATTTTAGATTATTCAATGTCATTTTTTGAGTACACATATTGAATTCATATTTTGGGCTATACCATCCAAACTTTCTCAGTGGTATTTTATGGAGCTGTAATCATCAGAAGGTAAGAATATTGGATACAGCCTGGAGATACTGATGGGATTTTGCTGTTGATGAGAAAGGTGCTTCAAGATTGCAAACAAGATTTTGTCCTTGTTTGTTTTAAATAAAAAATTGTGGTCATTTGAACAGGACATCGAGGTTCTGCATTATACATACATGTATTTACCTTGGTACATTTTGAAATGTCTGCACTGAACATCTTTTTATTAGCCTAGCAAGGTTCTTTTCCTTTCATTTAATTTCATTTATTAAAGAATATATGTCTATATATTTATATGCGATCTTGAGACAAATAACCTATTGTTAGCCTGCATCCCTACTGATAACATACTAATACTGATAAGAATTTCATAATTTTAATCAAATTGTTTTTGTGACTTTGTGAAGAATTATTTGAAAGATAAGTATAATGGTAATTATCTTACTAGAGATTGGACGCCACCCAAATCATTTATATTTTTAAATAGAGGTCAGTAGTGAGGTATAAAAGACATTAAAAGAATAAAAGCTAAGGATAATTTTTTATTGGATGGAGATATTTCAGATAAGAAATGACCTAAATTAATGATGATACATTAAACAGTCATCACCCAGCAGAGGGCTGCCAAAATATGAGGAAAATTAGAAGAAATTTGTTCCATTAACCTAAACCTATATCTATCAACTATGAGTTATGACTTTCATTTAAACCTGAACCTTCTTACGTCAAAGGTGGTGATCTGTTTTAGGGAGGCACTTGGTGTTGAAGAATATTTTGGCTCAGAAAAACTGCATGCCTTCTCTTTATGAAGAGTCAATAGTTACTGGCTGCCAATAATAAAGCAATAAAACTGACAACATAAACCATCATTCATCTTCTAATCCATTAAACTGGATTCAACACATCTTTAAGCAAAATATTTTTTATGAACAAACCCATTCATACCCTTATTACTTTAAGTGAAGTTAAAAAGATTTCAAAATCAACCAGATGATCTAATAACAAGTAAATGCATTACATCTCATCTCATCTGTGTTCAATTCTATTAAATGCACTGTCATCAGTTAATGAATATTTTAACATTTGTATCTTGAAAAGCATGAAGAAAAATATTGGCAGCTCCTTATTTAGACAATGAAATAAATTTTTCAAAACATGTATTGTAAATCAGCCAACATTTCAATGTTTTTTTTTTTGTAGATTTCAGTAGAAATACTGCAACTATAAACTCATTGCACATGCAATATGCTTCCTATACAAAAGAAAATCGTTACGGAACTAGGCTAGGACATTTTCAACATGAACTTTAAAAGTACATATATACTAGGGGTAAAGGTATAAATTCATTCTGGACCTGTTTAAAGTACTGCTATAAAAATTCCGCCACTTATCATCAAGTCATAAACTAATTAAACTGAATTCTTCTGCCAACATTTTTTATGCTTTGATTTGTTTGATTCACAGACAAACATTTGGAATATCTTTAGACAAAGATTATAAATCTCACATTCTTGTGGCTTCACTGAAATTGTTAATTATGTCATACCTATATAAAGATGTCTACTAAGTATAAGGCATTATTGGAAGCACCAAGAACTACCGTTTAAAGTACAGAATTTTCTACATTTTTCTCTTTTTCTTGTTACGACATCTTAGCCCCTATGAAAGTGGTTTTAACTCTGGGGATAACTTTGAATTTTTGGTGAGTAATGAAATGTGTTGTAGTCTAGCATAAATTTTCTAGACAATTGTAATTTTAAATGATCTATTCAGTCTGGCCATTTTCTCTAACATGAAAAATGTCCATCACAAAATAGTAGTAAGTATCTCTTCACTGACTGAGAAAATCATTTTCCCTCCATCTTTGGCAAGATGAACACACTGCGCCACCCCAATTTCAATGATAAATAATGAATGTAGTTCCTATTACACATGCATGACTACCAATATCTGCCAAAAGCTATAAAGAAACAGCTAAAAGGCAGTTTTATTTTAGGAAATGGTAGCAGAAGTCTACTTAAGGGAAGTGATATAATAATAATTATATCAGCTCATAATATCTCAACGCGGAAGTTATTAAGGATTTAATTCTCGATGGACATATTAAATTTTAACAAGAGTAGGCCATACCCAGGCGGATACCCAGGTAATTAGTGTACAGTTTGATATTTTCGTAAATAACAAAGAATTGTGTATATACACACAAGACAGCCAATTATCCAATAAGGCAATATTATCTTATGATGTATTAGTAGTAACTAATCAAAATTATGTGCATGTATTCTTATTTGAGAAACTGTTTAATATTTAATTCTCATTTTTATACTTGATGATGGGTAGCTTATACCTACTGATTATTGTTATTGAGGAATTTCTTTAATGTTTTAAATCAATCCACACTAAAAATCATGTATACTTGTAAGTTAGCATAATCATTGCAAATGTGTATAAATGACCCAGCAGTGCCTTGATTTCTGAATCAACAAAAATTTGCTTTTGAAAAACCAGATGCACACCATGATCAACAACTAAAAGATGGAGTTAACTTCTTGCAATTCAACTTTTACTGAATTTTATTTTCTTGGACAGAAATGAAAGTATGCCAATTTCATTAACCTAAATTATATTTCAATATATGACACTTTTCAAAACAACACATTCTGGTCAGACAAAATTTAGAAGAAAAGTGAAACCCAACACTTATTTTGGCTTAAAAAAATTGTTGTAAATCCTGACCCAATCTAATAATTAGGGAAAACAGATTAGGTCCATTCTAAACACAGGGATAATTTGTATAACAAACAAAATGTAATATTCAAAATAGTAGCTTTGACCAAGATTAAATTGTAGCGCAAAGCAATAGTTAAAAGAAATACAAAGACATTCTTTTTATAATTATAGAATGTTTTTCTTTCAGTACATAAGTGGCACACAACTTTAATTAAAACTAGACTTCATTTATTAACACAATTTTTT
Organism: Lottia gigantea; assembly: GCF_000327385.1. Taxonomy (NCBI): domain Eukaryota; kingdom Metazoa; phylum Mollusca; class Gastropoda; family Lottiidae; genus Lottia; species Lottia gigantea. The sequence continues at coordinate 1,083,838 of NW_008710663.1, forward strand.
ACATGTCAAAACTCATATACATCAATCAGTTATTTAGTGTCTTAATTGAATTCCATCATGGATTATCATGGTAAAAATGGATATTCTTTTTAGACACACCTTTTACATGTAATGTAAGAGACATGACCACTTCAGTGGCTCAATTGTTGACCATCATGATAATAATTACTACACATCTAATGAGCCAATGACCATCATGATGCCTATTGCAATGAACTAATTGAAATCATGATGCCCAAACTGGAAGGCAATCATGATCACTACAGTTAATGAACCATTGACAAACAGAGTATTAAACCATCATCAGAGTATAATAGGTGGACCATTGACAACCACAATGACCATACTGTATGAACCATTGACAATCATGATGACTATAGTTAATGAACCATTGACAAACATCAGAGTATAATGGATGAACCATTGACAACCACAATGGCCATATTGGATGAACCATTGACAATCATGATGACTATAGTTAATGAACCATTAACAAACATCCGAGTATAATGGATGAACCATTGTCAACCACAATGGCCATATTGGATGAACCATTTACAATCATGATGACTAATAGTTAATGAACCACTGACAATCATGATGACTATAGTGTATAAACCATTGGGTATCATGATGGATAAAAGAGTTTACAAATATCATAAATTATTTATTATTTTAATGAACAAATTTTAAATTCACACAAACTAATTAATTAGAGAAATAGATCATTCAACTTTGAAATCGTTAACGAACATAACTAACATGAAAAATATTAACCTAATTATGTTAAAATTGGGTAGACAGTCAACAGTATTATTATGTTACTGGTATTTTTTTTCACTGGAAGTTGCCTTTCAACAACATCCTGGTTTTAAGAGCCAAATCAATTAACTAGAACATAATTACAGTACTCAAAGTGACATTGACTTTAAATTAATATTTGAAAGGAAATTGATTTTTCATACATGATTCGTAATTTTTTTTTTTTTCAATATATTTCCCATTGTTAATTACATATAAAGAAAATTAGGATTTAGAGAATAAAACAGCTTAGGTCAGTGATCATTTCAGAAATTGATACCTACATGTCTTACTTTCCTGCACCTATTTAGACATGTTTGGCAATGCCATACAGTGTGCAATGATGGATTTGGCAGGTCACTGACTAGCCTACTCTTAACATCAGCAGCCAGTAGCACAAGTTGACATGTTCCAGCCTAACAACTAGATCTACCTCTGTTGCATCTCTTCCAATCAGCATCACTGATAGCAGTAAACAGTGATGTTGAATATCTGATGAACCTATGTCTGGGTTAAAAGCTTGACCCCTTACTACCTTACTTGCTGTGCCACAATATCATACATAGTAAACGTTAAGGAATAAACTTTAACACAAACAGGCTACACCTATCCTATCGTTTTACTGCTGATGAAAAAGAAATAGATGATCATCAAGAAATATAAAAATATAAAAAAAAATTTCTGCTTTTTTGACTTTCAAAAATAACATACAAGTAAGACATGTTGAAGACAAAAACCTTTTATCAAATCACTCAACATAAAGGTTCAACTTTTTCCTTTAACCAATGTCTTTCTTCAAAAAAAAAGATCTGCAGATAATTCCAGTATATGATATTACATTTGATGTTGTCATACTGCCGAACCCTATTCTTTCAATTTTCTGCTCTTTGAGAGAAAAAATTTTACCTGATTTTTCAACAGAAGATGGAAGATTATTGTGATAAAATATGATAAATGACTTTGTACTTCAAGATATATTCAAAACAACTTTTAGTACATTAACATTGTTTACTAGTACTACAAAATAATACCTGTACTATGAACTTTTCTACATCATTCTAAGGTCATAGGTTCCTTTGTTTCAGTTGGGACATTTGTGTTGTCTTAATGTGACAGTCTGGTTTTCAGGATAAAACCTATATTTGAAGTAATATTGACTGTCAATCCGAATTCAAAATCTGTTTGAAATGATTTAAAATCAGCCAATCAGATAAAAAAATTATAAAATCATTTACATCCATTTATTATAAATAAAGCCCTTGAAAAATCATGTATCACTGGAACAGTTTAGACACTGAAAGTTTTAAGAAGTAAAAAAGTTGAATATAACGTATTAGAAAGCGTTTAAATGTAAATTTGATGGTCATCAATATCAATATGTTCTTATGGAACATGTAAAAAAAAATTCCTTTCCACTTTGCCACAAAGACTTTATGCTAGAGTACAATGAAGAAGGTCAAAATTAATATGTAAACCTATCTATCTGATCAAGCTGTGTATTATACACATTGTATCTTGATATGATAGTCATGTTATCATATATATCATCAAGATGTAGACCTATATAAACAAATACAACATGTACTTTTATCAAAACATCAGCAATTACACAGTTTGGCCATTGTACTAGACTATTAATAATAGAAGGGGTATCAACAAAATGAAATATTTCTTGATTTCTCGAGGTGTTGATGATTTTCCAAGGTATATTTATTTAAAAAGTCATGGTTGTATTTTAGGCACCTGATTTGATGTCTTAAATAGGGTTTTATGCCCCGCCTAGATCATTATATCAAAATGACATCAATCTACTTGGCTTAATAGAATACTAAAGAGTAAATAATAATTTTTATGACTTACATACTTTGAAATTGAATCCATGAGATATGAAACAATTCAAATGATTGTATCAATGAAATTTTAGTCATGCAAAGACTTAAAAAGACATACAATTTAAACAATATGGCATCTCAATAACATTGGAAGCATGTTATGCTGGAGGTGACCATCCATCAAAATTAGATCTGCATTTAGTTTCTTGATCTTGATTATCAATTGTTATCTCCTCCAAAATTCAGTAGTTTTGTAGCATTTACACCAATGACAAGACTTCTTGGGATAACATTACAGCCTGTAAGTACTTGTCTATTTTTATATCTAAGAAAAGCTGAGATATCTCATCTATTTACAGATTAAATTGACATTCTAACATGATAAAAATGTGAAGAGATATGCAAATTCTTTACAGAAAATTTGTGTAGCACTCAACTTCAAACTAAAACTCAGGTCTTTATTTTGTTTCCTATCTATTTGAAATTTTTTCATCTTGGACCAAAACTATCACCCTGCTGAAAATACTGAAACAGTAACACAAAATAAAACTTATACAACTGAGTTAAACTCTGGTTATTCACCTGTATATAATATACAGTATATTAGTTAAACTATTACAGGTATTTGATGCAGTATTCATTAGTGACAGCAACAAGATCCTGTGAAACAAACAGGATGACAACCATTTTCTACCATCTGGTCCTTCACACCTTTTGCCATTGACCTTTCAGCTTCAATTCTGGGTAGACAGGATTAATGAGGAAATATGACTATTTGAGGAAATATGACAATTCAAGGTCAACCAAGATCAGAACCCACAACCACTATTTGTATTTGTATGTAAGAGTTTTATCTTCAATTTGCCCCAAAAGGTATAATCTATTCATGTTGGGAGGAACATGTAAATGGTGCCAATAGACACAATAAATGAGGTGATACACCTGAGAAACCCTTTTATTTATTTTATTAGTATACATGTATCAATAAAAGTGAATTATGTTGGATATAACTTTATAAAATTAATTTCTCTCCATCTAAGATCATGAAATCAAAATTTTACGTTCATACAATGCAAGGGCAATTAATAAATAAAAACCATAACAGAACTTTCAGTCTACCAATGGGCAAGGGTATTTTGTGCAATAAATATTATCTCATACATAAACCCATCCAAAGAATGATCGGTAGTATTGTCTTGAGACTTTGCCAAAACATTCACACCACCCACATCCTTACAAAATAACACAAAAATATAACTCACCGAGTCTTCTTTTTCAACTTTTTCTGTTGTTTTTAACTTCCATCTTTTTTCCCTCACGTACAACCTTTTGGCCATTTTGCAGGACGCCTTTTTTTCGAACTAAAGTAATTTTCAACTATGTTATTTTCACTAATTTAAAAAACGATGCACACTTTTAATTGTAGATAATTTTCCGAAGATGGAAATACCGTTTCAGTACGATTTACTTAAGAATACTGTCATTATCACAAATGACCTTGAAACTACTCTCCTTAATGACCTGTCACCTCCTGGAACTGATGGAACCAAATCCACTTTCATGAATGAAAATATAAACCAGATGAGTCCAAATTAAACAAAAGTTCAACAAAACATTGACGCGATTTAGATTAGATATATGAATGAAGAGGTAAATAAATGACATTCGTATTTACTTCAATAAATAACACTACAAAAAAATCTTGGAGAAGGTCACAACGGAAGGAAGTCATTTCGGCTGTCGAAGTTCTAAAGAATAAAGACGAGTCCATTACAGAAGATGGAAACCATAGAGTTTATTTTGGCACAAATCTGATGACGTATTGGCATAATAGACTTAAAGGATAGCGGCCATCTGCATTAAAAGTCTATCATATAAATATATAAGATAGAATAGAATGAATGTTGAATTTGGAGTAGTTTCCAAGATAACACCTGTCACTAACACCCCTGCACCACAAATAAACTTATCGTCTGAAACCTTATCCCTTAGTACCGAGATTCAGAAATTAGTTACCTATGTAGAAACAGTAAACATGTTTGATATCTCAAGAGAACCGTAACATGACGGAATCTCGGTGGTTCCTGATATTCCATCAGTGATTTTTTTTAAAGAGAATGGTTAAAGTCTGGCACATAATCAAAAATGATTCAATTTTTAGGTAAATGAACTGTAATACCCTACAGATTTTAGGTGCTCTTAATTTGACATACAACGTTATAAGTAACATTTAAACGACAACACAGCTTCATTTGTTCGTGTATGACGAAAAGAATGTTCATTTATAGAAAGGCTCGAAAAAACCTTTAAAATTTAATCAACAGAACAATTGTGAGCAACAGAGAGATTTCGGAAACCTGACTTATCTTACCCAACAGAGCAATGTTAACTAACAGAGAAGATTCAGAAATCTTGCTTATTATAACCGATAAAGCAATGTAAACAAAAACCTGAAGTATCTTACCCAAACAGAGCTGTTTTAACCAACAAAGACAAAGAATTTTTTCTTATTTTAACCAGTAGAGCAATGTTTTCAAACAGAAGGTTCAGAAATCTTGCTTATCTTAATAAGTAGAGCGATGTTTTCAAACAGAGAAGGTTAAGAAATCTTGCTTATCTTTACCAACAGAGAAGTTTCAGAAAATTATCTCATCTAACAGACAGTGAAGGTTTGTACCCCCACTTTATTTCTTACCAATTTAAGAAAATAAGATTGTTATACCCTTTTTTTGCCCAAGAATGAGTGAGAACGTACCACATCAATTTCATTTTTTTGATTCTCTGGAGAACCTTACCTAGACGCTCCATGAGAGATTATGACGTCTTCACAGAGTTGCTGCATTTTGAATTCTTCGACAGTAGTCTTTCAATTGAGCAGTCTGCACCCTATTTGTAACCCTAGTCTCGAGAATTGGGCTGCATCTGCTGATAGACCAAAGTTAACAGAGAGGTTTCATAAATCTGACTTATCCAATAAAGCAATGTTTCAGAATTCTTTATCTGATAGAGCAATAAAAACCAACAGATAAATGAAAGGTTACGGAAACCTTGACAACCGAATAGAGCAATAGAGAGGTTTCAAATATCTTTACTATCTTATTAATGTTAACCATCAGAAGGGTTTCAGAAACCTTGACAACCCAACTGAAAAGTTTCAGAAACCTTGACAACCCAACAGAAACGTTTTAGAAACCTTGACAGCCTAACAGAGCAATAGAGAGGTTTCAAATATCTTTATTATCTTATTTAGCAGAGTAATGTTAACCAACAGAAAGGTTTCAGAAACCTTGACAACTCAACATAAAAGCTTCAGAAACCTTGACAACTCAACAGAAAAGTTTCAGAAACATTGACAACCCAACAGAGCAATAGAGAGTTTTCAAATATCTTTATTATCTTATTAAACAGAGTAACAGAAAGGTTCATAAGAATTCATAACTCTCTTATCCACCACAGGAAAAACAGCGTAGAAATTCCACATCTCAAATATTTTCCAAAACCTTACAATAGGTTGATTCTGATAGAGATTCTGTAAAGCTGCTCAATACGCTCTCTTATTATCTAATGACAAAATAATTACAAGATGCACCTTTTTTTTTCAAATGTTAAATTGACTTTCTTTGAACTTTAAAGCTATTGTTTAAGTGGTTTTCTAAATAATTTTAATGTGTATCGGCAACACTGATAGCAATATTTTACACCATTCCATTTTTCAATCAGACGTCTGTAGTGTCTGAAATTCCACTAAATGTTTGATTTATCACATAAGGCACTTCGCGATTAGTGGCGTCATGACTTAGTTTTAGTGAAATTGCAAGAAACAATGACGCCTGATTGAAAATTGGAATGGTGCAAATTGATCTTTCAGTGTCCCCAATACATATAAATTCTTTCAGAAAATCTCTTTCACGTTTTAGAAACCCAAAAAACATATATTCAAGGTTAGACAAGTGCTGGTAACCTGTGGATATTAGTTCAAGATTCTGTTCATTTACTTTCAAACAACCTGTAAATATGGTTAGAAGGTTCAAAGGAATGGCTTAATAATAGAATATTAGAACTAGCTGGAAGGCCTTACAATGATTATACAGAATCACGAAACTTTGAAGAACAATTTATTAATAGAATATTAAAATCAGGTGCTAAATTTAGTTAATTTGTGTAAAAGAAACTGTTTTTTGCTGACAAGACTCATGATGAACTGGGATCGACAGGTTCGTGTTGAAATTCCATGAAAACTGTGTCTGAAGGTTAACCGATTCCATGAATCATTGGATTTAGTGTCCAAAAAATGGAATAAAATTGTAAAACAGCAGTAAGCATTAAAGGCGCCTCCCTCAGAAACACCATCGAAAGACTCTGAATCTCAGACAAGAATTTGAAAAGAAACACAAACATTAAAACTTTCTCTTGCGGTATTTTAATTGGAAAATGATTGATGTTATAGAGTGGCATTTAATTTGGTGTTTCTAGCAAATTTTGTACCTTTTCTCATCGATGATTATGCAAGTCAATTTTTTTGCATTGCGCAAACAGTCCTCCTTATGTTAGATTCCGCGATGCCTTTGAAAAACGACTATTTAGCATTTGCATTCTTTTTAAAGTCATATTTTGGGTTGTGAAGCTATAGATGGGTAATCAAAAAAATAATTTTGAAGACTCTTCGGAATAATCCGCAAGTTGTTCAGGAGCATTAATGCTCTTTAAAGCCAAACTACTTATCTATAAATATTCAGTCACATTTACATTTTAAGTACTCTTCCAAACATTTGATCATCTTTTGTTTGATCAGGATACGGCTACTTAAGTAATAGATTGAACCAATTATTTTCGATTGGCATAATTTTATTTATATCGACTAGTATTTTATAACAATCTATGCATTAAAGAACGAATGATCATCTTATTCCTTTTTTGTATTCCATTGAGTGTCATTGGTTGTTGGTTAACCATCCATAATATTGCGAAATATTTTTGCATGTTCTGCAGTTTTTTATGATGTAAAATTGTAAAGGCTATTCACAATGTCGTTAGCACTTATAAAGATGTAAAGGAATTTTCAAGTATTTCTTTGTTTAAATGTCATGTGCAGCATTTTATCAGATAGTTCCGATTCCCATAGCACTTCTGGGAGAAATTTCACGTAAACAGAGAAATGAAAGTGACGTTTGTATTGCAAATTTTTTTTCTGGATCAGAATTATGGATAATGGTATTACTTGATTCTTATTGTGTATCTGGCGCGGCCGAGTATGTGAAATTAAAAGACTTTAATAAGGTGTGCTCATATGGGGAATCATGTAGCATGAAACGCTCGTAAACACTCTAAAAGGCGCAATTCATGATGGATTTTGATGAAACTTGGTGTGAGTGTTTGTTATCACCCAAGGATGAACCCTATTTAAAACCAGACAGATCGAAAAGTAATTAGTACGAGTTATTGCCCTTGTTCTTGAAAACGCGTTCAATTTTTAGCACGTAAACACTACAGAAGGCACAATTATGGACGGATTTAGATGAAACTTGGTATGAGTGTAAGTAATCACCCATAGATGAACCTTATTGAAAATCAGAAGAATAAAAAATAATTAGTATTCGTTATTGCCCCTGTTCTTGAAAATACGTTCAATTTTCAGCACGTAAACACTCTAGAAAGCACAATTCTTGACGGATTTTGACAAAACTTAAATGCTCGTAAATCTAAAAGGCTCAATTATTGACGAAACTTGGTTTGAGTGTTTGATTTTACCCAAGGATGACACTATTGCAAATCAGAAAAATCGAAAAAATAATTAGTATGAGTTATTGCCCTTTTTCTTGAAAATGCGTTCAATTTTTAGCACGTAATCCCTCTTGAAGGCACAATTCTTGACAGATTGTGACGAAACTTGGAAATATCATTCAGTATGGTCTCAAAAAGTTCAAAAGAAGTGTATGTCTGAAGGTTGAATATTTCATACTGGTAATTGTTACTGTACTGCCAAATATTTTGATATAAAATCAAAGCTGCCAGTGGGCGTATATTACCTTGTCTGGCAAGCTATCTTTAACACAAGGTAGAAAACGAGTAACTTACGGCAACTAGCAGCTACGATGTTTCAGGTGCGCTTGGGTGGACCAAGGGTGCCACTAGATGCTATTAGTCGTTGAAAATTCGGTTGTTTTCAGATTCAGCCAGTCACATGATCGACCTGAATCGCCTTAAAAGTAAAGGGTAATACAGATGCAACTTTAGTTCCTACTGCTTTTAAAAATATGATTGTAATACATTACATGTAAAGCTTATTTAAAGAAAAACTGGAAACTCACGTGTCTGGATAATGATGTATAAGAATGTAGTATATTATTGAACTAATGTAGTGATTATATTGTATTCATAATGAGAGTAATGAAGATCAATCGAATGAAGAGGGTTAACAACCGAATTAGCTCTAAGAGACTCTGTTATTACCATCATTATACTGCAGCTGAAGGTCGAGAGTAAGCTTGTATCAATATTTTTGGATATATTCTCACCTGAAGAGAGTTCAATCTCTCATTGGAATCTCTAGGAAGTAGCGTATTTTGTTACTGAACGTGAGCAATATAGAGAAAAATGGTCATTGACCGGCACTTTTGACTAAATCCTTTCCAGTATAAGTTATTCTAGCTACCTTGTTAGTGATACTTAACCGTATGGATTTCCAGATAACACTTTGCGATTCGGTTTGTCAACTCTGCATTCCTATAAAAGGTGTTATTTACCTAAAACCGTACACTGTCCACTTTTCCTCTCTTTATGACCTTTTGCATTAAAAATAAACTTTTAATTTATCGAGGAAAACTTTCTGAAGTTCTCGATGTAGGCCTTTGCTTTTTTTTATGAGGAAACGCCTATGAGAAGTTACAACCAAGCAGAATCTGATGGTTTATAAATAAATAGCATCCGTCATCCGTTCTAACTTCGAAGGTAATACTTGTGGAAATATATTATGTTTTACTTTAAGGATTGGGCAACAATCCTGTCTAAATGGAGAAAATTCTTGGAATTTTCCACGAATCGAAGACTTAAGACCATATTAATGGTATTGGCCAGAGTAAGATGGTAATCAATAGGTATAACACTAAATTTAGAAATATTTTAGTAGAAATCAATTAGTTAAGCTGTCTGTTCCTGAACTTTGATAGCATTATATTGAAAATCATTATAATTCCTGCTATTCAACTTTCATGTCACGCACGTGGAAGTCTTCAACAATATACGAATAAGGTTTCGTAAGTTGTAAACCCCCTCAGTCATGCTATATAGGATCAGGAATTGTTGCGTGATAGTTAATCTCTTACATGTAGTCATGGAAGGTGAAAGGTTTATCACCTTGAACAATCGGTGTACTGATAGCAAATTTAGAAAAATATATTGTACAAGGTATAATATTATATTATAATATAATGAAATACTTACTCACTTACGATTGATATATTATAATATAGTGAAATACTTACTTACGATTGATGTAATATTATAATATAATGAAATACTTACTCACTTACGATTGATATAATATTATATTATATCATAATATATTGAAATACTTACTCACTTACGACTGATATAATATTATATCATAATATCATGAAATACTCACTTACGATTGATTCATTAGCTTTTACCAATGTTTTGCCAATATGTTGTTATGGATTTTGAGTTTCGTTTTGCGATTCGGACCGTTAGTGCTTGGTTTATTTATTATATGAATTGATAAATAATTTTTGAAATTCATATCTAATAGATTCCATTTTTATGGGAAAGTTATATTTAAAGGGCGACGGCCATGGGATGGTTCGTCCAGTTAGACCCTACAGACATTTCTGAGTTGGTCCAGGGTTCGATCTGAGTGCACAATTGCTAAATTTTTAAGAAATGTTTCTAGATCCTACAATACCAATCAAGGGGAGGGTAGCAATTATTATCTCTCAGAAGTCAGACTACACCTGAATCAGGATCAAATTGAAAGTCAACTTGAATATTCGACAGTCTCCCTAGAGTAGGGGTACAAATAGGTTGCAGACTGACGTATGGGGGGAGGGGATCGGGGGGAGGGGATCGAGACAACTGTTGAGGCTTAAACTCAAAATGCTGCAACTAAGTAGAGACATCCTAGTCTCAAGCTTCTAATCGAGTGTCTGCAAGAGTTCTTCCAAAGAAAATTTTGAATTTGAATTGTTTTGATGCATTCTAACACATATTTTGGGGCAAAACGAATTGTAACCATTGACATATTAAGTCAAGCAAGCAACATAGATGTCCATGGTTTTTATGGGTTAATTGAGATGTTGATTCTGTTCACTCTATTCTGTTTTCTTCCAGAGATATCAATAAAAGTCTTCCCATAGATAAAGTAAAAAACTATTAAGAAATCATATTTTAATATACAATATAACCAACCAATTGTAATAAATAACCACTATGTTATTTCCATTTTAATGTATGACTGATGGAATTGCTAGAAATTATGTTATAACAGTAAGCTAGACTGAATCAGCTAGGGTGATTTTTATTCGTTTTTTTTTATTTTAACCTGAATAAGATGCAATTACTGCCCAAATGTGAAATAGAACAGTGGTTGTATTTGGATCAATTTCAACTAAAAGCAATTCATATTACAGCACTCTTTGGAATTACTTATCCGTCACAATAAATGTTCACTGGTACAAGTAAATCACTTTGAATTATTACTCTAGAAAAACAGTCCTCTCATCCTTCTCATACCTTGTTTATCGTATAATAAATTAAATTTGGTGATGAACTGAAATATATTTAAGACGTATAAATAAAACATGTAAGAATCAAAACTAAAAGCCATAAAGCTGTTTCTGCAACACATTTACTATAAACTAGTGTCTGCAAAGTGCTCATACATCACTTCATCCAAAGGTATCTTGAAGAATCCAAAGAACAGACTATGTAAAATCTTACCTGGTTCATGGTATTACAACCCTTGGTCATGGCTCCAAGGTATGCCATTAAACCTACATCATTACATTGCTAAAACAGAAATTTTTACGGGTTAAAAATGTTAAAAGTTCAATAATTGACCTAAGACAAAATTTACATTTCTGACATAAAAGAGTTTTTTGTCAAATTCTAGAATGTAATAAAAAGGATTATAATTAAAAAAGATACTAGCTAATATCCTGCCAATGGCATCATCAATTTATAGCAAAAAATAAGGACAACTTACATTATAAAAATCTTCTTTAAATTTAGAAGTATTAATAACTGGTAGCCTAAATGATAAACTATAAGCTTCTCTTAGTACATCATGATTCTTGGGTAATTTACCTTAAAAATAAATATACTTTAAGCTTAAAGAAAAACTGTCATTAAAGGACAAAGCTAAGCTACAAAGCAATCATTTCTGTAAGTCAGAAGGATATTGACAATAATAAAGCTTTTGTCTTTTCATGAGGGTTACTCTATTCATCATCCTAAATGTGACAGTCCGAATCCACATTGTTCGCAAATTTTTAAAATCATAAACCTACCTGCTTCTACTGCTTTTATATATTCTAATATTAATTTAACTCTTGAATGTAACATTTTAATAGAACTGTGTTGAGCCATTAGATGTTGTGCTACTGCAAAATAAAGATTTGTAATTTTACAACAATATAAACGTAAGTGAATATATGAGTTTCTCATTGCACACTGAATGGCATCTGTAAAACCCTATTCATTTCACTTCTGATAGCTAATGCGTCTTCATTAGCCCACATGGTGCAGAAAAGTAAGACGTAAAACTCAATTCATTTCATTTCATTTCTGATAGCCAATGAAGTCTGGTAAAACTGACCTGAAGAACTATCACTAGTATCACTGGTAGACATTCTAGCTACATGATCTACTCCAATTCTCTCTGCTTCCTCTGTAGCTAATGTATAGGTTAACTCAACAAAAAGTATAGTAGCTTCACCATTTACTAGATCTATTACTGATTCATAGATAGTGATTGGTAACTACAATATAAAACAAAGGCAAAAATCAATACTATACTATACGCCAATACAAAGGACTTTTTTCTTGCAAAAAAAAACTTAAGTTGGTGGATTCAATGAGATTACTTTTGGACTAACTATAGACAAATCTAAACATAGATGATTAATTAGTGACTACTTGCTCCAGATAGAGACTATGCCTAAACTAACATACACATCAATTGATTCATTGATTGATTGTGTTTTTAAATTTTGGTAAGAATCGTTTAAAATACTCACAGAATCAGAATGTCTTGATAATGGATTCATCTTGAAAAATAATGGACTTTCATTTATTTGACAAACCTAGAATAAAATAAAGACATTCAAGACTGGTATACAATATTGACTTTCATATAGTTGACTTTATTGATATAAAAAATATGGACTAAACCTTATGCCCACTTTTGCACAGGAAATTGAGTTTCTACAATTATTATGGATATATATCAATATCTAGTTCTATAGCCAAAAAAAAATCATCAAAATGAAAAAAGAAAAAGACTTCGGAGCAAGGTCACTAGCTCTGTATCCATTGGCTATGATCATTTGGTTATATCAAACAGTACAATAATTATAGAGGCCTACTTGTTTATGTACTTTAATATCAGCTTCATTAACTGCATCACCAGTTGTATACCATCCCAGAAAATCCATTTCACTAAATACTTGTTTAACTATGAGGAAATAAAAGGTTAAACTCACTAGATAAACTTTTTTAACCATATATGACAATATCAATCCTTCAGACTACATAAATGATAAATAAATAGATTCTATAAGCTTATACTAATGTAATGTAGAGCATTACAGATATCTGTGCACATTTAATTTAAGATCAACACAAGTCCCACTATATTTATTAATCATACTTGTTTATTTGTGTGTTTGCTTGGGTACTTGTTTAGTTTATAGCATGCTGCAAGAATCTCACTGTCAGTTCCAGACTATGCCTATATTCAATGTCAATCTTAGTATCGTACCTACACAGGGTACAATCCATTCATTGAGGTGCTTCTAACCCAAAGAATACTTACACTGTTCTTCTTTAGTATTGTAATAATCCATATTGATCATAACTGCACCATCTACATGATCTATAACTAACTCAAATGAATTCATTACTTCTATGTTTCTTCCTTTCTGTTTTCCGATTAATGCACCAAAAACTAAAAATAACAAAGTGAGATAACAATAAAACTAATTCATAGGTGGTTGAGTTGAGTCTCACTATATTATCGCTATGACAGTGAAAAGTTATCATATTGGTTTTCTGATAAATGAAAATCACCGCATAGTGATCTTTTCTCATTGAGAAAAAGTAATTTTTTACAAACAAACCTTGAGTTGGTTTCCCTTCTTGAGCTTTTACTCTCGTCCAGTGTTCTGATATATTCATAATAACAAGTGGATGGAGAGCGACAGAAACACTTCCTGAAGTTCCAGCCGATGCCATGACACTGTTAGAAGTCGAAGGGTTGTCAACTTCCATCTTTGTAGCCATTTTTGCAATCTTAAAAGCTTATAAATAAATTTGTTCCGTTTTCAGAATTTTATTTACATCCGCCATCTTTGAAAAGGGGAATAACTCTTATTTATGGAGACCACAAATACATTGTAAATGATTTACATACATCACAAGAGAGAGAGTTAGACCTAGCTAGGCAAATAGACTGGGTCTTGGAAATTGGTTAACTTTAATCAGTTTCTTTGTCACACATCATCAAGAGACATTGATCGCTAATGACACACAGGGAGTACCGGGCTGAACTTAGTAAACACATTGAACTAGCATACAGATTCGAATCGTCAATATATGTCGATTAGTGTGTCTTCAATGGGCCTCCATACAAAAAGTAAGGGAGACAGCAACTTGGTGATTTGATATTTCGAATAATAGCAAGTGTGAGATAGTATGGTATGAATTTCAAAAAGTTCCTATGACGGCTAAGCTTTTTAATTTGCTATTGAACTTTGGTAAGTTTCAGCTTCCATAAAAAAAAAATTATGTCTTAAATGGGCCACATTACAAAGACTAAGAGAATTAGACATATACGTGTTTGCGAAATTGGAAGAATTCTTATGTGTATTTGTCATAAAAAATTTAAGTTATTTTAACAATATTTAAGTTAGAAATAATTCAGATTTCATATCGGGTCGATGTGCCGCGAATGTATATGCTGATACGATTCTACCCGAATCTGTATGCTAGTTGAATGTGCAAACTAAGTTCAGCCCGGTAGGGAATTTTCAGTCCGAACACCTGAATTTTCTGGAAGGGAAGGGTGTCTATTTCATATTTAAAATCACTGAAACTTGGAAAAGATAAGATAAAATAAATTTATTCAGTATTAAGGCCAACTGACCTATAGATACATCAATATAGTGTATAATTATAATAATATATAAATAAATAAACAAATATTAATTTTAAACTATCAGTACCGGTACAATAAATGATATACATGTATATCACCGAACCTCATATTTCTATGAGAAAGTTTAGTTTACTTCTGATTAAATTCAAGGCTTTTTCAATATTTAGGCCTCTTACGTCAGTTTTGAGGAGTTGTCGCCCTTTAACCTCTATACAGTAGGCCCAAGTGCTTCTATCAAAATCAATTGCTCGTAAACGCTCTAAAAACTAGATTTTTTGATGGAATCAAATGAAATTTGGTATGTGTATACATATTCATAAAACGAAGATCAAGTTCGAATTTGAGTTAGAAGCAGAGTTATTGCTCTTGCCCCAAAATCTTGAATATGCTATTACTCTCCTAGTTTTCAACCAATATTGATGAAACTTAAAATGGATGTTTCGTTTTTATCATCCGTATGCCGTTAAGGGCGTATATGGCTGTGGTCCACTAACTTTTTTGTTTGTGGTTGTCTTGTAAATCTATCAGGTGTTTTGGTACCGCTTCACACACAGTAATTGATTATTAATTCACTCTTCAGTATAAGACAGCAACAATGTTTGAGGTTACCAAAATTATTTTTTAACATATCATATTGACATCAATATTGCAACTAAATGACACAAAATAAGTACAATTTAAAACAATATCAATTAAATTTAAACCAAGAAGAATCAACATGATGAAATTAGAATAAGATATTAATATACCTGTTGAAATGAATAATACAATATATTAAATTTTATATGTATATAATATAACTACAAACCTATTTCATTTTCAAATTTCATCAACAGTGCATAAAGTAAAAATAAAAAGTATATACACATGGATTTGACTTTTCTATTTTTGACTTGCATGTATTTATCGTCTCTAAAATCAACTGTATATAATATAAAGTTAGAGATATTAAAACACAACCCTACCTGACCAACCCTATATAATGTTTTTTAACTATGAGTCAATTAATACATATTAATTTAAAAGAAAACCACTTATTACTATTACAAAATAGTTGCACAGTGTGTAATTTTCAAGAATATTCAAGAAGAATAAGCTATATATAGTTAATTATTTTTGAAAGTGATAATTATGAATATACTATCATTAAACATGATATAATACAAATGTAGATAAAACATGTAAATAGTGGCAGTTATTCCTTTTTCTAACAAATCATTTTGCAGCTCTCACAATACCATTTCCTGTATTTTGATCTTACAACATTTTCATTCCCCTTAATTCCAACACAAGGGTAATGATACCAAATTTCATATTTTGAACAACAAATACTTTCTTCAATTAAACTCTAAGGTTCATCTTTATATTCATAGTTGCAGATAGGACACTATAGGATACTATAGAATTATTCTTGTCTGAAACCTGTTCATTTTCATTTACTTTTCTGTAACACTCATGTGCTACTGATGCAATGATGCGTCCCATTCGGTTTTTAAACCATATTTTTGATTTAGCCTGTGTACAGGTTTGACGCACAACATAGTCAATACTTTGTTCTGTTGTTGAATCTAAGTTTTAACATGAGTTCTTTGACAAAATCACTTGCATTAATGTTTTCCTTTGATTCTAAAATTTTGTTATCAAGAACAGGTATGGTTTTAACGACAGTTTCAACTTCCACTTCCATGTAAATATTTTCAATATCAGGATTAACCGCATTTTGCTCAACACTGCTTCTTAGAGAATATGAAAGTACACCACAATTTCCATTTGTTATCTCTCTTAGCCTATTCAAGTCAAAATCTGATAGTGCTTTTTCCTTGCGGTAGCAGAATGCTCCGGGTTCAAATGTCAATCAAGACTTTTTTTCACGAGTTTGAAAATTTTCTTGAATTAGTATCAAATCTACCTGTAAACTTTTTCACAATAAGATTTCTTACAAAGTCAGGTTGTGTAACCCTTTTCCCTTGAACAGGTGGTTTGTTTGGGATGTACATGCTTTGTTGCATCCAGACTCTATTTGCCTATCAATAAAGTGCAACAAGGCAACAGAATGTTTGCAATACCCTCGTAGACCTGCTGGACAACAGCAGTAAGCTCTTTCCACTTTTCCCGTTCTCTTCTGAAGGACTGTCCATACACTATATGGTGCTTGTGTCTGTGCCTTTTTTTCGGAGCAACAATAGCCTTTACATAGCAGTAAGATATATTTGGACTGATTCGATGGTATTCAACTCCAGTAACATTTCCAGATAAGTATAAACTTTCTCCTTCTTATGGATCTCAGCACCTGTAAAATTAATTCAGTTTATACATATACATGTATAATACATCTTAGATTTGTTTATTGAGGAAACAAATCATGAACTTGCATGAGAGCAAACTAGACACACCTGCTTTGTTCTTTATTTATGTTTGCACACAAGACAAGCCAAGAGGCAGGACCTATTTATACGAGGTGAATCAATCTACCGAAGTGATTGATTGCTTAATACCCCAGTCCCCAATCATGTTTATCAGGTAAGCAAAACACTGTCAATTACTGTAGGCATCTTGTAACTCACATGAGTGCTCTTTGGAGCTACACACGTTTTGTTAATTGCCAGTTCATACATTTTGTTTTAACTTAAACATAAATAATTGTGAAGTCTATTCTACTTGACTAGAATGATTGGAATAATGATACAAACATAATAATCAAATAATAATACTGGATATAAGTCAGAAGGAACAGTAGTGGAACGGTGGGTTTTGTATGTATTTTGTATTACGGTTCTAATCATTTATACTTGGTATTTATTTCATTCCAGATTTTACCATAAAACTATACTTTCGATTTCCAAATTATAAATAAAAAGAAAATCGATGCGGGGCAACAGATTAAAATATATCGCTTCATGTGAAACAAATGGTGATTCCGGATTTTATCAAAAACCTTTAGTTTCCTTTTACAAGTCGTTTTTGTGCAGTTGGGCCCAATGCCAAGTTCAATGCGGCAAAACGAACCCACTGGTAGTCGAACAATTTTACCTTAAAATAATAATAAAATCTATCTGTTTAAGGTTGTGAAATTATGCTCAGTCTCCAGAGTCTGATATCAGTAGGCCTACTATAGTAATAAATACTTACACAGTTTTATATAATCTTCTACATCTGAGACTGATGTATTTGGAAAATTTATGTAGTTTTTCTCCCCCATAGCTAATATTTTTACAGGATCGGGAAGCTTAATCAAACCATCTTCCAAAATAAATTTACTCTTTCTTTCTTCTATCACTTTCAGGAGATCATCTTCAACAGGAGTTTTAAGTGGAATATTTCTGCTCTAGGCAATAGATGCTAGCACATGTCTATCTTCCTCATTTCTACTGCTGTATGGGATTCCCCAGTCTTTAAGAAATACGCCCAATTCATTTCGCTTCAACTCAGCTACGTCTTTCTTATCGCTCATTATTTTACTCCATGTAAGTTTACATCATGGCGGAACACTATGGAAGCTTACTATCCCACAATGCAATGCAATTTCATGCGCGAACAACCATACGGCTCTATCCGTGAAGTGGTCTATAGGAGGTCAAAATATCCTACAGCAAGTTAAGGCAGCTTAAGTTTAACCAGTCGCATTCAGACGACTAAAAGACCAGTCTTGAAAAACGGTTGATAGTTAAAATGCCTTAACTTTAGTCGTCTGAACAAGTGGCGAAACTAGGTTTATGTCTGAATCTCTAACCTATTTATGAGATTTTTGCCTGAAAAATTTGCTATTGGGGCTGCGAGGGGGGCGGCTGAACCCCCTGCCTCCACGCCCCCCTTTGGCTCCGCCACTGATCTGAACAAAAGACTAAATCATTTAAATCAAACCCCCTTCAAATAGCGGTATAATTATGGGTGTTTACGTGGTCATCTTAATTTCATTTATAAACGAATTTGAAAGTTTAAATTAAATCAATAATCTTACCGCATCGGCTTTACCCATATTTCTACAAGCAATAATAACATGACCTCCCATACGAGCTATTTCTCTGGCAGCAATGTATCCAATACCTGCAAAACAAATACATGTATACAAGTATGAAGTACAACACAACGATCTTATCAATTGAATTGTCCAAAACCGATCATAACTGTCACATTTACAAAGATAGCTTGCCAGGCAAGGTAAAATAGGCCCACTACCAGCTGTCAGAAATGGTAACTAAGTCGTTGGTGACTCTATAATGAATTTTCAAATAATCTTTAAAATATGTTAAAGTCAAGGCAAAACCTCACAAACAGTTCATCCAAATTATAATCAAATTCTATCATGAACAAAGTCCCATCATTGTACACACAACAGCAATGACTCTGAAACCTTTCATCCGATTATCATCGATTTCTAAATTAACTGAGATCTCATCAATATATACATCCATATCAAGTTTCATCAAAATTGGATAAAAATGCGAACTGACAGACAAGGTTTTCATTATAATATGAGCGTTTTTCCAACCAATGTTTTCAGCCTTACAATCATAGTCTTACTAATTTTTTGTAGTTTGAGGCATGTAAATAATTCAGTGATTAGCACAATTTTACTGAATAAATGGGGTTTTACGTCCTACTTTTCTGCACGATCCGGGCTACAAAGACAGGCAACGACATGCAGGGTCCAATGAGGGAAATTTTGTCAGGACAGCAGCATTAGCCTGCTCTTTTTCAATAGCACTGAGTATTCAAAACTGCTAGAGGGTGACAGATGATTCGAATAAACCCACCTTTACTACCATGCATCAAGGTTTTGAGGATCTTAAACGAGGGTCATAAACCTTGATATGCAGCATTACCTAAAACACATGTTAAGGTCAAATTGTCATATTGGACAAAGAAACTATGATTCTAATAAAAATTATTATTATGAAAACATATAGACAAGTGTGACCCTTGTGTCATTGTTGTCTGTACCAATAGGGGTTAACATATTTAAAGCCCATTTACACGGTGAAGAAAGTTGTATCAACCATGGTTTATTAATACAGCTTCCAGGAGAAGTATATTTCACATTTTCTATTCTATACAGCAAGCTGTATCCAACTTTTATATCTGACGAATGGGGGCACAAGTTTAAATCTTAAAAGGTCATTCTCAATTTTGGCGGAAATTTATGTAAACAAATTGGGAGTGATTCACGCAACTTTATATACTGTGTAAACTGACAAGGAATATATTACAAAAGTTGTATACAACCTGTTTTACTGTGTAGATGGGCCTTAGACATCTGTGGCTCTAACTCTCCTGAGAATGTGATCTATGGCTCAATTATATTACACTGCTTGGCAATCATTCCACTTTAAGACATGTATCATAACACAAGGGCAACAGTATGCTATCGCAAAACTGTAATAGACAAATTGTAACATTTTATCTTCAAAGTTATAACATTCAATCAGACATCTGTTGTTCCTAAAATGCCACTAAAACTGTGTTTGATGACTACTATGTAAAATTTTGAAAAATGAAGTACATATTTGGCCTGATTAGCATGCTTAGAATTCATCACAAAATAGTTTGGCTTGGCTCCTGGTCTTTTCACATTTTCTTTGGTAGTTTCCATGTCCTTTCATGTTTTCTTTGGTCAACTCAAGTTTTAGAAAGTAAGAAAGTTCTATACAGTATCATAGAATACAGATCATTTGCCTGTTTTCATTTTAGACAAGATTTTATCAATTTACAACTTAACAATAGCAACAACTCCCCACCTCTTAACAAATTTGTGAATGATACTGCTAAATAGATGAATATTTCAATCCTGTTGACAAAAAAATTTATCACCACTGCTCTCTGTCTATAGCTTTTGAATAACTAGTAGAAATAATAGAGTAACCACTTTGACTAAATTGGGCATAAGATTATTACAAAAATATACCACAATACAGTCAAATTGGTCATGAATGTATCCAACCTGCATAGGATAGGACTCTGCTTGCAATCTAAAAGCTTATAAGAACTGGTGAAGATCATCCAAAAACATAAACCATATTGAAAGAGGATAATCAGAACCTTTCCAACACACAATTAACTCAGCCTGTGATTTTACTTCTTTAAAAACTGCTGACAGCGTTGTAAAAAAAGCATAAACCACAATGACAAAATTGGGCAGGAAGTATAAATAACCTGCCACAAAATAGTCAAAGCGGTCTTTGCTCCACCATCTCTCATCCATTGCACCATCATACTTGTAGTCTGGTACCTATAGAAACCGTGCAAAGACCATATTGGGACTAACATTTGTATAAAATTGTGGCTTATCAAAAAAGATATGTCAACTTGTTGAAAAATACCTAGTAGGCAACTTGAAATAGCAAAAAGCTAAAGTAGACCATCAATTTCAGATACAAATGTCATCACAATATCATTCCTGAAAGAAAATGAAACTGATAAAATTAGTTAAAAGAAAATTAGACATTAGTGGCCTGATAAACATGGATGAAATAAACTTACAACCATACAAACAACCTTTACTTTGTTTACAATTTACAAAGATAGCTTGCCAGGCAAGATAACATACGGCCACTGGCAGCTTTCAGAAACGATAAAACAGTCTTTAGTGACTAAAGTATGAATTTTCTCATATTAAAGAAATTTTATTAGTTTGAATTCAATGACATATATATTTACTGACAGTTATACCAAATTCCACCAAATTTTTAAAAATCAATATCAATAACCCAAATACATCAAATTATCTCATCAATATACATGATCAAACCATGCTTCATTTAAATCAATCGAAAACTGTAGTCTATAATATGTTCACAAACAAATTTTGACACATTTTTTCTAAGTCAAGCCTTTCATCGCAATATCATCAAATTCAAACCAAGATCTAATCAATATAAATGATCACACCAAATTTCATTAAAATCAGTTGAAAACTGTAGTCTCTATTGTATTCACAAACAAATTTTGAACGGTTTTTCTTAAGTCAAGGGCAATAACTCAAATCATTGAAAGATCGTCAAATTCCTACTTTTTTCTCCCATAAAGTAAAAAAACATGTGATTTTAATGAGTCATTTCTAAAGATTTGGTACATAAATGGTACTCCAATACCAATCAGGCATGACTCTGTCCGAACAATGTAACATACTCCCAGAAAGAGTAGCCCTGTCCTTCTATTTCCACTTGTGTCCAACAAACATGGTACCCCATCGAATGTAGCTGTGCGACAAATGTGCCTATAATTAGCAAAATATGGCATTTCTACAGATGCAGCATATGGCCTACAGATGTTGTCCCAAATTCAGCAACCGTGTCATGTTTTCATCAAATTTGAATCCTCTCAAGGTATTGACAAAATGAGTAATGTCAGATATATTCCATTTCTAATATTTGCCGTAGGACACATGACACCACCTTCGAAGATCATGCAGCAAAGTGGTCCCCTCACCTACTGCATGACCACTTCCAGAGTGTCACACTGACCGACCATCCAATTTAGCAAATGGCAATACCCAATTTATCCCTACTGTGAAAGGGAGATTTTCTAAAATTAACACTTATGTGAAAAATTCAACAACTGTGGTTTATGCACAACAAAAGTGACCATCCATCAAAAGCTAATCAGGCATGGCTGTGTCGAAAAGTGTGTCATACTCCCAGAAAGAGTAGCCCTGTACTTCTATTATCACTTGTGTTCAACAAACATGGTACCCCATCGAATGTAGCTGTGCAAAAAATGTGCCTATGATTAGCAAAATATGGCATTTCTACAGATGCAGCATATGGCCTACAGATGTTGTCCCGAATTCAGCAACCGTGTCATGCTTTCAACAAATTTTAATCCTCTCAAGGTATTGACAAAATGAGTAATGTCAGATTTACACCATTTCTAATATTTGCCGTAGGACACATGACACCACCTTCGAGGATCATGCAGCAAAGTTGTCCCCTCACCTACTGCATGACCACTTCCAGAGTGTCACACTGACCGACCACCCAATTTAGCAAATGGCAATACCCAATTTATCCCTACTGTGAAAGGGAGATTTCCTAAAATTAACACTTATGTGAAAAATTCAACAACTGTGGTTTATGCACAACAAAAGTGACCATCCATCAAAAGCTAATCAGGTCTGGCTGTTTCGAAAAGTGTGTCATACTCCCAGAAAGAGTGGCCCTGTACAGCTATTTCCACTATGTAGAACAAACATGGTACCCCATCGAATGTAGTTGTGCAACAAATGTGCCTATGATTAGCAAAATATGGCATTTCTACAGATGCAGCATATGGCCATACATATGTTGTCCCGAATTCAGCAACCGTGTCATGTTTTCATCAAATCTTAATCCTCTCAAGGTATTGACAAAATGAGTAATGTCAGATTTATACCATTTCTAATATTTGCCGTAGGACACATGACACCACCTTCGAGGATCATGCAGCAAAGTGGTCCCCTCACCTACTGCATGACCACTTCCAGAGTGTCACACTGACCGACCATCCAATTTAGCAAATGGCAATACCCAATTTATCCCTACTGTGAAAGGGAGATTTCCTAAAATTAACACTTATGTGAAAAATTCAACAACTGTGGTTTATGCACAACAAAAGTGACCATCCATCAAAAGCTAATCAGACATGGCTGTGTCTAAAAATGTGTCATACTCCCAGAAAGAGTAGCCCTGTACTTCTATTATCACTTGTGTTCAACAAACATGGTACCCCATCGAATGTAGCTGTGCAAAAAATGTGCCTATGATTAGCAAAATATGGCATTTCTACAGATGCAGCATATGGCCTACAGATGTTGTCCCGAATTCAGCAACCGTGTCATGTTTTCATCAAATTTGAATCCTTTCAAGGTATTGACAAAATGAGTAATGTCAGATATATTCCATTTCTAATATTTGCCGTAGGACACATGACACCACCTTCGAGGATCATGCAGCAAAGTGGTCCCCTCACCTACTGCATGACCACTTCCAGAGTGTCACACTGACCGACCATCCAATTTAGCAAATGGCAATACCCAATTTATCCCTACTGTGAAAGGGAGATTTCCTAAAATTAACACTTATGTGAAAAATTCAACAACTGTGGTTTATGCACAACAAAAGTGACCATCCATCAAAAGCTAATCAGACATGGCTGTGTCTAAAAATGTGTCATACTCCCAGAAAGAGTAGCCCTGTCCTTCTATTTCCACTTGTGTCCAACAAACATGGTACCCCATCGAATGTAGCTGTGCAAAAAATGTGCCTATGATTAGCAAAATATGGCATTTCTACAGATGCAGCATATGGCCTACAGATGTTGTCCCGAATTCAGCAACCGTGTCATGTTTTCATCAAATTTGAATCCTCTCAAGGTATTGACAAAATGAGTAATGTCAGATGTATTCCATTTCTAATATTTGCCGTAGGACACATGACACCACCTTCGAGGATCATGCAGCAAAGTGGTCCCCTCACCTACTGCATGACCACTTCCAGAGTGTCACACTGACCGACCATCCACTTTAGCAAATGGCAATACCCAATTTATCCCTACTGTGAAAGGGAGATTTCCTAAAATTAACACTTATGTGAAAAATTCAACAACTGTGGTTTATGCACAACAAAAGTGACCATCCATCAAAAGCTAATCAGACATGGCTGTGTCGAAAAATGTGTCATACTCCCAGAAAGAGTGGCCCTGTACAGCTATTTCCACTATGTAGAACAAACATGGTACCCCATCGAATGTAGTTGTGCAACAAATGTGCCTATGATTAGCAAAATATGGCATTTCTACAGATGCAGCATATGGCCTACAGATGTTGTCCCGAATTCAGCAACCGTGTCATGCTTTCAACAAATTTTAATCCTCTCAAGGTATTGACAAAATGAGTAATGTCAGATTTACACCATTTCTAATATTTGCCGTAGGACACATGACACCACCTTCGAGGATCATGCAGCAAAGTTGTCCCCTCACCTACTGCATGACCACTTCCAGAGTGTCACACTGACCGACCACCCAATTTAGCAAATGGCAATACCCAATTTATCCCTACTGTGAAAGGGAGATTTCCTAAAATTAACACTTATGTGAAAAATTCAACAACTGTGGTTTATGCACAACAAAAGTGACCATCCATCAAAAGCTAATCAGGTCTGGCTGTTTCGAAAAGGTGTGTCATACTCCCAGA